>NC_063341.1:25064360-25089360 GCF_021869965.1 Rhincodon typus | reverse complement strand
CAAGTAACATACATGCCATACAAATGCCAGACAAAACCATTTCCAACAAGAGCGAATCTAACCATTGCCTCTTGACATTCAATGGTGTCACCAATACTAAATCCCCCATTATCAACATCCTAGGGGTTACCATTGACCTCTGTTTCTTGGAATGCACACTGAGACAAACATAGACTGCACCTGGAGAATCATCAACTCAGTGAAAGACGATCTTTGGTCTGCCAAAACTTGTTGGCCTTCCAGGACAAGGAGTTGATCTTCATGGTGTGTTGCAGACTGGCACATTCCAAAGTCCAGGACTACATGCTAAGAGATGCATTAAAGCTTGGGAGCAGTGGGGAAAGACTGCTATCTAAGGTCTTCCTGCTGAAGCTAATTAGGGGTCCCTTCAGTTAATGGACCCTCCCTGTGCCTTAATGCATGTAAATATAGACTTGTGTAGGTAAGGGATGTCTTTGGTTTGTTGGTTTAGAGTCAAACTCAAATGTTTGTTCGTTTGCTTGGTATGCTACTGTATAGAACTGAACTGTATTTGTGACTACACACACACACACACACACACACACACACGCAGTTTTTTTACGAATTAAGTATATTTTTGAAATTTAAAAAAAATTGACCTCAACTGGAAATTCAACTGGACTTACCATGTAAATACTGTGCTACAAGAGGAGATTGGAGGCTGGGAACACTACAGCGATTAACTCACCATCTGATTCCCAAAGTCTGTCCACTGTCGATAATGCACAAGTCAGGATTGTGATGGAATACTCCTGACTTGCCCAGATAGAGTGAAGGCCCAACAACACTCAAGAAACTTGATACCATCCAGGACAAAACAGCCTCTTTGACTAGCACCATATGCACAACATCCATTCCCTCCACCCTGAAATTCAGTAACAGCAGTATGTACTATCTACAAGATGCACTGCATAAATTCATCATGGCTCCTTAGACAGTACCTTCCAAACCAAAGACTACTACTATCTAGAAGTAAAGAGCAGCAAATACTTGGGAACACCACCACCTAGGAGTTCCCCACCAAACCACTCATCACCCTGACTTGGAAATATACTGTCATTCCTTCAATATCACTGATTTATGTGACTAAACAAGAACAGGATAATAAGACACTGTATTTATCATCCTCCAACTTCCAGATGATAGCATCTTTAGATGCTATTTCAAATTCATGTGCATATGTCGATCCCAACTTGTTTACATAATAGATGAGTACCTTAGACCAGACTATTGAAGGCTTGGGAACACCATGTGCTTTGCAAGGTAGCTTTACAGAGACTCCCTCAATCGTGCTGAATACTTGAGGTCCATGTTGGATGGTAGGAAGAACTAAAAGAGACAAAGTGCATTGTTAAAGTTTGGATATCCCGTTATTGCAGGATTGGATTAACTATATTCGCAATTCATGGAAAAGTGATCTTTTTAAGTGTTAAGTAGATGATAAAGTAATCTCACTGAATTCCATCTGTCACTCAATTAGCACGTCTACATCTCTTTGCAGCCTTGTGTTCTCTTCAAAACTGATATTCACCTTTAAGCTTTGTATAGTCAGCCAACTTAGGTACATTATTCTAAGTCTCTTCGTTCAAGTCATCAAAAAGAAAATTGAATGGTATTGATTATTGTGGCACCCTGTCAGTTACACCCTGCCAACTTGAAAATTTCCTGTCTTTACTTCCTGTCTTCCATTCTTTACCCAGGGTAATGTGTTATCCCAGCCCATATACTGGACTTTTGTGAGATCACTAATGGCAAAGTTCTTGGAAATCCAGGGACATAATAGCTACTGGTTTCCCTTTATCCACTCTACTAATATCATCCTCATAAAATTTCACTATAATTATCAAACACAAGTTCCCATCAAAGAGCTTTGTTGGAAGTCTTTTAATAATGGATTCCAAAATTTTCTCAACATTTGATATCACATATAAATGCAGTAAAATATCCTGTTATGTTAGAGTAGAACATCCATTGGATGGAAAAATGCTACAGTGCATAGTACAATATTGAAAGCATAATCCAGTTTAATAGCTAATTATTTAAATAGATTCATAGAGCTGTACAGCATGGAAACAGACTCTTCGGTCCAACTTGTCCATGCTGACCAGATATCCTAAATTGATCTAGTCCCATTTGTCAGCATTTGGCCCATATCCCTCTAAACCTTTCCTATTCATATAGGTAGACAGAACTTCCAAACTACTATACTCAATGCACTGATCAATAAAGGCAAGCATACCAAATGGAGACATTAAGGACTGCGGATGCTGTAAGCTAGAGTCAATATATGGGAGCTGTAAAAGAACAGCAGGTCACACAGCACCCGAGTAGCAGGGAAGTCAATGTTTCAGGCTGAAGCGTTGACATCCCTGCTCGTCGGAAGCATACCTTCTTCACTATCCTGTCTACCTGGGACTCCACTTTCAAGGAGCAATGAACCCGCACTCCAGCAACATTGCCCAGGACCTTACCATTAAGTGTTTAATTCCTGCCCTGATTTGCCTTTCCAAAATGCAGCACCTCACATTTATCTAAATTAAACTCCATCTGCCATTCCTCGGCCCATTGGCCCATCTGATCAAGGTCCCGTTGTACTCTGAGGTAATCTTCTTCACTTCACAACATCTCCAATTTTGGTGTCATCTGCAAACTTACTAACCATACCTCTTATGTTCACCTCCAAATCATTTATATAAATGACAAACAGCAGTAGACCTAGCACCAATCCTTGTGGCACACTGTTGGTCACAGGCTTCCAATCTGAAAAGCAACCCTCCACCACCACCCTCTGTCTTCTACCTTCGAGCCAGTTCTGTATCTAGATGGCTAGTTCTCCCTGTACTCTATATGATCTAACCTTGCTAACCAGTCTACCATGAGTAACCTTGACAAATGCCTTACTGAAGTCCATATAGATGAAGTCCACCGCTCTGCTCTCATTAATCCTCTTCGTTATTTCTTCAAAAAACTCAATCAAGTTAGTGAGATATGATTTCCCACGCACAAAGCCATGTTGACTATCCCCAATCAGTTTTTGCCTTTCCAAATACATGTAGGTCCTGTCCCTCAGGATTCCCTCCAATAACTTGCCCACCACCAATGTCAGGCTCATCAGTCTATAGTTCCCTTTTCCTTAACACCTTTCTTAAATAGTGGCACCACGTTAGTCAACCTCTAGCCTTCTAGCACTTTACTTGTGGCTATCGATGATACAAATATCTCAGCAAGGGGCCCAGCAATCATTTCCCTGGCTTCCCACAGAGTTCTAGGGTACATCTGATCAGGTCATTGGAGATTTATTCATTTGCACGTGTTTTAAGACATCCAGCACCTCTTCCTCTGTAATATGGACAATTTTCAAACATCGCTATTTATTTCCCCACATTCTCTATCTTCCATATGCTACTCCACAGTAAACACTGATGCAACATACTTGTTTAGTATCTCCCCCACCTTCTGCGGCTTTGCTGATCTTTAAGGGGCCCTACTCTCTCCCTAGTTATTATTTTGTCCTTAATGTACTTGTAGAATCCCTTTGGAGTCTCCTTAACCCTACTGCCAAAGCTATCTCATGTCCTGTTTTTGCCCTCCTGATTTCCCTCTTAAGCATACTCCTACTGTCTTTATACTCTTCTACAGATTCACTTGATCCCTGCTGTCTATACATAACATATGTTTCCTTTGTATTCTTAACCAAACCTCAATTTTTGTAGTCACCCAGCATTCCCTACACCTACCACCCTTGCCCTTCACCCTAACAGAAACATACTGTCTCTGGAGATAGTAGGAACTGCCGATGCTGGAGAATCTGAGATAACAAGGTGTAGAGCTGGATGAACACAGCAGGCCAAGCAGCATCAGAGGAGCAGGAAAGCTGATGTTTCAGGTCTAGACCCTTCTTCAGAAATGGGGGAGGGGAAGGGGATTCTGAAATAAATAGGGAGAAAGGGGGAGGCGGATAGAAGATGGATAAAGGAGAAGATAGGTGGAGAGGAGACAGACAGGTCAAGGAGGCGGGGGTGGAGCCAGTAAAGGTGAGTGTAGGTGGGGAGTTAGGGAGGGGATAGGTCAGTCCAGGGAGGACGGACAGGTCAAGGAGGCGGGATGAGGCTAGTACGTAGGAGATGGGGGTGGGGCTTGAGGTAGGAGGAGTGGATAGGTGGGAGGACAGGTTAGGGAGGCGGGTACGAGCTGGGCTGGTTTTGGGATGCGGTCAGGGGAGGGGAGATTTTGAAGCTTGTGAAGTCCAGATTGATACTATTGGGCTGCAGGGCTCCCAAGCGAAATATGAGATGCTGTTCCTGCAACCTTCGGGTGGCATCGTTGTGGCACTGCAGGAGGCCCAGGATGGACATGTCATCCAAGGAGTGGGAGGGGGAGTTGAAATGGTATGCGACTGGGAGGTGCAGTTGTTTGTTGCGAACCGAGCGTAGGTGTTCCCCAAAGCGGTCCCCAAGCCTCCGCTTGGTTTCCCCGATGTAGAGGAGGCCACAACGGGAACAGCGGACACAGTATACCACATTAGCAGATGTGCAGGCGAACATCTGTTTGATGTGGAAGGTCTTCTTAGGGCCTGGGATGGGGGTGAGGGGGGAGGTGCAGGGGCAGGTGTAGCACTTCCTGCAGTTGCAGGGAAAAGTGCCGGCGTTGGTGGGGCTGGTGGGGAGTGTGGAGCTGACGGGGGAGTCACAGAGAGAGTGGTCCCTCCGGAAAGCAGGTAAGGGTGGGAAGGGAAGGGAAATAAAAGACTGCCTGTATGAAAACGTAGACAAATATGAGCTTTTGGCTTTCTTCAAAAGCACCAATGGGTTATGAAGAGTTGTGTGTTTATTTGGTTGTCCTAAGGAAGCAGGTTTGATGGCTTTGACAGATTTATAAGCTTCTGCAGAAGCCAAATGATTTTTAAAAATATTTAAGTCAGGGTTATTTTGATATTGGTGTTCTGAAGACATTAATTTTGTTTACAATAGGTACAAAAGATGTTTAATTATATTGATGTTTAGAGATTCTGACTTTTAAATGCCTATTCAAATGATATTTATTTATTTTGATAGATACAAGCTTTCCAACGGTTTCTAGATCTTATAATCGGGCTTGTTGACTTTGTTTATGATATCATTCTGGATGAGAAAGGGCTTTACATTGATTTTTAAGTTAAATGTTGTATGAATGAACTGCTGATTTCATTGAAGAACTGGGCTGATATTTATAGGACTGGAGGTTGGCCTTCACTCATCAGCTCATCTACGTTTCCAGTGAAGGTGACCAGCCTGTCTTTAGGCTAACCTGTTATCCAAGACATGAAGATCCCACCAGCGTTTGAGAAGATTGCATTTTGGAATCAATCCTAACTCCTGAATCCTGTCTACAATGGAAACATTCTGGCCAAAATATTTCCTCAATTTCTCTTAAATTTTGCATTTCCTGTGACGATTTCTACAGTCTTTCCCCAAAAGGAATCAAAACTTACTTCAGTTACTCTCCTCCTTTTCATATGATTGGGAAAACTCTTACACTCTGTTTTTATATTTCTGGTTAGTTTCCTCTTATTCTATTTTGTCCCTTTCTGATCAACTTTTTAGTGGCCCTTTGTTGGTATCTAAAACAGTCCCATTCCTCAGATTTATTACTATTCTTTACCATATTATAAACCTTTTCTTTTAATCTGATACTGTTCTGAATTTCCAGAATAAGCCATAGATGGATCTTTTCTGTTGAACTTCTATTTTCAACAATTATTGAACATATTGAATTGTTTCCTTAAATATTTTCTATTGCTTTTTAATCACATTATCCAATCTATTTACACAATTAACATTAGTCAGTTCTCCCCTCATACCTATAGAATTGGCTTTAAATTTAATGTTCTTGTTTGGGAGTGGAGTAGGTCACTTTCAAACTTAATGTGGAATTCAACTGTGTTATAGTGACGTTTTTGCAGCAAATCATGAGATCACTAGTTAATTTTGCATCATTGCACATCATCAGAACTAAAACAATTTTATCTCTAGTTGGTCCCAAAATGTATTGTCACAAAAGCATTTTCCAAACTTATCTTCAAAATTAACTTTGACAATATGATTGCTTCTGTCTATAAGAAGATTTAAGCCGCTTCACCCCCTTCCCTGCTGCCATCAACCCCCCAAACCCAAAGCCCCACACCTGATTATAACATTACTTTCATCAGAAACTCCAATTATTTCTTGACAAATATTCTGTCTAACTACTTTCAGGGGGCCTGTAAACTACTTCCACCAGCATTTTCTGACCTTTGTTATTCCAAAACTCAAACTATACTAATTCTATTTCCTGATCTTCTGAGTTCAGATTCTTTCTCATGATTGTGCCTAGATTATCCTTTATGATCAGGTCTAATCCCTTTTCTTTCCTACTCTGTCTATTCCTTTCAAAATGTTACGTATTCCATTATGTTTTGTTCCTTGCAAGCATTGCCTGGTTGTTCACCAAGTTGGGTTGGTAGGGAGCCCTTTAAAAATGGTGAGTGAGGTAACCAACTCCATGATTCCCAAACCCATTCCCATTTTTGACCAGCACAGAAGAAAGGTACGTGTAGCCTTCTCACATGCAGCAGTCCTAAACTTGCTGGGTGCACTGTGGGATGGGTAATCTTGTTTTGGTGCAGTTGGCCCCTTTGGCAAGTACAGATGGTTCACAGCATCTCAGGGGAAAAAAAAGAGAATCACAGAGGAACCTTAGTCCAAAAGGAGGAATGAGAGGAAAACATGCTTGCATTGATAGATGTTGATTTTTAAAAGTCTATTTCAATTATTTTCATTATTTTAGATGCTATATAATAAGACAGATGTATTTTCACCGCGGTGACTGCTTATAGGTTTCTGTCCTGTGACATAGATATGTAGTTCATGGTTAATGTGTTGTAGGATAAAAACTTTAGCTTTAGAAATTAAAGTTTAATGATAGAAAACAGATTAAATGTAAATGAAGCACCTCAAAGTCTAGTGCACACAGCTGTTTGGGTTGTGTTGCTATAATAGGTTAATACCTAAGAAAGACACCGTAATTAAAATGCCGTGCTTTAGTGACTGCCAGAACACTTAAATGAAATGGCAATTCAGAATGTTACCTATGTTTGTTTAATAGACTATGAATGGAAGAGGTGTCATAATAAAAACAGCAGATAATTTACTTCACTGGAGACATGGTGCTATAAAGCTTACCTTCATTGCCACCCAGAGGGAAGCAGAATCAAATTAACCTTAGAAGCATTTAGTAAATCCTAAAGGTCATGTTAAAAAGCTTAGAGTAAGCAAATTTTCAAGGCATGGGTGGATCATAAAAAGGTTCTCCGATTTCAACTTACCTGGGTTTTCTTTACCTGGGAGAAGTTAGTTACAGCTTAGATTTGGGGAGGGCTCAAGAAAATAAGTTACTTCAGGCAACATCAGTGCTGCTGTTAGACTCCAGGCCACTGAGGAAGCATAAATCTCTGAAAGCCGTTGATAGTTAGTTAGTTCATTGTGGCTGGGAAAGAATGAAGAAAGCCCACACGCACTGTTTGCTTGATACAGGTGAGCAAAATTAGAGCTTATAGAAATTCATCAGCAGCTTGGTGAAGCTCAGTGTTTTTTAAAAGCTGAAATTCTAGCTGTAATTAGACATGGGATAGCTGCCTCAGGAGTCCTGGAGCATTTGATGTTAGGAGAATAGATTGAGATAGCCAAGGCATGAACACTCACTGGGATAATCTGAGGAAGGGAGGCATTTGAGGAAGTTCTGAAGCCAGTCTTCAAAAGTTAAAAATTGGAATCCCTTATAAAAGAAACAAAGCTTTAATAAGATTTGCTGACCCGCACTGTCACTAACTTCTGGGTGTGATCTATCTTGACCACATCAACCATTAAGTTGCATTCTGTTGGGTGTTCAACCATAGCTTGTGTTAACCCATATTAACTACATTATAATCATGGGTGATAGAGACGAAGTTGTGCATACATAGTGGAGGTAGTTTAGCATCATTAATTTACCTGCTTGATATGCCTATTAGTCATTATTGCTTATGCCCATTTTGTTCAAGTTTGAATAATTTTTTTTCACCTCCGAAGAGCATCCCACCCAGACCCATTGCCCCTACTCTATCCCTGTAACTCTGCATTTCCCATGGTTAATACACCTAACCTACACAACCCTGAAAACTATGGGTAATTTAGCATGGTTAATCCACCTAACTTGCACATCTTTGGACGGTGGGAGGAAACCGGACCACCAGGCAGAAACCCATGCAGATGCAGGAAGAACGCGCAAACTCCAGACAGACAGTCACCCCAGGCTGGAATCAAACCTGGGTCCCTGGTGCTGTGAGGCAGCAGTGCTAACCACTGAGCCACTGTGCCACCCAAATTTTATTCTTTATACAGTAACAAAGATCATGCTTGTCCTATATTCTTGTAACTAGAATCATAACATCTGCAAAGGTAGGTTGACCAGTAAATTCACTCACATTGTGCAAGTGTTGAGATGCACAAGAGACCTTTTCTCATTGTAATGTTCACTACAGAGTACTCAAAATTCCTCGCTGGTTTCAAAGGGACTACTGATCTCTTATGGTGTTGTTGCTAAGAGGAAACACTGGCTTTGAAGTTGAATCGTGCCCTGATCAATCCTGGTGGATTTTATGGGCTGGATGCAGAACAATGGCAAATTGGTCTCCTTGCCTCACTAATAAAGGATTGGAGAGTGTAATTTGTGCCTACAGAGGCAGCTCACTGTTTACTGGGAAGTTAGCAAGGCTTCTGTACTTTTATATTCCCTCCCCTTGGCAGTAAATATCTCAAGGGCAACAAGAAATCAGCAATAAATGCTGGCCTGGCCAGTGACACTCCCATCCATGAACAAAGAAAAAAAATTCCATTTGCCTTCCTGATTACTTGTTGAACCTACATGCTAATGTCTTGTGTTACATGGGCAAGGACATCCAGATCCTTATGTGCCATGGGATTTGGTAGTCACCCTCCATTTCAACAATATTTTGCTTTTCTATCCTCACCAAAGTGGATAATCTCACATTTTTCCATATTATACCTCATCCACCAAATATTTGCATATTAGTTTAACCTATCAATAACCCTTTGCAGTTTTTCGATTCCAACAATGTTTATGTGATTTTACAAGTAATACGATGTATTAATTGCAAACCTTGTTTTTTACGATTTGCATCCAAAAATGGGATGAATTTGGAATATAGAGTTACATCACCTTTGAAAGGTTTGAACGTAGAGTGGAAATATTCTCAAACATAATGTTGTGAGCAGCATTTTCGAAATAGTGTAAATATGTTGAGAATGTTGGGAAGTGTTAAAAGAAATTTCCCATGGAACCCTTTATTTGCACATTTATCAGAGGGGAAGAGAAATGTCCCTTTGTGCTAATAAGATAGTAATATATTTTGGTGAAAACCTGGCCTCTGTTCACTTCAACATCAGAATTGACATTCTGAGCCTTCTAACCTTGGTTTGGATCACCAAAACTTTGATGCACCTGGCTAAATCTTTGTACATCTACAAATCTACATGTTCTTGTACATTGCTGAAAATAGTTATTTTGAACACAGGCAGGATGGTTTCTAAAAGATTTTGGACTGATTATCCTAAACAACAAAATGGTGACCAAGCTTCTATGGATGCATCATTTCACATCAGCTGAGTGCAACAGGACAGGCCACGTGAAGCATGTGCACAAGCACCAATTTCATCACTGTGTTCCATGCACAGTGATGTTACCATCTGCATATGCATTACTGCCAGGAATGGGAGCTGGGTGGGTGGGAAAATGAGGTCTGTCCTGGGAACAAGAATGGGTGGTTGCAGGGAGTACATGCACCAAGAACAGCAGGTTTCTTTCATTCATGCAGGGGATGTAAGCTTTGCACTTAAGCATTTATTGCCCAACTCTAGTTGTGCCTGAGAAGGTGCTGCGGAGCAGCCTTCTTGAATTGCTGCTGTCCATTTGGTGTTGGTATACCAATAGTGCTGTTATGGAGACAGTTCCAGGATTTTGACCCAGCGACACTGGAGGTATGGCAATGTATTTCTAAGTCAGAATGGTGTGTGGCTTGGAGGAGAACTTACAAGTGATGGTTTCCCATGTCTCTGCTGCCCTTATGACCACTACTACGAAGAGGAATGAGTTTGGAAGGTGCTGCCGAAGAGGCTTTGGTGAATTGTAGAGTACACGGAGGCCTGCACCAAGACTGCACTTGGAGTCCTAGACAGGGGATTCAGCTTTCATTTGACGATTTTGTGGATTAGTTTTAATGAAAGAAAATTATTAAAATATCTAAAGAACTTAACGCATACTCCCTGCAGAGCCATCTTTTACACTGTTGCTGCTTTCCTTTGCCAACCAATGATGTTAGCTTTCTCTTTGCACATCCACATTCTTGGTGCCATCTACAGTTGCAATTTAATGAATCACATATATATAGGATCTCACTGTGTGCAATTTGAATATTATGTCTATGAAATGAATTGTAAATAATTCAAACAATATGCTTAATACAAGAAGTTAAAAAGCAAACAAATATGGAATTCTAAAATTAAAAACATGTTATTCTTCTAATTTATATTATTCCTTTTTTAAACATTCAGAATGTATGCTCCTGAAGACAAAATAGGTGAAAAAAAATCTTTATACATTATACAGAACCTTTGTCAGATTCCATTTGGAATGCTTCATTCGGTTTGGAGTACTGATCCTGAAGAATATATTGGCCTTGAAATAGTCACAGCACTGAGTGAACAGCAGGATACCATCCTTTAAGTGGTGACATTACGACGGCATGTTACATAAATTTGGCTTTAATGGAGTGATAAAGTGATAAAGGGGTTTGGTAGAGTTGATATAGAGAAACTGTTTTATCTGATGGTGGAATCCAGATGGAGGACAAAATATTATATGTGGAACAAAACCACTGAGGAGTGAACTCAAAATGCACAAAAAATAGTGAAAATAATACATCCTTCAAAAAGGACTGAAAAGTTCACAACTGAGACAGATGAAATTTTGTTTGGTAAAGATCACGAGGGATGTGAAGCTAAGGTATAATCTTTCCTGATCTAACGAAATTGCAGAACAGGATGCTGAATAGCCAACTCCATTTTCTGTGGTGCTATGTACAAATATGACAGAGGAAGTAAGATAAGTACATTCAGGCACTTCTAAAATATATATAATTACTGAAAGGAAAGTTATAAAAGAATAAATCAGGCATTGAAAGGATGCAAAGAAAGCTGGCCAGGAAGAATTTTCCTATGACCTGTAATCATTTTCTTGTCTTGCCCATCATTATACATTTGGCAAGTTAATTACATTGAACAAATCTGTACAAATAATGTAAATAATTTTCTGTAATAGTTAGGTAATGACTGCACAATATAAATCAATAGTTTCAAAGCATCACAGACAAGGAAAAAAAACTGACTGCTCTATTCAGCCTATCCCAAACAGTCTCAATATAACAAGCCACTGAGACTTCAATGCTCCCTCGTCCATAAAACCTCCTGAGAGTGACCATTGAATAGCACTCACCAAATATATTCACAGTAATCGTTCTGTTCCTGGTTCCAGCCACATTACCAGCCACGCACATGTACTTCCCACTATCACGTAGGCGAATCCTTTCAATATGAAGGCTTCCATCCCTACGTATAGTCATGTATCCATCTGATGTCACCTAGAGAAGAGATGATGAACTTTTCAGCAATGATATTTAACTGGCTCATACAACTAAAACTATTAATGTTTGTGTGCAAGACCTCGAATTTCTAATTCAGTGGCAAGAAATAGGTACGAAAGTTTAAATACAACCTGAAAACTATGGGAATGGGTAGAAAAGAGTCTGAGGGAGAAAGATGTGGGAATATGTCTTCTTTGGAAGAGTTTTCATTGATGTTCATTTCCCTTCTAGTATTTAAGTATACATTTGTCAAACCTCATTCCCACAACAAATTTCTCTTCCCTCAGCATTGCTGCTGGTTCCAGTTTATTTCCTTCAGATTTTTTCTCTTGGGACCACCAATGATCCCTGATGTATCAGGGATACTAATTACTGACCTGCTTTTGAGCAGCAGCTGTGAAGTGTCTTTTTTCTGCTTTTATTTCAGATTTCGAGCCTTTCCCTTTTTTGTCTTTTTCTTTGGAAGTTTAAATTTTGTCTACACTCATGCCCACAGCTTACTCTCATTAAGGAACATTAAGATGTGGAAGGGAAGCAGGTACTAACGATTGCATTGACTTTAAAACATTTCATAGTAAACATAAATGATGCAACATCCGATTCCATTTGGAATCATTAAAGTAGCATTTTTTCCCCAACTGAATGTATATTTTTAATAGAATATCAAACTTTTTTGCTTCATTACTGCACAAATTCTACACTGTGAGGCCAGACTCCACACAACCTTACATATTGCACAATGATATGCTTCAATTTCCATTCTCAGCCATGTTCTCACCAACTTGAAATAGATAATTCTCTGTGCTATGCAGTTTGATAGCCACAGAGTGTTCTTGGTATATGCCAAATATTGGGTATTTTTGAGCTTCTTGTGGAAAGGGTGCAAGGGAAATGCAGCACTTTTCACCATGCTGCCTAACGACTCAATCACTTGATTTGGAAGTGGAAGCTAATTTACCATTGCTTAATGAGCCATGCTTTACCTCTGGAACACTGGAAGAGGAAACTGGAGTAGAGATCCACTTAGAGATAGTAGGAACTGCAGATGCTGGAGAATCTGAGACAACAAGGTGCAGGGCTGGATGAACACAGCAGGCCAAGCAGCATCATAGGAGCAGAAAGGCTGACGTTTCGGGCCTAGACCCTTCATCAGAAAAGGGGGAGGGGAAGGGGGTTCTGAAATAAATAGGGAGAGAGTGGGAGGCGGATAGAAGATGGATAGAGGGGAGAGTATAGGTGGAGAGGAAACAAACAGGTCGAAGAGGCGGGGATGGAGCCAGTAAAGGTGAGTGTAGGTGGGGAGTGAGGGAGGGGATAGGTCAGTCCAGGGAGGACGGACAGGTCAAGGGGGCGGGATGAGGTTAGTCGGTAGGAGATGGAGGTGCGGCTTGAGGTGGGAGGAGGGGATAGGTGGGAGGAAGAACAGGTTAGGGAGGCAGGGATGAGCTGGACTGGTTTTGGGATGCGGTAGGGGGAGGGGAGATTTTGAAGCTTGTGAAATCCACATTGATACCATTGGGCTGCAGGGTTCCCAAGCAGAATATGAGTTGCTGTTCCTGTAACCTTCGGGTGGCATCGTTGTGGCACTGCAGGAGGCCCAGGATGGACATGACATCTGAGGAATGGGAGGGGGAGTTGAAATGGTTCGCGACTGGGAGGTGCAGTTGTTTATTGCGAACCGAGCGTAGGTGTTCTGCAAAGCGGTCCCCGAGCCTCCGCTTGGTTTCCCCGATGTAGAGGAAGCCACACCGGGTACAGCGGATACAGTATACCACATTGGCAGATGTGCAGGTGAACATCTGCTTGATGTGGAAAATCTTGTTGGGGCTTGGGATGGGGGTGAGGGAGGAGGTATGGGGACAGGTGTAGCACTTCCTGCTGTTGCAGGGAAATGTGCCGGGTGTGGTGGGGCTGGAGGGGAGTCACGGAGAGAGTGGTCCCTCCGGAAAGCAGATAAGGGTGGGAAGGGAAAGATGTCTTTGGTGGTGGGGTCGGATTGCAGATGGCTGAAGTGTCGGAGGATGATGCATTGGATCCGGAGGTTGGTGGGGTGGTACGTGAGGACGAGGGGGATTCTTTTTTGGTTCTTATTGCATGGACGGGGTGTGAGGGATGAGTTGCGGGAGATGTGGGAGACATGGTTGAGGGCGTTCTCGACCACTGAGGGGGGGGATGTTACGGTCCTTGAAAAACGAGGACAACTGAGATGTACGGGAGTGGAATGCCTCAGCCTGGGAGCAGATGTGGCGGAGGCGAAGGAATTGGGAATAGGGGATAGCATTTTTGCAGGAAGGTGGGTGGGAGGAGGTGTATTCCAGGTAGCTGTGGGAGTTGGTGGGCTTGAAATGAATATCGGTTTCTAGGTGGTTGCCCGAGATGGAGACAGAGAGATCCAGGAAGGGGAGAGAGGTATTAGAGATGGTCCAGGTAAACTTAAGGTTGGGGTGGAAGGTGTTGGTGAAGTGGATGAACTGTTCGAGCTCCTCGTGGGAGCACAAGGCGGCGCCGATACAGTCATCAATGTAACAGAGGAAGAGGTGGGGTTTAGGGCCGGTGTAGGTACGGAAGAGGGATTGTTCCACGTAACCTACAAAGAGGCAGGCATAGCTTGGGCCCATGCGGGTACCCATGGCCACCCCCTTTGTCTGTAGGAAGTGGGAGGAATTGAAAGAGAAGTTGTTGAGGGTGAGGACGAGTTTGGCTAAGCGGATGAGGGTGTCAGTGGAGGGGGACTGGTCGGGCCTGCGGGACAGAAGAAGTGGAGGGCCTTTAGGCCATCTGTATGGGGAATGCAGGTGTAGAGGGACTGGATGTCCATGGTAAAGAGATCCACTTAGCCAGCTCTCCATCTGCTCTGCATTTAATATACATTTCTAGAACATAGAACTGTACAGCACAGGAATGGGGCCTATAGCCCACGATGTTGTGCCAAACAGGACACCAAATGAGACTAATCCCTTCTGCCTGCCCTTGGTTCATATCCCTCCAATCCTTGCATATTCATGTGCTTATCCCTTAAATGCCCTTATCATATCTGTCTCCACCATCACTCCTCGCAATGTGTTCCAGACTCCTACCACTCTCTGCATAAAAAACTTGTCCCTCATGTCTCCTTTGAACTTTCCCCCTCTAGCCTTAAATGCATGGACCCTTGAATTAGGCATTTCAACTCTGGAAAAAGATTCTGACCGTCAACCCTATCTACGCATCTCATAATTTTATAGTCTTCTATAGCCTGTCCTCAGCCTCCACCACTCAAGAGAAAATAACCCAAGTTTTTCTAGTCTCTCCTTATAGCTCATGCCTCTAATCCAGGCAGCATCCTGGTAAACCTCTTCTGCCCTCTCTCCAAAGCCTCCACATCCTTCCAGTAATGCAGCGACCAGAACTGAAGACAATTCTCTAAGTGTTGCCTAACCAAAGTCTTATAAAGCTGCAACATGACATCCTGACTCTTGTACTCAATTCCCCCACTCAAAGGCAAGCATGCTTTCTTTACTACCCTATCTACTTGTATGGCCACTTTGAAGGAGCTACGGACTTGAACCCCAAGATCCTTTTGTACCTCAATGCTGTTCAGAGTCCTGCCATTAACTGTAGACTTTTTCTTAACATTTGATTTCCCAATATGCAGCACCTCACACTTACTCAGATTAAACTCCATCTGTCATTTCTCCGCCCATATCTGCAATGATCTATATCCCGCTGTATCCTTTGACAACCTTCTACACTATCCACAACTCCGCTGATCTTTGTATTGTCTGTAAACTTACTAACATCTATCTACATTTTCATCCAAGTCATTTATGTATATCACAAACAGCAGAGGTCCCAGTACTGATCCTTGTGGAAACCACTAGTTTTGGACCTCCGGCCTGAAAAACACCCTTCCACCACCACCCTCTGCCTTCTATGGGTAAGCCAATTCTGAATCCACGAGACCAAGTTACTGTGAATCCCACACATCTTAATCTTCTGGATGAGCCTACCAGGAGGGTCCTTGCTGAAAATCTTACTAAAATCCATGTAAGCAACTTCCATTGCTGTACCCTCGTCAATCAACTTCGTCACCTCCTCAAAAAATTCGATCAAGTTAGTAAGACATGTCCTGGCAAACACAAAGCCATGCTGACTGACCTTAATTAGGCCATGCTTTTCCAAATGTGCATAAATCCTATCCCTAAGAAATCTCTCCAATAGCTTCCCAACCATCGATGTGAGGTCTGTAGTTTGCTGGATGATCCCTATTTCCCTTCTTGAACAGAGGAACAACATTAGCTACTCGACAGTCCTCTGGGACCTCTCCATTGGCTAACGAGGATAACCAAAGCCCCAGCTATCTCCTCTCTTGCCTCTCTCAATACTCTGGGGTAGATACCATCAGGCCTTAGGGACTTATCCACCTTAATGCTGTTCAGGAGATCCAACACCACTTCTTTCTTGATCTCAAAATACCCTGGCATATTAGCATGCTCCACACATATCCCATTGTCCTCCATATCCTTCTCCTGAGTGAATACTGATGCAAAGTACTCATTTAGGATCTCACTCACATTCTCTGCCTCCAAGCACAAGTTCTCTCCTTTATTCTTGAGTGGTCCTACGTTCTCCCTAGTTATCCTCTTGTTTTTAATTTTCCCAAAGAATGCCTTGGGATTCTCTTTAACCCTACTTGACAAGGTCATTTCATGGCCCCTTCTTGCTCTCCTTATGGGCCCTGTCTGATTTTAGCTTCCTAAATCTTACAAATGCTTCTTTCTCCTTTTGATTAAGTTCACAACCTCCCTCGTTATCCAAGGGTCACTTGCCTTGCCATCCTTGTCCTTCCTCCTTACTGAAACGTGCTGGTCTGGAACTCTCCCCAGCAGGTCTTTAAACAGTTCCCACATGTCAAATGTGGACTTGCCTGATAACAGTTTCTCCCAATTAATACTCTCTAGCTCCTGCCTAATACTAACATGATTTGCCTTCCCTAACTTAGTACCTTCCCACAAGGTCCTGACTTATCTTTGTTCTTAGCTATCTTAAAACTTAAGGAGTTGTGATCACTGTTTCCAAAATGCTCTCCCACTGAAAGGCTCATTAGACAATACAAGGTCCAGTATGACCCCTCCTCTAGTTGGACTATCCACTTACTATTTCAAGAAACCCTCTTAGACACACTTAACAAATTTCACCTTGTCTAAGCCTCTTGCTCTAAGGGAGTCCCAGAATATTGGGGAATTTAAAGTCACCCACTATGACAATTATATTTTTATTGCACCTTTGCACAATCTGCCTACATATTTGTTCTTCCATGTCTCGGTGGCTGTTGGGGGGCCTATAGAATCATAGGATCCCTACAGTGTGGAAACAGGCCCTTTGGCCCAACAAGTCCACACCGAACCTCGGAGCATCCCACCCAGACCATCCCCCTATAACCCATCTAATCTACACCTCCCTGAACACTACGGCCAATCCACCTAACCTGCACATCTTTGGACTGTGGGAGGAAACCGGAGCACCCGGAGGAAACCCACGCAGACACGGGGAAAATGTGCAAACTCCACACAGACAGTCGCCCGAGGCTGGAATCGAACCCGGGTCCCTGGCGCTGTGAAGCAGCAGTGCTAACCACTGTGCCATCGTGCTGCCCCTATGCCCCTAGTGTAATTCCATCAGTGTGATTGCACCCATCTTACTTTTGAGCTCTACCCTTATTGCATCAGAGAATGAGCCCTCTGGCATGTCCCCTCTCAGTGCAGATGTAACATTCTCCCTGATTAGTAAAGCAACTCCTCTACCTGTTTTACCTTCCTCTCTATCTCATCCAAAACGATGAAACCCTGGAATGTTGAGAAGCCAATTCTACCCATCTCTCAACCAAGTGTCTGCAATGGCCACAACATCATAGTCTCATGTACTGATCCAGGCTCTAAAGCTCATCTGCCTTACCTTAAATTCTAGTGTGATCCCTGGAGTTCACAGGCATTTCCTGCTTTAAAGAGTGGATACATTATATTTCCTGAGTTTTGGTGGGCAAACGCTCAGGAAGAACATTACCAGTAAGGAAAAGGAGGTTAAAAAAGTTGATGTTCGAGTCCAGAATAGTATATTCAAATTACATGAACTCAAATTCAGCTGGGTTTAGGGACAAGAGGAAAATCAATCCCTAGAATTTCCTGAAATTACCAAACAATATGTTGGATATGTTGCTGCACTGCTGTGGAATTTTTGGAGTGGGACTCTTCAGGAGCTAAGCTTGTCCCATAGTACTTTTGTACAGTGATACATACTCTTTTATTACTCTCACTAGTTCCTTCACAGAAATCTTGGTCTAGAAGGCAGATCATCTGGAAATTGTCCTCTCAGTGAGGTGCACACTTCCTGCTCCTAAACCTTGACCAGCATAAATAATAATGGTGGAAATATCATGGGCTAGATTCTCACAGTTTTGTGGGATTAGGAAGCAGGAAGAGGGAGAGACATGTTAAAATATTTTAGGGGTTGGTGCATTTTGCCATTTTCACCTTGGTGTGTTTTAATGGAATTTAGTTTTACCTAAATTAGTCCACACTAGGTAACATTGATTTCTACGTATTAAAAATTTTCTGTAGTTTGAAGAAACCACTATAACAGAATGATACTAATCATGCAACCTTTAACCCCAATTTACATACGATGATGCTCTCAAAAAGTAGTACTCTTAAACTCAATTAATAGCAGTTATAATTTTATTACAATTTCATTATGTGGCTACGTATTGTATGTTACCAGTATCTGGTGCCAACTCTGGATATCTACGTTTGTAATGTATGAAAGCACTAAGTCCTATTTCCCTTGCTGAGTTTATCCCACTTCTTTGTTTCTCTTGCATTTTACAGTACATGAATGCCTGCTCATTGGGCTGTGATAGCTGCATTGAGGTGAAGCACACATGTACTTCTCTCACTGCTGTTGAGACTTGATATCTTTAATCGATAAAAATATCACAGAGGACAGAGTTCTTCATTAAACATATTAGAGAACAAACATTGTACCAAGAATTTCTGAAATTAAAGTGCTATTTTCCTATGTTCAAAAGCTACATTGCTTTTGATATGGTCCAGTAAAGTCTAATGGCCACTCATTTGAGAAAAACCTGCCACAAAACTGTGAGATGTTACATCAAAAATTACAATTAAGCCCTTTACTCTATGAAAGAGTAATCCACTTCATCCCACTCCCCTGCACTTTCCCCATACCTTTCTAATGTTTTATTCTTCAACTGTTTATCCACTTGCCTTTTGAAGAGGATTTTGAATCCTTTCACAAATCTTTCTTCAGGGCTTTTACATCCTAAACAGTCTTCATGAAAACATATTACCTAACCTCCTTCTTCATGCCTATATTAATGATCTCACATTTATATTCCCAATGTACCAAATCACTGGCCAACAAAATTACTTTTAATTCAATTGCTTATCAATACCTATCATCTAACATATTGCTTCTTGGTCTTCTCTGTCATGAAAACTAGTTTCTTGTCATTAATCGGGTTCTCATTCCAAGTATCATCTCAACAAACCTGTATTTTCTCTGATTTCTTTTCTCTACAGAAGGCTTCTCAAGATGTACAATTCTACAGCAACCTAACCACCTTTATTAACCTGTAGCATCCAAAAGGTGGACAAAGTTTTACACAAAGCCTCATATGTTACCTGAAGTCTCTGCTTCCATGCAATTTTTTTTAATTGAAATTGCAGCATACTCCAACTGGAAATCTTCAAGCATGTTACCATGCCAGTTCTCATCTGAGCCAACAAAAAACTGTCCAAAGCAAACAAACACACAAGTTTCCTCATTTCCTATTCTCAAGTCACCTAGTTGGCCAATCTTTACTGTAATTTCAATATATCTCTACGAATGAATAACAACCAAACTCCAATGCAATTAAAAGACAATGTGGTAATGACCACTTCCTGATTTGACAATTGTATTTCTCGCCTCTACTCACCTTGAAGTTATTTTTTATCCAATGTCGTTCTGGGAGAGGATTTCCAGCCAATAATACACATGGTAAAGTCAGTGGGTGTCCTTCAATGATATTGACAACTGCTGGACTAATTCCAATCAACGGTGTAACTGTCAGGAGGGGGTAAAAAAAAATGAACTCAATGAATCTAGTAATGATAGCCAGCATATTCAAAACAGCAGAACAAAAGGATGTGCAATTCTCAAACAATCGTTTAGTAACAGGTTATAATAAGGAATCCCATCAAATAGAAGTTCATGGATTCCTAATAAGCTTTAAATGGATTCATTTACAAAAACCTAAAACAGCTTTGCTCCACCTAATTTAATCTTGCTCTCCTAGGCATCATCCTTTTTCCTTTGCTATTCCTCTCTTTCTCAAGCAATTATCTCATCCTATTTTAAAATAACCTATGGATTTTTCTTAAACAACAGTTTGTGGCACTGAATCCCCACATTCTGACTCCACTTTGTTTAAATACATATTTCTAAACTTACCTCAAGTACTTATTGCAATTACCTTAATCTTGTGATCTTTCACTAAATAAAGTTGGACAGACTACGGAAGAAGGGAAGTTATGAATGCAGTGCATCTATTAACACTAACCTGATTGATAGTGGCAAGTCAAAGTATCATATGTACATTCTGCATGCACACAAAGCTTTGTCTGCAATACCAGAAGCATTTGATTCTGTTTAGTGGATAGAGATGTTATTCAATCTCTTATTTTTCCTCATGTCCAATCAGGCAATTTTGCACATTGCCAACTAAATGAACATTTTTACACTTCATTAAAGTACTGGCGTTATACATAATATTTCACTACAAATTCACAAAACATTGATATCCACGTATGAAGGATGTACTAGAGCTTATGCTAAAAATGAATTTTACATACATTGAGTGTTTTATCGTGCTGTTCATTTGATAATAATGCCCCTATAAATTGTCAATAGATGATTCTTTTAACTTCTGCATTATTACAGGTACTTTTTTTGTAATTAAGAAGTTTAACTGAATAGAATAACTTATAAAGAGCATCAACAAATTTGAAACTAATGCTAAAAACATACAAGAAATATGGCAAACATTCCAAGGTGCTTTCATGAGGTATGAGCAAAGAATAGGCGCAATGTCTAATAAAGGTATATTAGGTGAACAAAAGCTTGATCAGAACCGAGTTTTAAGGACAGTCCTGTAGTATACAGGTTAGACAAATGAAGGGGTTTAGAGGGAGTATTCCATTTGTTAGCTATCGTAACGTAACAAAATAAAGGGAAGGGACAGAAGGTACACATAATAATAGGAGGGAGAATCCTTAGCATCTTCAATGTATTCTTCCTTCTACAATTACTAGGTTTTTAAAAATCAAAGTTTGGCATGACTTAACATGTTATATTTTAACAAACAGATAATTACATAAGTATCACTATCAGGATCCTTGAACATTCTGATAAGCTGTATAGAAAAACATTGTACTTCACTGAAAATTAATACTCTTGCTTACTAACATTTAATAGCAGAGAGTCAGAGAGCAGTTGTTTGCTAATTATCTTTTACTAATGTATAAACTTGTGGAAAAGACTGTCTGGTTCATCAAATCTGCTCATACGCTATTAAGTATGAAGCATCGCAGATACTGCCTACTCAATAGCAGCTGCATAATTTCCCAGGAAAGACAAAGAAAACCCACAAAAAAAATTAAGGTTATGGCATAAAAATATTCAGAAAGTTCCTCTCTATCCTCTTTATGCAAATGAAAAATCAGATGGGTGTTGCACTCATGTTTCTTATATTGCCTAATATTTGATGTACTGTTTATAAGATGGGACCTCTGTTCTAGCAGCAACTGGTTTCTTACCATGACTTGAACACTTACCCAGTCCTGTGACTGTCACTGTGACTTCAGCCTGAATCTTTCCAAATTGATTTTCAGCTTCACAGATGTATGTGCCTTCATCATCCACCCAAAGATCTGAAATATTAAGATTTACTTGTTGTTAATTAACTCATTTGCATTAAATGGAGACAAAAACAACATTTATTTCTTGCACTTACAATTCTGAACTCTGGGTTAGATTTTGTTGTAAGTTTTAGGATCCCAAGGTCAGGACTGAAGGGCGTTCCCAGGGACGCACTTTCTGAGACTGGCAGACAAATCTCATGGAGGTAACCAATTAGGGGAGCAAGTTTTGTAATATATAAGGTAATGAAACAGTTAATGTTGAAACTGCATTAAGCTTCACCCAAGCTGATGCCGTCTCATAGTCCTGGGATAGAGAACTGTCAGTATAGCAGGTGGTCCTCTGAAGACAGACATGCCATCTCTAGCACCAGACAGTCTTAATAATTATGCCTAACTAATCAACGTAACTTATATCTGTTGCTATCCATATACTAAATTTTGTTCTGGAAGGTGAGTGTATCTTCTCATTAAGAATCAAGAATAGTTTTTCTCCATTAAGGCTAATTAGATAAACCCTTGGAAGCAGTATAGAAACGCGGAATTGGTGAAAGAATGCTACTCCAAGCATAGCTACCACTGGTAGGTACTGCAATATATGACCTATTCAACACAGAACAGAACATTTGGAGAAGAATATTAAGCTTACCACTTTATAAGAACTCAGCAGTTGAAAACACATTAATAAACAAACAGTTGGTAGCACTCTTAGAAGCATCAACCAGGCAAATGCAGAACTCTAGAAGAAAATCTTCACTTCAGAGCAAGTAAACAGGAAGCAAGTAAAAACTAGTCATACCATAAAGTAAGACGGTCCTTAGAAAATAAGGTTCTGTGGGAGCAATTTGGTGCTCCACGAGTGAAGTTAAAATCTCTGTGGACTAGGGAACAATTTTGAAATAACACCTCAAAAGCAGGCTGAGAAAGATAGAAATGAAAAGGAATCAATTACTCTTTTAAATAAGTATGACCACTGTACCGAATGTATTTCACGAAGGACAGCTACAACAGACACAGCTAGGGCCAGAACATTAATTTAAACCAAGGTTGCAATATCAGAAAAATCAGAGGACATTTAAGGAAATGAAAGGGAAATCTAAAAGTTTCTGAAGACAAAGTCTAAATGAAGAAGATAGAAAAACTTAAAAGTTGTGATAAGATCAGGACATTCGTAATTTAAAATAATTATTTCAGTAGGAAGATACTTTAAGGCCACAGGCAGAAGTTTATTTTTAAAACTGTGCAAGGTGACATGCGTTATGTTTTAGCCTGTGAAAAGAGAGAAAATATTCATTTGACCAACGAAGAATTGAAAAACTCCATCAAGGTGGCAATCTAGTCATTAAAACTTTCATTTTGTCTCCAGTAATTTGCACAGAGAGAAAGCATTGCTATTTAGCAGAAGCTTAAAAGAAGTTAAACTGCACAGCATTGCCATGATACAGAATTTAAAGATTTATTAGAAGAATATAGTACTGCTATAATACAGTTGAAAGGCTTGCAGACAAAGAGAATATTGCAACTTTGCTATAATACATTGCTGTAAGTTTGAAGGGATTTTAAAACAGATAATTAGAAAAGCATTGATTTAATGCAAGAATGACATGCCTTAAAGCTATCAACATTTATCTGTTGCAAGAGTTCTTGTAGTGCAGTGGTAGTGTTCCTACCTTTGCACCAGGAGGCCCACATTCAAGTCCAACCTGCTCCAAAGGTGTAATAACATCTCTGAACAGTTTGAATATTACAGAATTATTAAATCTTTGAGGAAAATACAACTGCTGTAGATTCAAAATAGTTTTAAGGTAAATTTAAAAAATCACAAAGAAGGAATGTCAGAAATAATATTGTCATCATTGTTTAATGCCAAAGACATACCAAACAGAACACAAGATTGAACATCTTAGCGAAAATAGTTCTTAAAGCACAAAATGCTTTAAACTCAAATATTTAACCGCATGCAAAACAAATAACTATGCCAATATATTCAATGGGACATCCAGCCTAATGCGCAAGTTGAAGAGTTTTATACTTGAACACAGATGTACTGGCAGATTGAGAGTAAAGGTTTGTTTAAATAAAATGGAGATGAAGCCGAAACAATGTTTGCAGATTCAGGACATAGTTACAAAGAAATTACCTGGTCTAAAAATCTAAGATATGGCAAAGAAAAAGAAACTTGTTTCAACAGAGCAACCATCTTTCATGATGGATTTCCACAAAATTAGAACTCCCCCCAGATAATGTTAAGAGCTTGTGTTTGCAGGGAAGAAAAATTCAGGAGAATTCGTTCAGACAATGTAATGGACTGACTACTAGGTCTAACAAAAATGATATCCTCTACAAAGGACATCATGAGATAAAACATACTCCAGTGCAGAAATTATTTACTGAAGATAAAAATCATTCTTATGATGTCACACAGTTTTGGGTGAAAAAGGAAGAGTCCAGCATGATGCAGATGGAGACAGACATATCACCTCTGATAGTCTTTGTAATTATGCTGAACTAGTCAATGTAACTTGTATCTGTTATTATCGTGTAATAAATTACATATTGTTCTGTAATATAAGTGCCTCTCTTCATTAAGATGCAACAGCAGTTTATCTTCAATCATTGCTAATTAGTTTGGCCCTTAGATTAAGCTTAGAAAAGAGGATTTAGGGCTGTTGTAATGTAGTGGTAGTCTCCCTACCTTTTGACCAGGAGGCCTGGGTCCAAGACCCACCTGCTCCAGAGGTGTGTCATAAGATCTCTAAATAGGCTGATTAGAAAAATGTGTAGAACAGAGGACTGAACGGCAGCTTGGCTTATTTAAAATAGTAAAAAGGAGGATCGGTGATAGCTCACTACTAAAGCACAAGCCATGAATGGTTGATATCACACAAGACAAAATACATTAAAGACTCTGCAGAGATGATATTTTAAAAAAGCTAAAAGAAAATGTTTTTACTAGCCAATGATCTGAAAAATAATTTGATGTATTTTCATAAACCATCTGTTTTCTTGTTGACAAGATCAAAATGCTGATAGTTGTAGAGCAATGAAAGACCTTTCAAACAAGATTTCAGTTCGGACACAAATCAAGCTGTACCCAAGAGTTTAAGCAGTTCAGCTTTTCTAGGTTTACAAGGCAAACAAAATTCTGAGGTGTGGAGAATTCGTCAAATTCTCAAGAACTTTGACCAAGACAAAAAAGAGAGACAGACTTGCAGCCTGCCTTATTGCAGCTGTCAAGCTATAATTTCTTTGGATCTGCCTTGGTTTGTGAAACAGAAACCAAAGCTAGAAAGGGTTGCTAAGCAGCCAT
>NC_063341.1:25049521-25063860 GCF_021869965.1 Rhincodon typus | reverse complement strand
CTCTCCGTATTTATTTCAGAACCCCCTTCCCCTCCCCCATTTCTGAAGAAGTGGCGAGGCCCGAAACATCAGCTTTCCTGCTCCTCTGATGCTGCTTGGCCTGCTGTGTTCATCCAGCTCTACACCTTGTTATCTCAGATTCTCCAGCATCTGCAGTTCCTATTATCTCCAGAGATAACTACCTTGTTTGTCCTGGACTTCAGCTTCTACCTTCATGTGTAAATTTACCATTGTTCTAATGTTAGATCAGCGAGGGTTTCCTGTGGCACCCATCTTTGTTTTACAAATAATTTCAGCCATTGAATTTTTCCCATTCCTTCCAATTGATTTCTTTGAACCTGGTTCAGGCTCATTTTGAAATTTTGACCTGTGGTTGAATTGTTGCACGTTGATCCAATGTTTTGGCCAACTTTAACGGAATGATCCCAGATGAGCAATGGATGAATTGGGAATTGGAGTGAATTTAAATTGTGAATAAAACTAGAAGTTGCTGCAAAAGCTCAGCAGGTCTGGCAGCATCTGTGAAGAAAAAATCAGAGTTAACATTTCAGGTCAGGTGACCCTTGCTCCATTGAATGTAATTTATGACTGCTTTTGATTACATTTGCTTTTCTCCTCTTCAGCCTGGGACTGTAAGATATTGTTTGATTAATTCATTTTTAACATCCTGTTCCTTACTGAGGTAGGCCAAAGGGCATTCCCCAAACTTTTGTTTCCTGATTCCAAATGTTTTAAACTAAACCCACAGTAAAATCCTTCAAGGTGATATCAAAGGCAGAGTGTATAAACTACATATTCAAAATGTGGGAAAATTGTTTCACTACTTTAATCACACACACAAGCATACAAGGTGGAAAGGAGAAAGGGAAGGAAGCAAGTTGCAACTTACGAATTTCTACAAAACGATCAAACATATTGGCATTAGTTAATGGGACTTGAAGTTCAGTAAGTTGATATCCAGTTGGGAGTCTGTAAGTAAAAAAAGTTCTTTTCCTGGGAGCTGAAATGCAGATGGATGGCATTTGAAGTTGCAGCAATGTAAGTTATACTTGGAGAATTAATCTAGTTTGGTGACTGCAGTGCGAGATTCATTCTGAAGGTGAGACTTTTCACTAGAGAACAGGCTATCCTAGACATGGTATTGTGCAATAAGATGGGATTAATTTATTAATTACTTAATTACTTAATGGTGAAGGTGGCCTAGATAGCTGCAACCATAATATGATTGAATTTCATATTCAGTTTGAGAGAGAAGAGTGAGTCCAAGACTCCTTTTTAAAATTTAAATAAAGCAAACTTTGAGGCCTTGAAAGCAGAGCTGGCTAAATTGTATTTGACAATTTGTTAAAGCACAGATCATTAGAAAGTGGTTCCAGATATTTAAAGGGATATTTCAGAACACACACATTCCAACAAGTAAGAATAATTCCAAGGGACTGTCTCACCATCTTTGATTAACTAGAAACGTTAAAGATAGTATCAAACTAAAAGAAAAAAAAAACATGTATCTGTACAAAGACAGGGTGGCATGTCAGAAGCATTTAAGAAAGTTGGTCATAATTATAAAAATAGAGAGAGTAAGCATTTCCATAAATATTTGAAGAAAAGTGTTAACAAAATGAATGTTAGTCTGATAGAAGGTGAGGCTGGAGAGTAAGTAACAGAAAACAAGACATTAACAGGTATTTTGC
Source organism: Rhincodon typus (assembly GCF_021869965.1). NCBI lineage: Eukaryota > Metazoa > Chordata > Chondrichthyes > Orectolobiformes > Rhincodontidae > Rhincodon > Rhincodon typus. The sequence continues at coordinate 25,062,169 of NC_063341.1, read as the reverse complement.
ATCAATCTTCGCTGTAGAATGTAGAAAGTAGAAATAACTTCCTGGAAGATACTTCTACTTCAGTAAATGGAAAGGAGGAAGGAACTCAGAGATCACAATCACCAGAGAAGTGGTACTGAGTAAATTGTTGGAGCTGAGCACTGACAAGAGACTTGATGGACTTCATTCCAGCATCTTCTATTAAGTGGCTAGTGAGATGTTGATGCAATGATTTTTATTTTTCCAAAACTCCCTCAATTCAGGGGCATCCTGTTAGATTGAAAGATAGCAAATGTACCCTCTTTATTTAAAAATAAAGCAAGGGTCAGCAAGTAATTAGGAAAGCTAATAATTTGTCATAAAGGGAACAGAATACAAAAATAGGTAGGTTATGCCTTGGTTATAAAGGACATTGGTGACATCATTTCTGGACTACCGTGCATCGCCTTGGTCAACTTATTTAAGGGAGGAGGCAGTTCAGAAATAGTTTTACCAGACTAAAAACTAGAATGGTTCATTTGTCTTCTCAGAGAAGGTTGGGCAAGGTAGGCTTGTATCAGCTGGACCATAGAAGAGTAAGAAATGTTTTAATTAAAAAATATAAGATGCTGAGGGGTTTTCATAGAGTTGACATAGAGCGGATCTTTCTTAGATTAGGAGAATCTAGAACAAGGGGTTGCTGTTTTACAATCACTGTTTAAAACTGATGAGGCAGAAAAAATTGAGCGGCATAAGTCTTTGGAGCTCTCTGTCTGGGAAAAATGGTGGAAGCAGAGTCCTTGAATACCTTTAAGGCAAATATAGATAGATTCTTGTTAAGTAAGATGGTGAAAGGTTATCAGGCATGCAGGATCTGAGGTTACAATCATAGCAGCCATGATCTTTTTGAATGACAGAGTAGGCTTAAGGAGTTGAATGGCAGATTCCTGTTCCTGTTTTGGATGTTTGTATGTTGATGTGAGAGAGAGAGTGAGTGAGATAGATGGAGGGCAAGATTTTTAGCTGCTAAAGCCTGATATTATTGTTCTTATTATGGGTGGCATGGTGGCTTAGTGGTTAGCACTGTTGCCTCACAGCGCTAGGGACTCAGGTTCGACTTCGGCCTTGGGTGACTATCTGTGTGGAGTTTGCACATCCTCCCTGTGAATGCGTGGGTTTCCAACGGGTGCTCCAGTTTCCTTCCACTGTCCAAAAATGCACAGGTTAGGTGGATTGGCCATGTTAAATATCCCCTAGTGTGCAGGGATCTGCAGGCTAGGTGGGTTAGCCATGGCAAATGTGGGGTTATGGGGATAGGATTGGAGGGTGGGATGCTCTTATAAGGGTTGATGCAGACTTGATGGGCTGAATGGCCTTTTTCTGCACTATAGAGATTCTATGATGATATTAAGGTAGCAACTGACTTGGAATCCCAGAGCAGTATGTTTAAGCAATTCAATAAACTGATTTCAGTCATTGGACAAAGACAGGCGCTTAAGGTGCTGAGGACTCATCTTGGTGGGCAATGGGATTGTAGTTATGCTAACAGTGTAGTTTAACTTCTGTCATCAGAATTTCTTTTGCCAGATAATGAGGTAATTGTTAAATCATTAGAGCCCATTTTAGCAATATTGATGTTTTTCTTTGTTCAGAGCTGGCTGGAGACAGCTCATCTCCAAATTCTTTTTCACAGCTTTAGCTAGAATGTCGACAAAATTTGGAGGGTTTGGTGGAGGTGTTGGTGTTAAGAATTCGGTGGACATGTGATCATGAGATCAACGTCAACCATTTTATAGATCCTGCAAGATTGTCCACCTTAAAAAGAACAGAATTTAAACACAGAAATAAAGAAGAGGTTATAGTTTCCTTTGGCATTTTTCTTTCATGGCCCCTGGTGATGACAATAACGTTTAAAAAAACATAAACTGAAAGAATTACTTGAAATCTGGAAATTTTATAAAAAGCAATGTTTTATTAATATTAATATTAGTATTCCAGGGTACTCTATTCCTAGTACAATAAACATGTGTTGTGTGTTGTGGATTCACCACCTCTCATCTTGCTGAAACATATAACTGGTCGACTTACCGCCACTGTCCTCCTTACTGATAGGGATCTCCAGGACCTGTAATGTGATAGACTGCCAAGTGGTTTTACTCTAATGGGAGGGGCTCTCGTTTTAAATAAGGTGAAGTTTTTTGCATGATAACAAGTTGCATTGTACGTAGACATGTTACCAAGTTTCAAGTTACCAACACTATGAATGACACTTCAATGTTGATCTTGCTCTTTTGATGTCCAAAACTGATTTCCTGCCCTGCTCTGTATGACATCATCATAAAAGGTGATACGTAAGACATCTTAAGCATGAACTCATTCAGACGTTAGACTCTCATACAATAGTGTGGATGATTGGCACTGATCTATAGGTAGGAGCAAATTACTGCAGATGCTGGAATCTGTATGGAAAACAACAAATACTGGCAATCACAGCATATCAGACAGCATCCATGGAGAGATAACACAGTATAGTGCTGGAGGAACACAGCAGGTCAGGCAGCATCAGAGGAGCAGGAAATTTGACGTTTCGGGTCGGGACCCTTCTTCAGAAATGGGGAAGGGGAAGGGATCTGGGAAATAAATAGAGAGGAGGAGTGGGTCTGGGGAAGGTACGTGGGATGGTGATAGGTGAGTGCAGGTAGGGAGTGGTGGGGATTGGTCAGTGGGATGGGTGGGGCAGATAGGTGGGAGAGAAGATGGACAAGTTGTGTCAGGTCAAGGAGGCGGGGATGAGAGGGAGGATTGGACATGGGATGAGGCCGGGGGTGGGGAGATTTTAAAACTGGTGGAATTCATATTTCGGCCATCGGGCCGTAGACTCCTGAGGCAGAATATGAGGTGTTGTTCCTCCAGTTTGCGAGTGGTGTCATTGTGACATTGGAGGAAACCTGGGATGGACATGTCAACCAGGGAGTGGGAGTGGGAGTTAAAATAGTAGGCGACCGAAGGTGTTGCCATTTGTCGCGTACAGAGCACAGATTCTCTATGAAACGGTTTCCGAGTCTACACTTGGTCTCACCGATGTAGAGGAGACCACGTTGGGAGCAGCTGATACAGCAGGCCAAGTTGACGGATGGACCCCTGTTTGATATGAAGGGTATGTTTTGTGCCTTGGGTGTAGGTGAGGGGGCAGGTATAGGGGCAGGTGTAGCACCACCTGCGATTGCGGGGAAAGGTGCCAGGGGGTGGTTGGGTTAGTGGGGAGTGTGGAGTGGACGAGGGAGTCATGAAGAGAGCAGTCCCTATGAAAGGCAGATAGGGGTGGGGAGGGAAATATATCCTTGGTGGTGGGGTCAGATTGTAGGTGGCAGAAGTGGCGGAGAATGACACATTGGATACGGAGATTGGTGGGGGGGATTCTGTCTTTATTTTTGATGCGGGGAAGGAATGTGAGGGCAGCGGTGTAGGAAATGCAAGAGATACGGTTGAGGGCATTTTCGATCACCGGAGCAGGGAAAGTTATGGTTCTTGAAATAGGAGGATATCTGGGATGTGTGGAAGTGGAATTCCCCATCATGGAAACAGACGTGGTGGAGGCAGAGAAATTGGGTGTAGGGGATCACATTCTTGCAGGAAGGTGGCTGAGAGGAGATTTAGTCCAGGTAGCTGTGGGAGCTAACGTTTTGAGTCTAGAGCTTCATTTAGACTCAAAACGTTAGCTTGCTGTCTTTCCATGGATGCCATTTGACCTGCTGTGTTCTTTAGCATTTTTTGTTTTCAATACTGATCTGTAGGTACTGTTCAACAATTATCTTTTGCACGATTCCTCAGAATATCTATTCTTTGGGGTGTTTAGATTTTACTGCTGCTATGCCAGGAAAGTTCAAGTCACCAGATTATGTATGTGGTTAAATAAAGATTTGAAACCATGAGAGATTCTCTGTATATGACACATTTTTGCTCTGCCTGGAATATTTCTATCCAAAATGAAGCTGGACTGTTAGTGAAATGAAAGTACCACTGTAAAAATTTCAACGTACAATTCCTTGAAATGACATTACAGCAGAAGCATCATCTATTGTGCAACTGCCTGTCTTTCATCTGTGAAGTTGTCAGTATTTTACAAAAAAAAAGTTTATTTTCACTATCCCCAGTGGTTGTTCAAATCTACCAATCAAGTTAAATAGAAAGTTGCTCAGAATTCAGAATCAGAACTGCACTTGATGTTATATATGAATTCCTTTAATCACTTTATCGGACTACATTCAATGCATGACATCCATCTCCTGCTTCATAAATGAGAGATATTGTGTGTCTCAATGGATTGTTTCCAAAAATTTAAATAATTAACCTGAGCATAACTTGAACATTCAACTTCATTAGTAACAATATTTATATATTCCTATCCTTTCTATTAATTTAATATTCCTATACAATGAAATGTAGGATTTGCTCACCTAACTGAACATAGTTTATTTCATAACATCATCTCTTATACATGGAAGACATTTTCTGTTGCAAGTAGAATACCATTTAACATCAGGTAGTCTCATATTCCTCTTCTGAAATGTTGATGTTGGAGTTGGATTTAGTGCTTACAAATGATGTTTCTGGTGCTTTGAAGAATTACATGTTTTAAGTGATAATTTGTGGACTGTGTCTAGTGATAATTGATCCTTTTGTGTTGGTCACAACAAAAGGCTTGGTGTCAGAGGGGATTGTTTGCTTCCCAACATGACCACATGTCTCGCAGGCACTTGATCTCTTGCTTTAGCAGTATAGGTCTAAATTTTATGTTTCACTCTGCCTTTACTTTCATTTAATTCCTTTTATCTTTGTCAAACTTGCGTACAAGTTGATTATTAGCTCCATCAGAAGCTCAGAATGGCAAAAGCATAGGACATGTAAAGATAATTATAGCAACAGACTCCCCCATCAGATAAGTGAGGAGTCACTGTGTAATTGCCAACAGCTTATAGCTTTGTCTTTCTTGAGTGCTCTTTTGCATAGGTTACTAAAAAGAAACCTTTTGTTTGTTAGCATTCTGATTTTCCACTTGTTCAATGTCATTGAAGTCACATTCGATTGCTAGTTGTCTCAATTGCATGTAATATTGGTCAATTGTCTTTTTTTTTACTTGGTGCATATATCTTTCATATATTGTATTTTTCATGCTGTGAAATATATTTAGACAAGTTGTAGTCATTCTGTGCAGGTGTAAGTGTCTCTAAAATATCTTCTAGTTTACCACTTCCATAGTGAGAGACAGTACCTTTTATTCTTTTGTCATTTGTGATTGCAAAACTTGCCATCACATCTTCAAAATGTCACCATCACTTTTGCTAACATGCAAACTGATGGCTCTAAATGTACATCAAACGTTTGGGTATAGACACCATTATTATGATTAGCAGTGCAGTGATAAAGCATGATCAGGGATGTGGCATCATGTCTGATTCAAAAAGAACACTTCTATAATGATCCAAGATTTTTTTGTTTGATTGGATGGTTAGTTTGTCTGTGATTTCATTGTGTTGGTCTTTGTGTTGCTGCTGCTGAGCTGAAATGCCTCCTGTGGAGCCTTAAAGTGTTCCAAAATCTCTGACTTAGAATGTTCTGTTGCCTGAAGAAAGTAGACAAACAACTTCGGAAAGTTTCATATCTGAAAGTTATGTTTTCTATTTCTCATCATCATCATTGTCACCGGGGTGTCATTGGAAATAAACATTAATATTCAGTGTGGTATAGTGAAATTCGTGTAAATAATGATGTGACTGATGACATGACTCTGACAACAGTAAGAGAGAAAACATCAATCTAGAATGACCATGTGTAGAGAGAGGTTTTAGACACTACAACTAGAGAGCTATATATGATCGTGTCCCAGAGTTTTATACCAATAGTACTAGACCAATACAAGACCAGTGTATTTGGTTCTGGCACAAGTAGCGCTGGTCACCACATCAGTAGCACTGGTTATGGTGCGAGTCTGCAGCAGAAAGTGTTTTATGTCTCCTGTATTGTAGTTCCTGCCCTGACACATTTTTCATGTATCCCCAGGGTGTTACGTAAAGTCTGCATGGGTGAGTGTGTGGCAGAGGATGTAACTGGCAATATTGATTGTGCCACTTATTTAAGAATCGATTAAGATTTTGTACTTTACTGATAATACATTATTATAATACATTACTGAAGGAAACTGTGTAGCATAAAAAGACAATTAATGTAATAAATAAGGAAAAGATCTACTGCTGCTTCCTCCCCAACTCACCTGTACATCTCTGGACATGGCTTGAAGCGCAAGTTTCTTTTTTCTGGTTCAAGTCCATTGCTTTCTCAGAAATATAACTGTGGGCCAGGCTTGCTCCTTGCAGACACCTTCATCTGGAGGGGTCCAAACCCCTGGAGTGTAGGTGGCTGCCAAAGCAAGCTCCAGGGAGAAATAATTAATGGATGAGAGCATGACAAAGTCACAAGTTGGATGTAACATTCAGAGCTGAGATATTGGTCAAAGATTCTATAAAAAATACCAAAGGCTGCTGTGTGCGTCATCAGAAATCATTATTTGTGATGAACTCACCTTTGACAGCCCTCAGCTTAACTAGACAAAGTACAGGTTTTGGTTTGAGAGGATTTGCCATGCTGGCAAAGCAGGTGCATAGGTTTCCATGGATGGGTCTGTACTGCAGTGTCTTAGAGCTTCACAAACATTGAGTTGTCTTTGAAACAAAAATAGATTTCCAATGCTGTTCTGTTATATTCACACCACCCTGAAATTGCACCTATTATGGAAAGAGACATCTGTTTGGATCAGATCTGGAGATTACGTAGACTGAATTTGTATAGTCAGATGCAATTGTCTACAAGGATGGCAGCTCAAGTAGAGACCTTGCCATTACCTCAACCATTTGATAACCTGGAAAGCTCACAGTGGGGCCAGTTGCAGGAACTCTGGAAGCAGCAGTTATAGCACAGTGAAATGATTTCAGCCATACAAAGGAGTAGTGCCATTAAAATAATACATTTTTATGTACTGTATGTCCAATAACGGATGTTCTAGTAGGTCAAAGCATATTAGAAAGTGCTACAGACTGTGACATTGATTAAGTTATTCAAAACAGACTTTATCCCCAAAAGAAATTGAGTGATTGAAGAGATGAGATTTAATCAGTGATCTCAGCATTTGGGGAATAGAAGCATTTTAACGGCTTTGTATTATCTAGAGAAATATTACAGCTGCACAGCTTTGAAGGATGAATTAATTAGAGAAATATCATAGATAGTATGAAGCATGAGATGCTACCTGACTTTCTAAGGATAATTTAATGTTGGAACATACAGTGCAATTCAATACACAGGCAGAAGTCACAGCCCACAATTGGTCAGTATTGTGAAGAAACATCAAGTATTCTTCTGATACAGTCACATAGATAGGACCCACGATAGCATTGTCATTCTCCAAAAAGCATCATCACTCATTAAAAATGTCAAAAGAGTGGGAATCAATATAACCGATCATACTAGAATTCTTATGAAGAGTCACTGGACTTGAAATGTTAACTTTGCTTTCTTCCCACAGATGCTGCCAGACCTGCTGAGTTTCTCTAGCAATTTCTGTTTTATTACTGACAATATTAAATTGTACAAGCTCCATGCAGAATTGTGAGTGCAACCAATGTTCAGCAGGGGGAGTTCCATGATATAAGTATGACCAGTTGGAAAACTTCAGAAAATATTGCAGGCTAACAGCATCTTCATCACCTCAAAAACAAAGAAAAGGTGCTACAAAAGGAAAATTACCAGAGACTTGTAAATAATGCAACATGGAGAAAGTTTGTGGAGTTAATGAGAGCAAACAATAGGTGAAGACAACTTTTCTAAGGGAATTGAAACAAAACCAAAACAGATTCTTGAACTTGAAGCTAAAAGGGTTTGAAACAGAATTGTAAATATGACACAAGCACAGTTGTTTCAATATTGACGGACACCTTGCCATGATATTAAAGTCTGTGAGAGTCAGATATTCAGATACATTAGCAAATTACCACAAAGCTTAGTCAGAGGACGAAATGTCCATGAAACATGATATATACCGAGGACTGAATGTATTTGTCAAGGTCTTTTAAAGTTATTGGTTCAGTAATTTAGAATGAAGACGAGAACATTTCAGAAAGAATCTCCAAAGCTGTTTGAAGATTTAGGAAAAATCAAAGGAGGAGTATAATACTATTCAGCAAGAAAATGCTAAATCCCTTTGGTTGTGCACTCCCAGGAAAAGTAAAATCTCAGTTAGACCACATGATTAAAAGCAGGGTCATATCATGAATGACAATCAACACAGAAGTACTAAGGGTTATTAACTGGTCCTTAGACAAATAGACAATGAAAATTATGTGCAGATCTCACTCACTTAAACAAAGGAATAAAGAGGAAAATCCATCCTACTTTGTCAACAATAATTTGGTGAAATTGGCAACAAACCAGTTTTTCACAAAACTGACACCAACAGGGGTTTCTGGTAGATACTGGCAAATCAGAGGTTAGGAATCCTTGAGTGAGTTACTCCTGTCATGACACCCTAAAGCATGTTCATTAACCATAAGCTCGAGGTCAGGAGTCTGATGTAATACCTTTTTGGATACAGCTCCAACAACAGTCAAAAAGCTTGACACCATCAGGACAAAGTAGTCCACTTGGTAAGCTCTAGATCCACTCCCTCCATCATCAACACTCTATGTGTGTGTGCCATATGCAAAATACACTTCAAAAATTCACCAGGGTTCCTTAGACTGCACCTACCAAATCTATGGCCACTACAATACAGAAGGACAAAGGCAACATTACAGTCCAGAATGATTCACTATAGTAGCCATAGAGGCACCGTGCACCAGAATCAGTCCTTATTCAAATGCAAACTGACAGAGACTGAACTGTAGATGTAACCATAAAGAAGGAAACCGTTACATGGGAGTGTGGAAGATTCACATATTATCCTGTTAAGAAAGATCATAGCTTTTGCTAATGTTATTGGAACTCAAAGAAATCTCAAAAATGCCATTACGCATACATAGATTCAGGCTTGGACTGACGCAATGTGACTGTGCAACAGTCTGTGTTCTAGGTAAGGTATAAGTAATGAAAGATACAGTCTCAAGGTCAGCAGTGGATCAAGCAGAAAAAGTGTACTTAATTCTTGTTCAAGTAGAGTCTTACTCTACACAATAACTAATGTTTTACCATTAATTGAGAGCAAACTCAGACAAATTTATGCAGCTCAAATATCTAACGAAGAGTGCACAAATACCAGACAAATCTGCCTATAAGGGTGGTCAAAATGTAGTGCAAAAGATCAGATGCTGACCAGGTACCATGAACAAAAACAATACTTGACAACAGTGGAAGATTTATTGATGTAAACCAATAGAATGGTTATGTTAAAGTCAATACAAATAAATCCTACAGAAACCCCAGAAGTAAGATGTAGGTATAATGAAGTGCAGAATGAAAGCATCATTGGTTTGGTGGCCAGGCATTGCAAAGGATATTCCGGATTATATTTTGTAATGCTAGATGAGTGCCATACACAGCCAAATGTTGAGCATATTATTTCATCAAGATTTCTAGAAAGATCATGGGAAAGGCTTTTTGCTTTGAGAGGGATGAGTTATTTAGTCCCAGCTGACTGTTATTCAAGATGGTTTAAAGTTGCAACACTTCATTCATACATGGCTGACTCATTATGTATTGAAAGGGACTTTTATGATATGTGGTTTCCTGAAAAAATTTGTATCAACCAATGGACCTCCCTTTGTGAAAAGGGATTTCAGGATTTCACTAGGGAGACCAGCATCAATCAGATGACAAGTTCTCACTCTATCCTCAGTCAAATGGAAAAGTAGAGAGAACAGTCAAGCCTGGTGAATTCACTGATACTTAATAATCCAGACTGGGAATTAACTGTACTCCATTTACAGAGCACCACCAGAAATATTGATATTTGCTACTGGAATTGTTAATAGGGAGGAGGTTAAAAAACTGGTGTACCAGTTTTAGAACACAAAGCCAAAGCCATGTCGAGCCAAACATAGCCTCTGAAGACAGCAAGAAGGTAAAACAGCAAAAGAAAAGCCTCAGCAAAAAGCAGAGGTGCTACAATTCCAGACACAGCCAAAAACTGCTGATCTTTAAACCAGTGATTGAAAGTCTGCTCATTAGAAAAACTGATCAAATGAGACTTTATATTGTCAGAATATCCGAAGGGATGCTCAGTAGGAACAAGACGGTATTGATTTTGTTCGAGCTAAGATGTGAGATAGAGTATGATTATCATAAGAAGTGGACAGTCTTGCCTTTACAGCATCACATAGTGTACAGAGTGGTACAACGCCATCACCTTAGTGCTGAACTGAAGAAAATTGGATAGGGGCATCTAGTTCAATTTCCCTGAACTGATTCAGACCTTGAGAGGGTAAGGGGAGATGGTGATCATGTTGATAACAGCAACAATGGTAATAAGGATGCTGATGATTACAAAGACAAATTACGAGAATAATGTAGGCCAAGTAGAAAAAAACTGTGGGGATGGGGGTGTGAAATGTGATATAATGAGATTGACATAAATCATGATTAAATTAACTGATGACATGACTCTGACAGAAAGACGCCAGTCTAGAATGAACACGTGAAGTGAGATGTCTTAGATGCAACACTAGAGTGCTCTATTTGATAATCTACCATCTTAGACGTAGATAAGAGTGTTGCAGTATGTTAGGATTGAAGAGTCTTCTGTAGAGACATGGAGCAAGCAAGCTCAGGGACAGTGCATGTGCAGGCATCCACAATCTGAGATTCTCGAGATCAGTATCTCCATATACAAATAGCATGTGTGTGACATGAAACGTGAATTCCTTCAATCTATTTTCTAGACTCTATCTGGAGTTACATATATATACTAACTGGACATAATACACCATGCAATTTTCAATACATGATCATCCACCTACCCAGTTTCTGTCGAATCAAGTTAAATTTACTCCTTAGTACCTTCTGTTAGAAGACTCATGTACATGAAGGGCAGAGAATAAGGTTAGGTTTGGCTATGATTCTTCCATAAAGATGTGCTCACTAACTCTTATTGCTTGGTTTTAAACATTAAGATAGGCAACTAAAGGTAATTAGTGTATTTGGTGGCCTGCCATGGAAATAACCCAAATGCCACTGGGTAGATAAAAAGAATGAAAGCAGAGAAATTCCATGTGGGCAACAGTGGAGTTATGTACCCATTTGATTTGCTTTTCCACTCTATGGCCAATCCACTGTACCAATTTTCACACCTGCAGATATTGAATTTAAAATCCAGTGCCTTAGTTTTGCAAAATATTTTTAAACAGAACGTTATCGTATGTTTTAATTTAGGCTGAATCTTTCCATCTTGGAATATATCAGATGATCTTACATTTTGATTTAATGAGGGTTACATATTCTTTAAGTTCTTTGAAGCAGTTTAATTATGAGAAAACATTTACACTGTTACTTCAAGCGGAAGCCTTCCCAAACATTTGGAGTTGAAGCAAAGGTGAGAACATCAGTCACTCTTTCACATATCATATTTTACCATTTTTCTCTCTTTAACTATACAGAACCTCCTCCAACAATTCAAGTACCCAACAATGTCACAGTTATTCCTGGTGAGAGAGCCATATTGACCTGCCTGACACTGAGTACAGTCCGCTACAATCTCACTTGGCAGAAAAATGGTGCTGACCGAAGATTAGCAGAAAAGCACAGGGTCCAAGTAATGAGAAACTTATCTCTGGAGATCAAGAATGTACGACCAAGTGATGCTGGGCAATACAACTGCATTGCTGCAAATGAAGGAGGTGTTACATTTGCTTCAGTGTTCCTGATAGTGCAGGGTAAGCTATACAGTTGATTGCAAATTATCGATCTTCTGCCAAAAGTTTGAATTATGGGACTATTGACTCTTTGAAAAATAATCTGCCATTAAAATCCATTTCCAGTGTTTTAGTATAAAGTAAAATTTACAATTTAAAGCACACATTTCAATTCACCAAACTTTGAATGAATTGCTAAATAATGGACAATATGTAAAGATGCAATCAGGTGTGTAAAGCTGTGCAACCTGCTTATCCTGTAACATTGCAATACAATGTTAAATCAAAAATTCAAATCAAAATTGGATGTTGGACGCATTGTGACTGTACCAATTGGAACTATCCAATTAGTTCACTCCGAATAGAATGGGGGAAAAGGATATTTAGCTCCAATTTTGACTCATTAACATATATGCCTTAGCACGATTTGCTTTCAGCAAAGTGGTTCATTTAATTAAACCAAAATGCTTTCGATCTTAACATGTCAGGTAAGCTATTCCAACCATATGTCATGTCTGATTAATTTTTAAGTTCGCTTTTCAAGATGAGAACTTCTAGTTAAGGGAGTCTTTTAACTCCAGGTAAAATATGTTTAAATGATAAGGCTGCAACATGATCTTTGAAAGGACAGTTATTCGCTTTATATTTTTATGATGCGATTCTGAATGAAAACATCCCAAGGCTAAATTATGATTGTAGAGTTGAGAAGTGACTGAAGAGATCTTGAATAGATTATAAATCATTTTAAAGGCAAGGTGAAGTTCAAAGTAAAGAGGTTTTGATAAAAAAATTTGTC
>NC_063341.1:25040176-25049021 GCF_021869965.1 Rhincodon typus | reverse complement strand
TAGCATAACAACACTATAGCCTCTTCCAAAACGAGGTTTTGTGATATTCCCACAACACCACAGTCTCCCCTTAATTTCATACAAAGCTCATTAGATAGAGTTACATAACCCATTCAAACTTAAGAATATGAGGAATATTTAGAGAGACGTTGCAACAGTTTCAAGTGACTTACTGCGAAAGAAAAGGCTTCCTGTTCTCAACTGAGTCACCGAACTGACTCCAGTGTGCCTGGAAAAAAGTGACTCCCTGTCCAACCGTTGCCACCTGATTCGTGGTTTGGGGTAACCCTGTGCCTGGCAAGGCAGAGTCAGGTTTGAACCAATATCTGCTGAAATATCCAGGGGGGACTGTGAGAAAACAGGAGAGGCTGTGGAAAAAGATGGTTGATCTTCATTAGGGTGGGTCTGTTGACACACAAAAGAATCAATAATAAATTGAAAAAGGAATTGCTAAAGTTTGTCGTATTCTCTCTCGTTCCCACATGCACAGACTAGTCAGAGACATAAATGTAACTTTTGATGGCACAAAATGACTTCAAATAAAATTGGCGATAATTTTCATCAATTCATATTGTGCTTGTGAAGAAATACTAGTGAGTCTCAAAATGTCTTTGTTAATGATGGCAGAAGATCTGACAAATGTTTACAGTTTGATACACGACTGGTGATAAATATTCAGGATGTTCTGGTGAAGATGGGTGGTGTAATAGGAAGAATAAATTTTGTTGAGTCAAATGGTCTTTTCTAATTCTTTTACCTTCTTTTGCAACTAGTAGCTCCTTTATTGTTTTGTTCACAGTGTTTGAAAATCTGGAGTACAGTTATACATTTTAGCTGCTAACCTGGCCTCTTGTTTAAATATTACCATGCAAACGAGGCAAATCCTGTATAAACCAGACAGATCTCAATTCAGAAATGAGCCTTTCTGCCCTCTCTAGCTGTAATGATTTCAAAGCTTCTTTTCTAAAATATGAATATAAAATGCTTACTATCCTTCATACAATCAATCTTCATCTGTTAATAGCACTGCACACTTTTTTCATGTAAATATCTAATAATCTTTCATTTCAAGCTGCAAATCAACTTGTTAAACTTGTGTTTTCAGAATCTGATTGATTCTTACAGTTGTTTTCTTCCAGAAGTTAACCCATCCAAAAGTTAAACAGTGAATTAAAACAAAATTGGACAGTATCATCAAAAGCTGTTTAACTTTTGTGCAAACATACTTGTGGTGAAATATTCCCTGGAAATGTGGAATTTTTGTAAAGTTTCAGGATTTCTGCCTTCATTGCACCCACAAAATTGTACATACTAGTTTAAACACCTCAATGGAGCATTTTGCAAGCAAGCTGTGGGCAAGTGAATTTTGGGGAATAGATAGCAATAAAACAGCTTCAGGAAAATAATCTTTGAAAATTGAAATCAACACTAATGAAAGTAAAACTCAGGAGGAAACAAAATTATAAAGCTGGAGGCAGTGCTGAAAGTCCAATTAAAGCAAACAATGAATTTGTTATAGGAACTTACAACCAACATCCAATGTGACCTGACCAGATGCTCTTCCTACATCATTCATGGCCACACATGTATAATCTCCTGCATCCAGATCCTGGGTTCCCTGAATCTTCAGAATACCTTGATGACTATCAATGCTCAGAAAATCAGAAGGTCTCAGCTCAAGGTCACCTAAGTATAAAAAATGTAAACAAATAAATATATTAACAGGCAAAGAATTATTACACATTCGTTGCAACTTTTGTTGGACAGTGATGCAATTGTACAATTAGCATTTTGGTACATCCAAGCTGGACAGCAGCAAGAAGCGTCTTATCTCAAGGAACAATCTTCTGTGCAGTTAGCATGAGCTCCACTAGTTAAACTGACACTGAGGTTATTGGAAATTTGGCAGCATGATAGTTCTTCTTATACTTAGACTCATGAAGCCTGAAAACTTTCACTCTAACACTTGCTTTTGTCAAATCTCTGTGGATAAATGATTACAACATTTGGGCACTTAATATTTGGCCAACATTTGCCTGCTTTCCTCTAGTAAGTCTGTCAAAATTGTCCCTATTTACAGAAGACATATACCTGTCTTATTTTTCACAAGACTATTCAAGAATATTTCAAAGTGCTTAATGAATCATAATAAAAATCTTCACAGTTATCAAAACAAAAAGAGATAATAAACATATTAATGGCAGCAAATTTCTGCTTTGCAAACCAATATATCTCAATCACAAAAATTGTAATTTTATGACAATGAAATCATGACTTATATTTGTTTGAGCTGTTGTCAAACAGTAGTTTTAATGCTGGGAGCAGATCTAATCTGCAGAGTATGTTTTTCAATCAAGCTGTTCCTGGGTAGTTTTATTGGATACACATGCTTGTAAAGAATCAGACAGACAGTGCAGTGCAGTGGTACACTAAAGCATTAACCTAATGCATGATAAAAATTACTGCAAATGGTGGAAATCTGAAATAAAAACAGGTGCTGGAACAAATCCAGCAGCTCTGGCAGCATTGCAATGAGAAGCAGGAGATAAGTTTTGAGTCAAATCTGATTCTTCTTTGGAACCTAATGCATGATCACACTTTGGAGGCAAACTTAGACCAATAGTTTCCAAGACAATATAAATCATTTGGTGGAATCTTCCCAGCCCCTAAATGGAGCAAGCGATGGCCAGTCAGTTGGAAAATCATGGTAAGATCAGAAAAATGAGACTCTCAATATCGTGAGAAGTCCAATTTTCCACTCAACACTTTAATAGCAAGTTGAGAATCTCACCAAAAGAGTGACAAGGGACCTATTTCCATGCATTAACATCTCATCATTACCTACTTTCACCTCATTTATATGCAGTTTGTTATTTTAGCAGGCAGTGGAGAGAAGGTGGCAACAATTCCCAGACATGGAAGTCTGAGCAGCAACCGACGTCTCCAGCAAGCCGCGTGCTCCTCCAGACCTTCAGCTTTTGAGATGCAAATCCTAAAAAGGTTATGGCAGTGGGGAGCACTTTTGCTGCTGGCTTATTTGGTAAAATTCAGCCCAGTGTTTTTAAAGTGACTTGAAGTAGCATTGAGCTGATGGATTGTCAGTAGTTCAATCACCCGTTAGCCATGCCTGATATCTGGTTTTTAAAAATATAGCAAAACCTCATTTGTCCGGCGACTCATCTAGAGTAATGCTGGAAGGAGCTAAGTCATAAAAGGGGCAGTGCTTACAAGTGGGGCATATGGACAGAAGTCAAAAGGTTTTAATAAAGATTTGGGATGAACCTTAAGTTTTTGGCTAAGTAGTTTTGTCGAGCTTCACTAAATGTTTCTCTCAGAGAGGCCTTGTGAGTTTTCTCACTGTATCTTAGCAAGCTTGCCTCATCAACGAGCTATCTCAACTCCACGGCACCCCTCTAGACCAAGTTGAGCCCCAGTCTATCAATCACCATTCCCAGAAGAACTCTGCTCACCAGGAATCCTACAAAGACCAGCATCTCTGGTGCCCATGCCACTGTGTGCCTGGACTGGCATTCCAAAGTTGCCGTGCTCAGTGGAAGACAGTCATTCCGAAGATGTCAGAAAAAGTGGAATTTCTCAGTGATTTTCTGACAGACATCTGGTCCAGAGAGAACCTTCCTCTTCCCGGAGGACCATGGAGGAGACCACGTCTCAAGAACCCAGCGTGCCAGCCCAAGGTGGCCACCTGGGTCAGTGTTGTTTCTATGGTCTAGAGGATTAGCTAATAGGTTGTCAATGACCTCTTCTGTTCTGCCAGGTTAAATGCTACACTTTTGTCTCTGAGATAACAAGGCGTAGAGCTGGATGAACACAGCAGGCCAAGCAGCATCAGAGGAACAGGAAAGCTGACGTTTCGGACCTATACCCTTCTTCAGAAAATGCTGACCCTTCTGAAGAAGGGTCTAGGCCCGTACCGTCAGCTTTCCTGCTCCTCTGACACTGCTTGGCCTGCTGTGTTCATCTAGCTCTACATCTTGTTATCTCAGATTCTCCAGCATCTGCAGTTCCTACTACCTCTGAAACACTTTTCTCTCTGCTTCTTTATACTTACTCTCTCTGCTACTGCACTCACCTCCTACCAAGGCTCATGTACTGTGACTCTCACAACTGCAAGCAGCTTCTTCTCCTATTCGCTCTCATTCCTCCCACCCTCTAACACCACCAGCCCTGCATAGCCTTTGTGCTGCCACACACTCCACCTGAACAGCTCACCATCCTTTGACCACCTACATCAAGACTAACTGCTGTTTCAGAGACCTTCACTGAATCCCTTTCTTGCACCCATTGCTGGAAAAAACAGTCCATAATACCACAGAAATATCCAGTATGGTAGAGGAGAACCTGACATTAGGCTCCTCCCTTTCTACATGCAGAGAATCTTGGCCCTCACAGGAGAAAACTGGGACCGCTCCTGCAGGGAAGCCTAAAGATCCATGTCCCATCAACCGACTAAGTACCATTCTACATGACACTGCAAGTTTCACATTGACCCCACTGTTAGTGTCATTCATTTTACAACACTTCTAAACACTGGAGATGACATTTCTCCAATGTCTTGCAGGTGTCAGCGGAATAGTAACAGCCCCAGTGGCCAGAAGGGCTTTTCCACCAGAAAGGATCTCCTCAACCTCTGAAGAAAGAGGGTTCCAAGGCCTGAGAGACAGCAAACATTGGCAAGGCTGCCTCTTGAACTCTCTACCTACTCAGACGTTAACACATCAGTGGGAACTTACATGTAAAACATTTGGAAACACAATGTGATGAGCACCTCACTGCAACAGTTTCATACCTGGTCAAGGAAGAAACACCCCAGGTCACTGGCATTCGTAGAACTGCTGGAGACCAAGCACTTACTCATCCACAGGTAAGAGAAGACCCAGTGGTGTCAACAACTCTAAGAAGTAATTGCCTTCATAGCCCAGGAACTGAGGGATTGCAGTTATGCTATGGTGTCCTAGCTGCCTCATGCATGTGATTATTTGACTCCTCCATGGAAATAGAACTGCCATTAAGAGCCAGGTCTAGGACTCTTAAAGGGCCTTACACCAGTGGGTCGTGCAGCCCCCTTCTCACAGGTTGAAACTTATCTCACCTACTCAAGGTATGGTCTCGGCCATTTTCTTTCCTTTCCCAACACAATTTCAATTTGCAACTTGATGGAAGGTGACAGCGAGCACTTCTTGGGCAATGGTTTCCAGCCTCCAGCTGTCAGTAAGCCCGCTCTGCCATTCATAGCCCCTTCCTATAAGGCCTTCCCATGAAGCTCCAGGGTCTGCACCTCCCAGGTCCCTATCCAATCCATCTATGTAAGCTGAGCATTACTATATTCCCTCTCAAATATGGCTGCCGTTCTTCATAATTGTCATCTACCCTGACCTCACCCCACAGATAGAAAACTAACTATTAGTGGAGTGAGTTATGCCGATAAAGTGTTTAACAAGCTATGATCCCCCTTAATCAGCTACTTACCATTGCCTAGCAAGAAATTTGCCTCACCATTCGACAAATGCATAAAAGATGCAGTGTGTTGCTCTCAACTTGAGAGGCCTTGCTAGACATCTTGCATGATTCTGCCACATTCCTCACCATAGCCCAAGTTGTTCAATATAAGACTCCCCTATTGTTCTGAAACTGTTCCCACCCAACAATATTTGTGATTTAACAACGAGAGCTGTCCTTATGTATTCTACCTCCATTTTTTGTTCTGACTGATAAATTTGGTAATACGTTTCCACCTGAAATAACTTGGCTGAATTTTTCTGAATATTTCTGTATCTTTGTTCATTCAGTTAACTACAGTGACAAGTGTTATGATATTGAACCACACAGGAGGTTCATCAAAATGATAGAAAAATACAGAACAAATGGGCAGATGTTTAAATGTTACTGGTAACTAGTTGCATACAAGAACCACTACATCAGGGGAAGCAACTGGTTTCTGGAGTCCTCCAGGGATCATAGCTGAGACCTTTTCAGTCTGTCATTTTTGGCTGTGAGTACAGAGTTTTGCTGAAGACACCAAACTAGGAAGAATTGTAAACAGCAAAAGGCTTTTGAGTTCTGAGGAAGGGTCACCGGACCCGAAACGTTAACTCTGTTTTCTCCTCCACAGATGCTGCCAGCCCTGCTGAGCTTTTCCAGCAACTTTGTTTTCGTTCCTGATTTACAGCATCCGCAGTTCTTTTGGTTTTTAAAAAAGAAGGCTTGTCGTGTGCTGAAAAATAGCAAATGGAATTTAATATTGGTAAGTATAATGTGATAGGGCTAGGAAAGATTATTTAATATTGGATCAGTAACCAGTCTGTTGAATACAGCACATGGAATTAAGAATAGAAAGATAGGAGGAAGGGTCACCGGACCCAAAACGTTAACCCTGTGTTTTCCTTCACAGATGCTGCCAGACCTGCTGAGCTTTTCCAGCAACTTTGTTTTTGTTCCTGGTTTACAGCATCAGCAGTTCTTTCAGATTTTATTTGAATTAAGAATAGCTGTATGGCAGCATTAAATAAAGCAAAGAGGGATTAGGTTGCATAGCAAATGAAATACAAATCAGAAAATATGATCCGAGATCTACACATAATTTTGTAAAATTATGTGCAGCACGGTCACCATGACCTGAACTTTCGGGACCCCAGCATATTTGAAGGCAAACAAGAGCTGACAAAATAAAGCATATAGCCAATTATTGGTCATTTCAGGGCGTCATTCCACCTCAGCTATTATTTTACCCATGGCCATGCAAGGCCGAGTCCAAGCAGGTAACTTGGCAGCTTTCTCTGCATCAGCGGCTGTTAAGTAAGTAGGGGAAACCTTTTAAGCCCATGAGAGGTTGAAGATTGTATCTAACATCTTTAAGAGTATTTACTGAGAAAATCTGAGGTGGCACACCGGCTTGCACTGCTGCCTCACAGCGCCAGGGACACAGGTTCAATTCTACCCTTCGGCATCTGTCTGTGTGGAGTTTGCACACTCTCACTGTGCCTGCGTGGGTTTCCTCCGGGTGCTCCGGTTTCCTCCGGGTGCTCCAGTTTCCTCCCACGATCCAAAGATGTGCACGTTAGGTGGATTGGCCATGCGAAATTGCCCATAGTGTTCAGGGAGGTGTAGGTCAGGTGCGTTAGCTATGGGAAATACAGGGATAGGGTTAGGGGATGGGTCTGGGTGGGATGGTCTTCAGAAGGTCTGTGTGGACTTGTTGGGCTGAATGGCCTGTTTCCACACTGTGGGGATTCTAATCAGTAAAACACCCAAAATGGAGTGAAGGAAGGACACTGACTGATGCTCAGAAAAGGATTGGCAAATGGACTGAACAGACGCAATGTTAAAGTTGAGTTTATTGCTGTATGACTTACTTTTACTTTAGGTATTTGATGAGAAAATCAAATATTGGATATTGTTTGTAACTACATGGTCTGGTTTTGAACTCTGGTGCCAGTCAAATAGGCCAGAATAATCTGTTCTAGTCCTGTATTTGCCTGAATTCCTACGTTATAACCCCTAATGTAGCATTATAAAATCCAAACTCCAGATTCAATGATGAACCAAAATATAATTTGGACCTTCAATTGCTGTTGCATCTCTGCAATGCAAAATATTCAAAACTTGTTAGCACAAACATGCTTTTATTTTCAATCCATTCAAGCTTTAAAGTTGATATACAATCAGATCATGTTTAAAGCACACAGTTTCCACAATTAGTTTTTAAGTGCATCTTAAGCAGCTGTTTTCTCTCAATTTTCTTAATCACCCTCCCATCTTGGCACTGCACAGATACTCTATCCTCTTTGTATTTATATATCCAGCTGAGGTTTATGTTTTTTACAAATCTAGTTTGGTAGGAATGCCAGATAGAATTGAAAGTAGGATTATAAACATGTTGATTATACAATCCACATTCCAGATAGTTTACAACATAAACAACAAAAATTCCACAAATTGCACATATCCTGTTACCAATAGTGCTATCACTCTTTCTTAAAAAGAACTCATCTTCATAAAAGTGTAACAGTTCTTATGAGTTCTGATGAAAGGCTATCAATCTGAAATATGAGATCTGTTTCTCTCTGTAAATCTTGCTCGACATGCTGCGGGTTTGCAGTATTTTCTAGTTTTAGTTCCAATTTCCAGTGTCCGTAGTATCTTTGATTTTGTGATAGTTCTTAAGCTTTTAACTAAATAATAACTTGCAGATGTTTAAGTATTTAAGTAAGATCTACCATCAATCAACTTCTCATATTGATAAAGAGGATTTTGAAAGCAGGATCAGGAACTTGCCGACCAGATAAATTCTGGGCCAACTCCACACCTGAATTGCCTTGTGCTTGGTTCACTTTGTAAATGTAAATGCCCTAATTAGGTAAAATGTGAGATCAACGCCCAGTGACACAGTGCCTCCAGGAGACAGGAGCTGCTTGTACAGCAGGCAACAAGGTGCAGGGCTGGATGAACACAGCAGGCCAAGCAGCATCATAGGAGCAGAGAGGCTGACGTTTCGGGCCTAGACCCTTCATCAGAAAAGGGGGAGGGGAAGGGGGTTCTGAAATAAATAGGGAGAGAGTGGGAGGTAGATAGAAGATGGATAGAGGAGAGGATAGGTGGAGAGGAAACAAACAGGTCGAAGAGGCGGGGATGGGGCCAGTAAAGGTGAGTGTAGTTGGGGAGTTAGGAAGGGGATAGGTCAGTCCAGGGAGGACGGACAGGTCAAGGGGGCGGGATGAGGTTAGTCGGTAGGAGATGGAGGTGCGGCTTGAGGTGGGAGGAGGGGATAGGTGGGAGGAAGAACAGGTTAGGGAGGCAGGGACGAGCTGGACTGGTTTTGGGATGCGGT
>NC_063341.1:25020762-25040166 GCF_021869965.1 Rhincodon typus | reverse complement strand
ACCGCATCCCAAAACCAGTCCAGCTCGTCCCTGCCTCCCTAACCTGTTCTTCCTCCCACCTATCCCCTCCTCCCACCTCAAGCCGCACCTCCATCTCCTACCGACTAACCTCATCCCGCCCCCTTGACCTGTCCGTCCTCCCTGGACTGACCTATCCCCTTCCTAACTCCCCAACTACACTCACCTTTACTGGCCCCATCCCCGCCTCTTCGACCTGTTTGTGTCCTCTCCACCTATCTTCTCCTCTATCCATCTTCTATCCGCCTCCCACTCTCTCCCTATTTATTTCAGAACCCCCTTCCCCTCCCCCTTTTCTGATGAAGGGTCTAGGCCCGAAACATCAGCCTCTCTGCTCCTATGATGCTGCTTGGCCTGCTGTGTTCATCCAGCCCTGCACCTTGTTGTCTTGGATTCTCCAGCATCTGCAGTTCCTACTATCTCTGTACAGCAGGCAAGTTGGGAGCTGCTGCAATTTTGCCTAGGAAAAGCAGAAGCTTATGAAAACTAGGAGGATAAAGATCGTTTAAAAGTGGCCAAGTCAAAGTATAGCATTTGACCTGGCAGTAGTTGACCTTTCAAATTTCACAATAAGCAAAGATAGAAACAAACTTCCTGTTGCCCTGTAGCAACGCTGACAGCTGTTTGTCTTTGTCCAGAGGAAAGGTTAAATCCATTCTACTTCAGACAGACAACTTCACTATCTCTAACTGAAAGAAAGGTTTCCTGTTCCCATCAACTACATGGTCTTCAGAAAATTGCAAGATGAAAGGTATTAGATGAACGATGAAGATATCAAATCTCAGTTAAACACTCTCAATTTAATTAATTATTTTGGGGGGTCTCACCTGGACTAACTGATCAATCACCACATGGAAACAAATCAGTAAAGGGAGAAAAGAATATTGTACAAGGGCCCTCTTGTGGCCCAGCAGTAGTGTCCCTGTCTCTGGACTAAGAGACCCAGGTTCAAGTTCCATCTGCTTCAGAAGTGCGTAATAACATCTCTGAACAGGTTGATTAGAAAAATATGTTAATTAAAAAAAAAAATTGTGCAAATTGTGCCACTTCTAACACACTTTAAGGGGGAATCCAATTAGTACCCTGCTAAAATAGTTGATGGCAACAAAGATGGATAGGTTTATAAAACCTTGTCCTCTCAGGTGTCCAAGATAAGCAAGTAGAAAAGGGAAGAGGAAGATTATTTTACAGAGTAAAAACAAGTGAAAAGCAAGTTTTCAAGTATACTCAGAAAATTGCATACAAGGACAATTGTTTATGGCAGGACTGATCCAACAGATTGATATTGTACAGGGTCTTTTATATATCACTGTAATCATCTACTAAACTGAATCAAGTATAAACAGAGCTGATGCAAACCATGCATAACTGAAAGCACTTGAAAGCCCTCTTCAAAATTCCCAATACTCTTATTTACAGATGGATAATCAATTATTCCATGCTGTTTTTCAATTACAATAAATTTGTATTGGCAGTGCAAGCAGCTTTTAAGGACACACTTCCAAGTAGCTTCACCAAAGCATAGAATTCCTTAGCACATTACAATTCAGTTGCTCCTCTCACCTTTGAACCATTTGACCTCTGGCTCTGGAATACCAGTGGTTTTGCATTCCAGAACTGAAGTGTCACCAAGGCCAATTAGGATTTCCTTTCGGACAACAGTGACCTTTGGAGCCTCTGAGGAGAAGAAAAATGACAAATTACAATGCCTACATGAACACTTTTCTAAACATAAAATGAAAATCATCCCCTTTTCAACCTCTAGCAAATTGTTTTTAAGAGACATAAATCCGTACTCACTCTTGACCCAAATAATATACCATGGAGATGCTGGTGTTGGGCTGGGATGGACAAGGCCAGAAGTCACATGACAATACGTTATAGCCTGACAGTTTTATTTGAAATCACAAGGTTTCGGAGTGCTGCCCCTCGTCAGCTGAAGTCCTTGTTCTTCAGTGAAAACTTCGCCTGACGAAGGGGCAGTGTTTTGGAAGCTTGTGATTTCAAATAAAGCTGTTGGACTATAAGCTGCTGTCGTGTGACCTCTGACCTTGAATAATCTAACACAAGAATAAAATCATAGTACATAAGCCATCTCTGGTATTCCATTAGCAATTTTATTTGAATCTCAGCCCCGAGTGACAGTTCAGATTAACAAGTTATTTTTAACTTATGTTATGAAGGGGTGGCTAAAGGACAAAACCCCTCTGATAATTAAACCAAAACACCAACTCCAATCTATAATGGTGGGAGTAGAGATTCCCTTCTAATAATTAAACCCAAAACACCCAGAGAAGGTTGCCTTGCTCCCTGTCATCTGTTAAAAAAGTTAAATGAAAGGAATCCTTGATATTCACTTTGTAAGTAACAAGTACCAATTTACTTATTTAACCTTAAAACAGAATTACTAACAAACTGAGCAATTTCCCCCTAACTACTAACTATTCCTTAACTGAATTAAATTCTACAGGTGGGCAGTTCCAATAAACACAGGTCTCACTTATATAAATCCAAGTAATAAGAAAACAATGAATTAAAACTTGGTCTCTCGAAGTTCACACAGAATGTGTCTTCTGAAATGTTCCACCTTTTCCACTGTCTCTCCAGCCATTCTTCTGTTGATCATACTGTCAGCGATGTTTTCTCTGTAATTTCTTCTGTGAGGACTCTTAGCTAGAAGTGCCATGGTATTGTTCTCCTTTATCATTTTTTAACAAACAAATTCTAGCTTCATGCCTTCCAATTCATGATTACTGTACACAACTTCGTAACATAAAAATAGACTCATAACTTTAAAATCTGAAATGAGAAACAAACTTGCAGAATTGAATGTTCCCCAAAATAAGGGTCGATACATTTGGTATCTTGAGAATAAAAGTCAAATAAGAAATCAATGCAATTTTTTTGTTCAAAAGCCATGATACTGGAAAAGTGAGTGACTGGGCGGCACAGTAATTCAGTGGTTAGCACTGCTGCCTCACAGTGCCAAGAACCCGGGCCTGATTCCACCCTCAGGTAACTCAGTGCCAAGAACCTAGGTCTTATTCCACCCTCAGGTACCTGTCTGTATGGAGTTTACACATTATCCCTGTATCTGTGTAGGTTTCCTCCAGGTGCTCCAACTTCCTCAAAGATTTGCAGGCTAGGTGGATTGGCCATGCTAAATTGCTTATAGTGTCTAAGAATGTGTAGGTTAGCTAGATTAGCCATGGGAAATGCAGGATCACAGGGATAGGATGGGCCTGGGTGGGATGCTCTTTGGAGGGTCGGTGTGGACACGATGAGTCAAATGGCCTGCTTCCATGCCGTGAAAATCTATGATTCTATGATCCAGTGGATGGTCTTCCTGCTGCCTATCTGCATGCTACAATCTAATTGAAATGTTATGAAGAACAAGGAGATAATGGGTGGCTCTCCCACTCTTCAGGCTATTGCTGCCCCTAAGTGCCCAATTAATTGTCCCTTAAACAATCATCCTGCTGCCATCAATATTTTATCCATGGCAGAGGAACATCTACATTATGCAGGAATCCTTGGCAACTTTAGCTGTGTGGGTCGGAGTTAGATAAGTTGGTGGCGGGGTATCTCACTTGCAGGCCCTCTGGGTTCAATAGAGGCAACCTACTCCAAGGTCATTCCCTCTTTTAGCCCTTCTTCCTCGTCTTGTGAATTGGCCCCCACGCCCCGTTGTAACAATGTAAACTTCACAATTTCAATAACTTCATGGATTGAAAGGGTCAACAAAAATAAACTGTTACACACAAAGAATCAGCAATAACTCTCTCTGTAACAAATGTTTCTTGAGATGAAAGGGCAAGGAGAGGCTGTTACAAAAGAATTAAAAGCAACATGTGAATTAACCATCCCTCGGAAGGAGTTGAAACAGCATTAACAGGCTGTTTCCTGGGAGAAAGGATACAACACTCCTTGATATTCTGCTGCCTTTTAGAAATGGGTAATTAAGATGGTCTGCAAAAAAGAATGTCCTGAAATAAAAGGGTCAATTGCAGGAAAGCTGTGTTTTAAACAAACAGCCAACCCCGAATATAAGGAGTAAATGGGGAGCTACTCCTGATGGCAAGCTACTGAATTAGTGTGGAGCTGGAGGAACACACCAGGTCAAGCAGGACTTGAAGGGTGTAAACCTGAAATGTCAACTTTCCTGCTCCTCTGATGCTGCCTGACCTGTTGTGTTCCTCCAGCTCCACACTGTATTGACTCTGACTCCAGCAACTAGTTCATGCTATCTCCAAGCTACAGACTTGAGGTCTCCAAAACAGTAATCAATGTTGAGGATGAAAGAATCTATTGAATCATCAATAATGTCACACCACAAACACGAAAGACAGAAAATTTTATAAGAATCCAACACCAGAACAATTCAGTGGCAGAACTTTGAAGAACAACACTGCATGAGGATCAAACCTTGAACACTTGAGACAGACACTGTTGGTTGGAATCCTGGCCAAGTTCCACTATTAACTGGGTAATACCTAAGTTGAGTTGTAAGGCTTATCGCGATTACTTGAGGGGTCTTATTTTGGTTGCTACATGTGATAAAGTTTAAATCATTATTTCAATTCTTGTTTGTCTGTCAGATTTCTGCATAAGTAGCCGAATTAAAGGTAACTTGTGATGATTTACCCACAACACCCTCCACTTATACCGTCTTGCCAAGACACCCGAACCTGGACTTACATGGGATCCTCAGTGTAGTGGAACTGCCCATAAAGTTAATCCAGTAACTCTCCAGGACCTTTGCCCAAGAGTGAGGTAGCAGTCTTGCCGTAAGGCAATTAACACTCAATTACACTGAAATAGTGCATGATTTTACATTTTATTTATATATGTGTAAATAAAAACAATAGCCGCCAATTCTGCTAGGCAGTAAATATTTCCTGGTAAATGATTAATTTACCAAGTATCAAGTACCACTATTATACTGCACCAAACATCACTATTATAACATATGGCACATCCATGCTTTATAGGACACACCTGAACTCCTTATCAACCTATCTTCTCAAACTCTACATCAAACTAACCAGTGTTCAACATGTATGCATTACAGTTTGCATCATAATGTATTATACAAGAGGGGAAGAATTTGCCACTTTTCACCTTTTTTGGGGGCACGTTGAGGATTTGTCTAAGAGGTAATAGTTCAGATGTCTATACAAATAAATATAACTTTCCAGTATGAAAATTGCAACAATAATGGAACATTGAGAGGCATGATTTGCACCATTAACTCAACATTTACACTGTCCATTGATGTTGAAATTTACAAATCTGGTTTTCGCACAATGTGTTCAGTAGTTCAATGATGAATTAAGGATCTTGTTCTTAGTGCAACAGAATGGCTTAGCAGATCAGCAATATGGAATTTATTTATAACTCCCACATTCTTTCTTGAATAAGAAACAGTACTGGTTTCTAATCCAGATTTGTAATTGTGCTAATGATGACATAAGCCTCTGTATTTCATTATGTGGTACAATTGAAGTCTTCAATTGCTCGACAGCCTGCAACACATTCTCATCTACGATAATGATAAATATTGCATTCCCACTGGGGAGCCACCTTCAGCAGAAACTTAGATTTGAATTGGATTCACAGCTCTGACGAACTAAGTTTTTGAACCATTCTCTGCTAAAGTAGGACTACTTTGGGAGCGTGGGATCAGAGAAGTTACTTTTTAAGATCTTTACACTGCTACACACAGAAATACAAGGAATTTTACACAAACCTATATAGGTGAGAATAGATGCTTCTCTGTCTGTCCCTGCAGGGTTACTGGCCAGGCAGGTATAAACTCCAGAATCCTTCTGGGAAGCATGTCTAATAATTAGACTTCCGCCTTTACTTAGCATATGCCTTTAAAACACAAAGCACAGTGAGACACCTTAGATGCATATTTGTTGGGTTACAACATGTTTTACTATTGAATGTTATAAACTTTAAAATATAAACCAACTACAAATAATTGAATTGTTATTTCATAAACAAGCGAAGAGACCAATATATCCTTTCTTAATTCTGTTTTCACCTTCTGACGGGACCAACAAAAGCTCTGGTATGGTTCAATTGGTGTTTTGTCCCTATCATCTGGTTCAAGCAGCCTTATTTGTCTATTATCCTACTTATTAAACATCTGTGGCTCGATCACTTTGGGATTGAGGGGGTTCAACATAACATCATTACAATTGATAGTTTCTGTTACTATCTGATAATTTCATTCACATATGTGCTTTTCTACATGGCGACAAATCATAAGTAGCATCGCTAGCTCATTTCCCCCATTAAGCCCTGAAGGAGACTGTTTAGTTGATGAACCAGTGTTTCTGCCATAAATAGAACTATTTACCTCATTACAGACTAAAAATGAACTTGGCATTTCTCTGGTCTGTATGGTTTAGCATAAAATTGAGTGAATGTTATTCACTAATTGAATATGGCAAAAATTGGATTTGATCAGATGAAACTGCTGAAGCTAAGAGGCAACTCAACAAATAAGATCCATGCTCCTATTAACTTCTTTATTTAAATTGTAAATAGTGACAGATCCAGGCTTCCTGTTTTAAGATTTATTGTTTAACAGCCTGTATCCATAAAACTCATACAAGGAAGGCCACTAAGTAAGAAACAGACCACAAGTCCAATGAAGTTGCCTGGATATTGAGGTCAAATTACAGATTCCTGAGCAATTGTTTGGGTACTCAGGTATCAAATGACCTCATGGCGTTTGCACTCTAAGGGAATCAAGGCGTATGGGGATCAGATGGGCAAGTGGAATTCAGATCGAGGATCTGCAGTGATCATAGTGCATGACAGAACAGGCTCAAGGGTCCTAACACCTTTTATTATGTTCTTATATTATCGTTTCTGATAGGCAAAACTATTATTATTCAGTCTTTTTGGCTTCCATAATTATTTATTAGATATTTTTACACCATAAATTCAATTTTCACATGGGCCGTTTCTAGTCACATGGATTAATTTGTTTGTAAACATGCATAAATAAATACAAACATTTAGATAGGTTCCCTTAATTTGCAATGTTTAAAATTTTTGTTGCCACAGCAATAGTTCTTCAAATATCAAATATTAATTCCTCCTCCCTCCTTAATCAGTTTCTCAGGCAGAACCATTCTGTCTGATGCACAATTAAGTTTGTGCTCTATATCCAGCCATCGTCAGGAGTCCCTTAATTTGGGTTTTTTTTTTCTTCCACCCCTTTCTTGTATTTCTCAAACTCAAAGCAACAGTCTGTCCATATTTCACAGTGGCTAGCTCAAAAGCAGTCTGTACAAGCGGAATAGTGATAGTTCTTTCCTGATCTTTTTCAGTTCTCTTTGTACTGCACTAGGTAAAATTTACTAACAGGAGTACCAACAAGCGCAACTGACAGATCAAGAATGGAATATTTAGTACGATAATCTCTGGATTATGGTTAACAAACAATTGTAAAAATGTTTCCAGTGCAAATATAGTACATTTATTGTCAGAACTTCAGTATATCAAAAAAAACTAAGCTCAAATGCTTAAAAATTTGCACTTTAAGAATGAATAACCTGTTAGACCTATCAATTAAACTGTGAAATAGCAAGTGGCATACAGTGATAATGATAGGTTTGGAAATCAGATATACAGTATGAATCCAGTAATGTTGATCTTCAGGCTTATATGAAAAGAGTGAAATAGCAAGGGCAGGAGTTTCATTGTCTTGATTGTTTTTGCAATTTTTTTGGTAGGTCCTGACACTTCTGACAGTTCCCCTTGACCGTTCCAGTGTGTTCCACAGTTTCAGTGAGTTCATGTGCTTTTATAACATACATTTAAAGCAACCTTTAGCAGTCTCAAAGGACACGTGACCTTTCCCAAGGGCACCTGTGATCCTTCCCAAATGGGTAACTAGGCTGTCCAATTAAATCCAAAGTTCAGACACACTTTTATAAGATCTATAACTCTATACACTATCCTAGCCTGCTTAATAACTAGCAACAAAAAGCAAAATACATTAATAATTAAGAATCCAAACTACACTGAGAATTTGATTGTACATCCATCCTCAAGTTAAATGGTACTGCAATCCCTGACGTTGACCAATAGAGGCTGCTACAGCATATAGTGAACAACAAAAGCCTTTGGTAGGAGAGATTCAGGCACCACGAATGTTAAACTATGTTTCCTCTCAGCTTGCCAGAATACATTCATTAATAACTGCTTCACTTTCCATTTTCTACTCTTTGTATTAAGATACAGTCGTTCTGCAGATACCAGTTGAACTCTTAAGCTCTCCTAAGGGTCCATTCTTTACAGTTAATTATAGATATTGAGAGTTGGCTGCCTTTTAGATCCAAATATGTTGTTGTTTTCTTCTTAACATCCACACAGACTTTCCAGAAGCAGTTGCTTAATTCAACCAGGTGCATGAATGTTGATAGATTTTTACTTCCTCCCTCTCAAGTCCAACAAGCATGAGCATGAATTGTAGCACATTAAATGCCCAGCTGAGACTTGTTGAATTTTCAGGAACAGAACGTGGGATATTGTTGTCTTTATGGTTTATTTCCGTTTAGAGTATCTAACTTAGTAAGTGGGCCATGGGGAGACATAACAGTTGTTTATGAAATTGTGATTTCAGTTCAAAACATTTAGAAAAGATATGTATTTACCTTCTGTGTTATAAACTAAATTTTGACGGATGAAATATAATGTGGGAATATGTGAAGTTATGAACTTTGGAATGTAGAATGGAGGAGCTGAATATTATTTAAATAGAGTACAAAAATGGGGAAGGCTTGTTGAAAGTACCCAAGGCATTAGACAATCCACGTGTCGATACAGTGAACATTGTTGGTGACCTTATCTAAAGAAACATATATTGACATTGATGGCAGTCTAATGAAGGTTCACCAGGTTGATCCTGGACATGGAGGGATTTTCTTATGAGGGGATGTTGATTAGGTTTCGCTGGAATTTATATGAATGAAAGGAAGCCTTATTGACACATATGGGATTTCGAAGGAGAGTGACAGGGTAGATGTGGAGAGGTAGTTTTCCCCTTTGTATGACACCCTAAGACCAGAGGGCATAATCTAAGAGTGAGAAGAGCAGGATGTCTTTCTCTCAGTGGGTACTGCATCTGTGGCATTCTTCACTGCAGAAGGCTCTCGAGTTGGATCATTAAGTACATTCAAAGCTGAGATAGACAAATTTTAACAGTAAGAGAATCATGCGTTATGGGATAAGACAGGAAAGTAGAGCTAAGGATTCTCAGATTAGCCATGACCACCTTGAATGGTGCAGCAGACTTGCTGGGTGAATGACCTATTTCTACTTCTACATCTTACAGTCACTTTGGAAAGTTTTGTATTCAAATAAATTGCCTGGAAAAACACTCTTCACTCATCTCAGCTGCCAATGATTGGAGCAGTCTTACTGATATCCCATCAGATCTAGGGAGCAAATCTGCTTGTCAGACCTGTCAGTGTGATAACCTGAATAAGAGATGTCAACACAGACTAACCACTCTAAAGTTTAGCAGCCAAGATTAATGAATCAAGAGGTAGGCATATGTTAATATACATAAACATAATTAGTTAAAATCTGGGATTCATGTCAGAATAAATACTTAGCATTTTGTTAACAAGTGACATATGTGAAGCTGAAGACAACTATAACAAGATCAACATGTTTTGAAACTGATCTTGGTAGACCACCAGAGAATTTCTACTGGGGTACTAAAACTCAAACCAAAGATTGATCTTGGCTGAATGCATGCTGCAACAATTCTAGTTAATCAGCAAGGCTCACCTCTTGTAAGGCTCCCTATCAGGTGCACATCTGTCAGAAATATTAAAATATACACCCACAATTCATTGTTCATCCAACACCTTCCCCACTTTCCACTGGCACGGCTCCCAGATCTGACTCATCAAATGACCATTTCTTTTGTGTCAATTCAGCCAGTCAATAGTCTATCTGGTGAAAAGGTATAAGGCATCTAGTCCCAAATTTTATCATCTGATCCACACCTTCATTTTCCAGCAGGAATCATAAGAGATAAGACCACAAGCAAAATATTCTTGCTGTACTATTTCAATTTCAGTACAGTTACAGTGCAAGATGCTGCCATTTGACCCATTATGCCAGCACCAGTTCTATTACCTAGTGTCAATTTCCTGCCTTTTCCCCATATTCCTGCACTATAACACATCTCAATAGGTACCTTAACTGAGATTGGGCATCTTGTCATGACACTGAAATAGGAGCAGAAATAGGCCCTTGAGCAACTCAAGCATGTCCCACCATTCAATAAGATCAAGGCTGATCTGCCCAAGTCTCTTTTGTGCCACAGCTCTGATATTTCCAAAACCTATCTACCACCCTTTTAAATACACTGTGATCTAGCCTCTAAATGCTCTGGGATAGAGAATTCCAGACATTCGCTACCCTCTGGGAGAAGAAATTTCTTCATATCTTGGTTTTAAGTGAGTGTCCCCTTATTCTGTAATTATGTCTCCTTTTTAAATATTCCCACACTAGTGGAAATATTTTCTCCCCACTTACCCTGTCAAGGCCCTTCAGCATTTTCTATGTTTCAGTATTATCACCTATCATTCTTGAAAAATCTAATATAAATGACACAGCCCTGCATAATTGCCCTTCATAGAATCTGGGGGAGGTCGTGCCTCACTAACTTGATAGAGTTTTTTAAGGAGGTGACAAAGACGATTGATGAGGGAAAAGTGGTTGATACTATCTACGTAGACTTCAGTAAAGCCTTTGACAAGGTCCCTCATGGCAGACTGGTACAAAAGGTAAAGTCACATGGTATTGGGGTGAGCTGGCAAAATAGATACAGAACTGGCTTAGTCATAGGAGCCAGAGGGTAGTGGTGGAAGGATGCTTTTCGGAATGCAGGGCTGTGACTAGCGGTGTTCTGTAGGGATCAGTGCTGGGACTCTGCTCTTTGTGGTCTACGTAAATTATTAGCAGGAAAACTTAGCTGGTCTAATTAGTAAATTTATGAACAATACAAAGATTGGTGGAGTTACAGATAGTGAGGAAGATTTTCAGAGGATACAGCAGGATAGCGATCAGTCGGAAGCATGGGCAGAAAAATGGCAGATCGAGTGTAATCCAGAAAAGTGAGAGGTGATGCATTTTGGAAAGTCAAGTACAGGTGGAAATTATCCAGTGAATGGCAGAACCCTTGATCACTGTAAGTGACAGCGCAGGTAGATAAAATAGTAAAAAAAAAGGCCTATGGCATGCTTGCCTTCATTGGAAATAGCATTAAGTACAGTTAGTTGTCCGAAAACGCAACAGTTGTGCTCGTGTGACTTCCTGCTATAGAAAATCGCGCTATAGGGAAATTGCTATAGAAAATCGCTACACTTGTATAGCAGAAAGTTCACGTTATTCAAACAGTTTCCACTATTCATCAATCACGTTACAGCCAATTCATGATAACGAAACAGCTGCAGCTTTATAGAACTTTGGTTAGACCACACTTGGAATATTGTGTACAGTTCTGGATGTGGATGCTTTGGAGAGGGTGTAAAAAAGGCTTACTAGGATGTTGCCTGGTATGGGGATTTTAGCTATGAAGAGAAGCTGAATAGACTGGATTTGTTTTCACTAGAACGCAGGAGGGTGAGGGGTGACCTGATAGAAGTTTATAAAATTCTGAATGGCATGGATAGAGTGGAAAGTATGAGGCTTTTTCCCAGGGTAGAGGGGTCAATTACTAGGGGTCACAGTTTCAAAGTGCAGGGGTGGGGAGGGAGTAGTTTACGAGAGATATGCAATGCACGTTTTTCACACAAAGGGTGGTGAATGCCCGGAATGCGCTGCCATGGGAGGCGGTGGATCCAGACACAATAGCAGGATTTAGGCAGCACCTGGACGAATACGTGAATAGGAAGGGAATAGAGGGATATGGATCTTGTAAGTGAAGACAGTTTTAGTATGGAACGGCAAAATGTTGGCGCAGGCTTGGAGGGCCAAAAGCCCTGTTCCTGTGCTGTATTGTTCTTTGACTAGGCTGATTCCTGAAATTAAAGAGTTAACAATCTCTTTTGAAAGGTCTCCAATACCAGTAAATGATTTTTAAAAATATATGGAATCAAACTTGTACACAGCCTCACCAATACCTTGTATGTCACATGAGCTGTTTTTCAGTCCACTGGAACCCTCCCAGAATCTAGTGAATTCTGGAAGATTTTAGCGAATCCTTCTGCTATCTCTGCAGCCATGTCCTTTAAAACCCTTGGATGCAAGCCATCTGGTTCTGGTTACTTGCCTGCCTTTAATCCCAATACTATGTAATGATTAATCTACCCCAGGCTTCACTTCTTTTTCATGCCAGAGTGTATGCGAAAGCGAGTGTCAGAGCGCGTCGAGAGCGAGGGCATGCGAGGGGCAGCATGCATGCAAGAGTGAGAGACACAGAATGCATGCACGGGAGAGAGAGTGAGAGAGACATTCTGCATGCAAAAGTCAGACAGATAGCGTGCAAGAGACAGTCAGCATGCAAGAGCACGAGAGCAATACAGACAAAGCATGTGCGAGTGAGAGAGAGGGACAGAGCACGTGCAAGAGAGAGAGAGAGACAGCGCACATGCGAGAGCAAGAGAGACAGAATGCATGCAAAAGACAGACAGACAGCCTGCGAGAGACAGTGAGCATGTGACAGCAACAGAGATAAAGCACAGCTGAGAAGGAGAGAAACAATGCACGTGCGAGAGCAAAAGAGAGAAAGAGTATATTTAAGAGTGCAAGAGAGACAGAACGTATGCAAGAGCGAGGGAGGCCCACACAATGTGTGTCTGTGTGAGCTGAGAGAGAGAGTGTGAGATGAGACAGAGAGAGTGAGATGAGACAGAGACAGAGAGAGAGAGAGAGAGCGTGAGATGAAAGAGAGTGAGTGTGAGATGAGAGAGAAAAAGTGTGCATGCAAAAGGAAGAGACAGAGTCAGAGCCACTGACCGAGACAGAGAGAGAGACGTGAGGGTAAGAGTAAGACAAACTAAGAGAGAGAAATAGAGCAAGACAGAATATGTGCAAGAGAAAGACAGATGGAGGAAGGCAAACTAGCTAAAGGATTGCTTCACTAAACCAGGCTCTCAGGCCTTTACAGAATGTGCTTGACAAGATACCACACAATAAGTGACTTAATAAAGACAAAAGACTATGGTGTTGGAGGTGGTACATTAACATGAGGAAAGGATTGGCTAACTAATAGAAGACAGAGATGGGATAAGGCGGGGGGGTGCATTTTCAGGATGGCACCCTGTAACTAGTGGAGTGCCACAAGGATCAATGCTGAAGCTCCAGTTATTTACAATATATGCTGCTGACTTGGATGAGGAACTGTAAGCTAAGTCTGCAGAGGAATATAGACAGATTAGCCAGAAGGCAAAAGCTTGGCAGATGGAAAATAGTGTGGGAAAATAAGAGACTATGCATTTTGGCAATAAGAAGAGCCCACGGAAATTACTTAAATTGAGAACAGTTGCAGAAAACTACAGGAGGATTTGGGAGTCCTTGTCCATGAATCACAAAAACCTAGCATCGAAGTTCAGTGGGTAATAGGGAAGGCAAATGGTATATCGACTCTTTTCTTGATAGAAATGGAGTATAAAAACAGCGAGGTTTTACTAAAACTATACAAGGTACTTGAATTAATGATTTATGAAAGACTCATTTATTGTCACTTGCATTTTACAGTGAATGATACAGTAAAATACAGCGAAAAGCTTCAACTGTTGCCACAATCCAGCGCCACTTTGAATAGTTTAAGAATAAAAATGATAAAAGATATAACTGAAAGAGTGTGTCCTGAGCCCCGGGCTGGCTGACCAGTGACTCCTGCACTGCCACACCACCTCGCTGCCACCTGCACCGGACCCGCCAATGCAGGAGTCATCGCTCTTTAAGGCACCATCTCTTTGCCACTCGGGCCACCTCACTGATGCCATCGTGAATGCAGGGTCCTGTGCTGAACCCATACTCACCCGCCCCCACCAACCAGGAGTACTCGGCTCTGCTGCCACCTCAGTGATGCCAGGAGTCCTGGCTCCAGGCATACCAGTCAGCCACTGCTATAGCTGCCACCTTGTCAACGTCAGGCTCTGTGCCTACTGTAACCAGGAGCCCCTGGCTCCACTGCTAAGATCAGGCCACTGCCGCCATCCTGCCAAGAGTCCAGATCTGGCTGACCTCCTCCGAGGTGTCACCTTGCCGTCACCACCATCTTGAAAAGTCCGCTACTGCCGCCACCTCCGATCACTGGAGGAACTTTGCCACCGCTGCTGCCATCAGCCCTGAATGCCGGGAGCACGTCCTTGCTGCCGCTGCCGCCACCTCCTCAGTCGCCGTGAGGAGCTGTGTTTGCTGCTGCCTCCAACCACTGCGAGGAGCCGCCAATCCGCACACAGCCCATTCTACCTTCCACGCTGATTTTGCCAACTAACCTGCCACAAAAGGCTCCAAGAAAAGTAGAAAGGAAGAAGAAAAAGAAAAGAAAGAAAAAGAGCAGAAGTAAGAAAAAAGAATGAAAAAGAAAGAAAGCACGTGGGTCTGGATAATCCCCTGGCCAAGAGCCCATGGCAGCCATGCCATTCTGCCACCGTCTTGAATCAGACCACAGCTCGAATACAATGAACAGCTTTGGTCTCTTATCTAGAGCAAGGTATACTGTCACTGGAGGCAGTCCAGAGAAGGTTCACTAGGCTGATCTTTGGTAGGTAGGAACCGTCTTATGAGGGGCGGTCGAGTAGGCTGGGAACAAAAACAGAAATTGCTGGAAAAGCTCAGCAGGTCTGGCAGCATCCATGAAGAAAAAAGTCAGTGTTAACGTTTCTGAGGAAGGGTCACCAGATCCGAAATGTTAAATCTGATTTTTTCTTCACAGCAACTTACAGCAACTTCTGTTTTTGTTCCTGATTTACAGCATCCGCAGTTCTTTTGGTTTTTATCGAGTAGGTTGGGCCTGTACTTATTGGAATTTAGAAGAATGAAAGGTGGCCTTATTGAAACATGATGTGGAGATGCCAGTGTTGGACTGAGGTGGACAAAGTCAGAAGTCACACGACACAAGGTTATAGTCCAACAGGTTTCTTTAAAAATCACAAGCTTTCGGAATGCTGATCCTTCAAGAGGTGAAGTGACTTCACCTAATGAAGGAGGATCAGTGCTCTGAAAGCTTGTGATTTTAAATAAACCTCTTGGACTATAATCTGGTGTCATTTGACTTCTGACGTTATTGAGACATATAAGATTCTCAGCAGACTTGACAAAGTAGATGTGGAAAGGTTGTTTCACCTTATGACAGAATCTAGGACTAGGGGGCATAATCTCTGGGGTCACACATTTAAGACAGGGATGAGGAAGAATTTCTTCTCTCAAAGGATAATAAATCTGTGGAATTCTTTACTGCACAGGGCTGTTGAGGCTGAGTTGTTAAGTATATTCAAGACAGAGACGGAGATTTTTAATCAAATGTTATAAGGAAAAGGCAGGAAAATGGAGTTGAAGATTACCAGATCAGCCTTGCTTTCATTGAATGATGGAGTAGACACGATGGATTGAATGACCTACTTCTGCCCTATGACTTACTGTCTTAAGGTCTAACCTGCAGTGTCATAAAAGTGAATTAAAATGAGCCTTCATTCTCACCCAAAACACTTTTTGTTCAACCACATGAGAAATTAAGCAACAAAAGAAGTCATCACAACTGCTGATCTTTTATTTCTAACCTTTCAACCCTTCACTTTAGAAAGGGAAAACTTCAAGCAAGCCAGGCCTGCACTGCTAACAGACTGTATTCATTTTTTATAAGTATATCTTAAATGTACCCAATTTTAATCATTGTATCTTTATTGATAACTTAAAAAAAATCACTTACTTGAATACCTTCCAGCAGTAGCTTCACAATCTTAAATAATCTTTATATTTAAATATAAATATAATTATATTTAAATAATTGGACTAAAAGCTTTGCTGTTGGTTATTTTTGAATTGAAAACGAACTAAAATATGAGTTGTATAAATTTGCAGCTCATAGACCACTCTGCGGACACATTTGATGCAATCATGACAATGAAATCTGGTTGAGCTCTGTAGTGAGCAGCACATTTACCGGCTGAACCACCTGAGCTGGCTCATGGATTATTTCAAGAACTGATTCAAGGCAGAACAAAATTTTGAATTATTATAAAATAAAATATGCAACAACAGTCTATACCTGCTTGCTCCCATTATGAACATATCATTGTGAGTCCAGACTACCTGTGGTTGGGGGTAGCCGGTGACGGAGCAGGTAATTCGCACCTCTTTTCTTTCAGTGAAGGTCTGGTTCTTGGGGTACACAGTGACTTTTGGAGGTTCTGTTTTAAAGCACAATATTACCAGTCATATAAAAAGAACTGATTGAGCAAATCAAGCAGAAATAGATAGTTCAAACAAGATAGATCAATTCTCAGGAAAGTAGCCAAACATAAACTCAGGCGTTAGTTTTTCTATTAAAAAAAAAGGAATTGTTTTGATTAATTGAGTTCACATTGTCTGGATTATTAGTTTAGACATTTGGAATGTGAATCCAAAACAGAATCACCATACTCTCATATCCTACAAATATTAGATTACAAATTCAACCCCTCAAAAAATATTTCAATGTGAATAAGAAACTCATTCCAGATTGATATTGTGGGTGAGTTGATTCAATTAACCAATAGGCAACATAATGGGTCCTTCTGATAGTGTGAAAATTCAAAGCTTCTGAGGCATGTGATAAAGAAAATGGTACTAGTCAGCATGCCAGCTCTCAGGGTCCATCTGACCCTTTGACATTACCCCATTGGTGAGATTTTGGGTTGAGAGCAGGACTACCAGCCCAGACTGAACAAACTGAACAACAAACTGAACTAATCAAAAGCCAGTTGAGTCCATTGTCAGAAACTGATTGGAATTTTCCAGTTGTTTTCTGTTCCCACAGACTCTGCGGAAAAATATAGCAGCCTGGAGATGGTCTCGCCGGAGTGGGCTGGAACTCGAGGGAGGTCTAAATCCTGAGTACGGCAACTGAGCTTGATTGCTCTGTGAATGGATTTGCTCTCTCTCCTCCAGCCACTTCACCACACATTAGTGGCTCAATTGCTAAGCACTTAATTAACTTTAGATCTGAAGACAGGGCATCTCCTGTCATGGCATCTGGCAGACATTTTCAAGGCCGAGTGTCTCAGATTGCATGAAAATGGAGAATCATTTACCTTCCATCAAGAAGTGGTTGGTTAACCTGCCCCCGACCACTAATTGAGTAATTCAGAGAAAATCAAGAGTTACAGAGAACAGATGAGAAAATAGAGTTCAAGCCACAATCAGATCAATTATGATTTTGTTAAATGGCAGTATAGGTTCAACGGGCCAAGTGGTCCTACTTCTATTTCTTGTGGTCATATGATTACAGGTGAATGACTATCACTCCATACAGCAGGCTGTAGACCCCTGGAACCCACAGGAAAATACTACACAGGGCACAGCTGTTTAAAACAAGGGGCTGGATTTTGAAGTTACCATAACCCCCACCCCGACTCCCACCCCCCCAACCCCCATCACCCCTACCTCTGGAAACAATCCTGACCTCTGTTTCCTATCCCAGAAGTAAAATCCTGATCAAAGTTTTGCATGGAACTAAATTCCATTTTACCAATTCCAGTATACATTCTCCCCAAAAAACTGTGGGCTGGATTTTCCAAGGAGTGGCAGTCATACTTAGCTTGCCACTCTGCTCCTGCCTTTTTACTTTAAGAAGGAGCTCTGTATTTCTGAAAGGAGGTTCTGATCAGGGTTCCTTCATAAATGCAGAGTGTACTTTAAATGTGACAGGTCCATTGAATTGCAAGATAAGCAGGGAAGTTAAAACCTGACCCATTTTCACAGCAGCAGTTACTGTATCCTATGATTTAAACACTCAACATCACAGGCATCTTTAATACATCCTGTGAAAGGGTAAGTACATGAACAGAAGTGAGAAGTTAAGGCTCCAGGTGGGCAAAATGCTTGTGGCATCTGGGGAGAGTAGTGGGGATATTGGATTTGGGGGAAAGTTTCCTTTTGTAGAGGCATATGAGACAACTAACATGTCAGCTAAATGCCAAAGTTGTTGAGCACAGCATGAAATGAAACAAGAGTGCCCTCCTGGAAGTGAGAAGGCAGGAATTTTATACTTTTTTGTGTATTACTTCTCATCTTTTGGAGAGATATTGCACATACATTATCCTGAGATCAGGCGCAACAACCACAGTCAAATCAATCACCTTCAGTCTAACAATAGCTCTATTTTCAAAATTACCACTTGGGACTCAACAGAGCATGCTAAATTTATTATCTACTTTGTGATGTCCTTGTCTGGTTCCTGCTTTGAATAAGCATAAGTTTTTGCTGGTAATTCAAGTTGGATAACAATACCAAGCAATTAGATTAATTTCAACTATTACATGTCAAGTAATAATTTTCAGTCATATTATCTGGTCTTCATACATTTTGTACCTTTCGCTTAAATGATAAATGATAACCTTTAATTCAAGTCAGAATATTGATATCAGAAGAATTACAGAATCCTTGGAATCTTTTATGGCCAATATTTGTAGTTACGAATTATCTTGAGCACATATTAATTAATAAATTAAAATTAAATCTTCAACAAACCTTAGACATTTACATTTTCAGCTTGCCTGCAATTGCAAGAATATTTCAAAAGCTGATGTTATTAGTAAAGGATCCATCAAAAATTTTACAGTACATCTGGAGGTAAATCGTTATTTGGGAAACATAAAAACATTAATCAGGTTTTCATGGAGTCATAAGTATTCTGGGCATTTCCAGAATGGCAAGTGGGATCCAGATCGAGATGTCTTGCGCTTTTTTCTCCATTCATGGAATGTGAGTTTTGCACATTAGGTCAACGTTTATTGTCCGTCCCTCATTGTTTTCGAGAAGAACTGCTGCAATCCATAGGGAGAGGTACACCTACAATGCTGTTAGGCTAGCATGAGTCAGCATGTGTGGCATGGGAATAGGTGTGACAAGTGAGGACGAGAAGGCCTCTTATGTTTAAAAAAGTAACTGGGGAAAACTGCCAGAGAACCAAAGCAGGCCTTCAAACAGCCCACCCTCGGTATTTGCCGCACACTATGGCCAGTTCAAAGGGTGTATGGCCAAACTCCATCCTGCACATACGCACCCCACACCCGGCCCGGCCCCGCCCCCTGCCCCCGCCCCCCCGCCCCCCCCCGCCCCCCCCCCTCACCCTCGCTTCCCCCCGGCCCCGCCCCTCACCCTCGCCCACCCCCCCCCACCCCGCCCTTCACCCTC
>NC_063341.1:25014338-25020662 GCF_021869965.1 Rhincodon typus | reverse complement strand
CCCCCCCCCCCCCCCCCCCCCCCCCTTCCCCCCCCCCCCCCGCCCCCGCCCCCCCCCCTCGCCCGCCCCCCCCCCCCCACTCCCCCCCACACTGTGAATGAAGATCTTGCCATTCAGGCACTTTCCTCCCCAGGCATATTCAGCGAGTTGGTCATGGCTGATTCATGCTACCCAACTTAGGAGCTGAAATCCAGGTCCAGATGTCCCTTATATCATTTTGATGTACAAGGATTTGACAGAAAAATGGAGTGCTCATTTATGTGACATCAACTCACATACTTGTTCCACAGTAAAATACTTGTATTAATGTATGACTCATGGTTCTATTAGTCCCAATGGTTAGCAGGGATCTGAAAGCAACCAGAGATCACTATTCTTTAATCTAAGAAAAATCATTACACTGTCATAAACTTTCACTGATTTTAAAAGGCATTTTATTCCTCCTTCATTGGGGAAGATGCAGTGAAAGGCCAGTGGAAGATAATTAGCTGTTACTGGAGACCTCCCAGTCCTTCCATACAAAAGACAGAGGGACAGGGAGAGAGGTTTTTCAAATATCTCTCTTTCCCGGTGGTTCTCTGCTCCATGCTATCCTGGTCAGAAGCCAATCAGTTGTTTTCAAGCAGCTTCCTGCCATAGTTCAGAACCCATCCCATAGGTGTCTGCTTTTGCTGTCATTGTACTTAATGTGGTCTAGTAAAGATGATTTCTAGAACTACAGTCATCTCTTTGCAAGGTCTCCTTAGTTTAAAACAGTACCTTCCATTTTTAAGTCCACAATTCAAAAATTAAAAAAATAACAATATGGTCTTTACAGTAAATTGTTATTTATCTATAAAAAGGAACAATCTCAATAGCCTAAACATAGTATAATCTTGGTGCATACAACTAATCACCATGTCTTGGCAATTAATCATTCTACAATGCTTTCTTCATTTAGGGAATGTTTCCTAAAATTGCCTAGATTCTGGAAATATCCTAGGGGATTGGTGAACCACAAATGTAACCAGAAAGGAATGAATAACTACAGGCCAATTAGCCTAACTTCAACCATTAGGAAAATGTTAGAATCCATCATTAAAGAAAAACTAGCAGGACATTTAGAAAATCATTACGGACTCAAAGCCAAACAGTTTTGTGAAAGGACAACAGTGTTTATCAAATTAATTAGAGTTCTTTGACAAGATGGATAAAAGAATATCAGCAGATGTGGAATATTTGAATTCCCAAAAGGCATGTGATAAGGCGTCAAATAAAAAGTTACATTGGAAATAAGAACTCATAGGGATTCCCCGGGTGGAGGGGGGGGAAAGGGAGGGAGGTGGTTTGGATATATAGTAACTTAGATAGAAAGGAAACAGAGCTGAGATAAAATATCATTGTCAGGTTGGCACATTGTAACTACTGATTGTCACGAGTGCGGCATTCGGGTCTTGAATGAATGAACTGATACCATTTATATCATCAGCAAATCTGGCTACAATGTAAGTAGGAAAACAAATTATGAGGGTACAAAGAGGCTACAAAAGTGATATGAACAGTTTAAATAAGTGGGGAAAAAATTAGCCGAGAAAATGTGGGAAAATAAGAGGTGTTCCACTTTGACAGAAAGAATAGAAAAACAGAATATTATTTAAATGGGGAGAGACTGCAGAATGATGCAGTAGAAAAATCTGTGTGCCCTTCTACACGACTCACAAAAAGTATGCAGGTACAATAAATTATTAGCAAGGTAAGTGGAATGTTGGCCTTTATTGCAAGGGGATGAAGTATAAAAATAGGGAAGTCTGCCTGGTACTTTACGCAGTTTTGATCTCCTTACTTAAGAACATACCTGCATTGAAAGCATTCAGACTAGGGTCATCTTACCTATTCATGTGATATAGGGGTTGTTTTTTAAAACAAAAAAGTTAAGCAAATTGGATCTGCAATCTCTGGACTTTAGAATAATGAATCGTGATCTTTGTGAAACGTACCAAGATAATGAGCAGGCATGACAGGCTAGATTATGAGATGAAGTTTTCCCCTCTTGGGTTATCTAAAACTGGGGGACATATTTCAAAAATAAGGGGTCTCCCTATTAATACAGAGAAGAGAAAGAATTTCTTTTCTCCATCATTAGTCATCGGAATTCTCTTTCCCAAACGTAGATGGAGATTGGGCAAATGAATATCTTCAAGGATCAGTAAGACAGAGTTTTGATTTACAAGGGAGTCAAGGGGTAAATGGATCAGGCAGTAAAACTGGGTTAATGCCGGAATCAGATCAGCGATGCCCAAACTGGATCACGGAGAAGCTCAATGGGCCAAGTGGTCTAATCTTACTCCTATATTCAAGTCCAAGTAGGCCATTTAGCACTGAGATGAGGAGAAATGTCTTCACCCAGAGAGCGGTGAGCCTGTGGAATTCTCTGCCACTAAATGTGATTGAGGTGTAAACATTGAATGTTTTCAAGAGGAATTAGATACAGTTCCTAGGGCTAAAGGGATAAAAGGATATTGGGAGAAAGTGGGAACAAGGTGCTGAATTGGATGGTCTGCCATGATCATATTGAAAGGCAAAGCAGGCCATGTAAATGACTGTGATTCTAACAGTGTCAGGGAAAACTAAAACAAAGATGATAACACTAAAGTTCTGGAGAGCTTTAAAAGTGGATGAAAAGCTAACATAATTGAACTGCACAATTTTAAACTCAGTGACGTTGAATAACGAAGTTGTACAAATTATTAAAGACCAAAAGAATGACTTTCTTCAACTTAGAACTCCTCATGCAACAAAGTATCACAAAACACGTCAGATGGAAAACGTAAGCATCCACGAAAAAGGCACAATATGGGTAAATTGAAGGGAGGGTCAAAAAGGAGGACTTTTATGAAGTTGCTTGGAAGTGGGAAGGAATTTGCAAGTCAAAGTGCATTTATGAAAAATTGAGAAGTCCAGTGATAAAATAAATAGTCTATTAGTCTAGCTATTAGAACAAGAAACACACAATAACCCATGTCTGAAGCATGAATTTTGGTCTAAAGGCTGATGGCTGAACAAAGTTTGATAGGCTGGTAGATGTGTAGAACATCCGTTCATGAGACAGGGAAGTAGTTTAAGGCTGTTAAGAAAAAGGTTACATCAGTGTAAAGAATTTAATTTATAAGTTCCACACCAGAGTGTTTTAATAAAACCCTTCAGGGGTTGTTAGAATTAAGAAAGTCCAAGCTTGGTATTGGTTCCCTTATCTCAAGGAAAAGTACAGTGGCATTAGAGGGATTCCAGAAAAACATTAATTGGGTTAATCCTGTGTATAGAGATATTTCCTTATGAGGAGAAGTTGAGTAAGTTTGGCTCATATTCATTGAAGTTTAGAAGAATGAGAGGAGACCTTATTGAAATATAAATTACTCTTAGGGGGCTTGACTGAGTAGATGCAGAGAGGTTGTTCCTCCTTGTAGGAGAGTCTAGGATCAGAGGCACAATCTCAGTAAGTAGTCACCCATTTGAGACAGAGATGAAGAAGAAACTTTCTCTCAGAGGGCAATGAATCTGTAGAATTACTTCTGAGGGCTGTCAACTCTGGTTGTAAAGCCTGTAATAGACAGATTTCTAATCATTATGGGAATCAAGGGTTATAGGGATAAAGCAGGGAAGTGGAGTTGAAGATTATCTGATCAGCAATGATCTCATTGAATGGTGGAGTGGATGTAATGGGCTGAATGCCTAATTCTGCTCCTAGGTCTTATGATCTATAGGCTTATGAAGGTTCCAAGAAGAACCTATCAGAGTCTAAGATGGGGAATTGAATCATCAATTAAATTAAGCCCAATGGATGTGAATAAAAAGGAAATTATCTCTGATGTTAGTAAGGTGAAGGAGTGTTTATTGGGATTACATTTAAGCATATGTTTCAAAATATTTAAATTTGTGTTACATGTAAATAGATGGTTTATTCCATTTTATCTTCATTTCCTTTGTGTAATTAACTTCTATTTTATTGTTGGAGCCAAGACTACATGTAATCAGTCAAGACAGAT
Organism: Rhincodon typus; assembly: GCF_021869965.1. Lineage (NCBI taxonomy): Eukaryota > Metazoa > Chordata > Chondrichthyes > Orectolobiformes > Rhincodontidae > Rhincodon > Rhincodon typus. The sequence goes on along the minus strand of NC_063341.1, from coordinate 25,016,640 downwards.
TTCTGCCTGTGATCTGACTTATCTGGTAATAACATCAGCTGGGATCATAACACTGGTTGGAACGAATGTTCTGCCTTTGAATGTAGGCCTAATGGACAGCATGGCCCACTTTTGTCCCTATTTCTTAGAGCAGCAAAGAGAACAAGTCCCAATATTAAGGATTGAATAAAAATATCTTTTCTTTGCTTCATTTGAAACTTTCCAGGAGAGATGAAAATCACAAGGTCCAATACCACCTTTCCACATTACTGTTCCTTTTCTGTCTCCGTGTTTCTCTTGAATGGGGATGTGAGTGAGCTTTCTGACAGCAGAGGTGAGGAAATACATCATGTCGTGTCATAAAGATACCTGCAGACTCATCACTTCATTCCTCACTTGCAGATGGATGTGTTTGCTATAGATGCGATACTTAAACTCAAAGATAGAAAAATTGGGAAATCAAAACCTGATAAATGCTTAGGAGATTGAATCTGCAAAATAGTTAGCAGAAGGGCAAGCCAGCTGGACTACAGAATTTTACAAATTCATGTACAGCCCTGTGTTTCTAATTGGTGAAATGGAAAGGATTAAAAAGTAATTTTCTTTAAAATATGTATACTGATGTCAAAACTGATGCGGTCTTAAAAATAAACAAGCGGTTATAATGCATTTTCTCTTCATACATGTATCATCTTATTTTATTCAGAATAAAAATCCTTTCTTTCCTTTGTAGCCTTGTGAAAATATTAAACTCTATCTATTTAACTCTTACTCTGCAATGACCTCCCAAATGTAAGCACTTTTCTGTTTCCTGTTTAGTGATCTCACATCAAGGAAGATTTAATGACTATGATTGAACCTGTAGTAGGTAGCAATTAACTGTCTTTAGGCCATCCTGACAGCTGTTTGCAAAAACAGGGTAATCTGGTATCCAATACAACAAAGGTTTACTGTATAAAGAGGTCTCAATATCACATGTGACAAAATAAGTGTTTTCAAATTTTTATGATGTCAATCCAAACTAAAAGAAGGTGGTCTTCAGTTGTTCACACTGAAATCACCTGTGTGTCCTGTAAAAACATTTAATTATTTTAGTTGACCAAAAGAATGGGTAAAGAAACATGATCAGGAATTACTTCAGCTCATTTTCCTCTATCTTGTATGACACTGCATTTATTAGTGAATTGATAATCCCTCACTCATCCCATTTACTTCATCAACATTAAAATGCTGTGCATTTGTTTTCAAAATAGCTCATATTATTTATCTGAACACATCAGAAAATCTGACACAGGTTTTGTTCTAAAGGGTAACACATATTTACTTATGACAACAAAATCAAAAAGTACCCAACCTTGCACAATCATTTAATGGCCCAGCAAAAGGTTAAGAAAAAAAAATCAATTGTACAGAACAGGGCAAAGAAGCAATTTATTAATCTAGAAATATCACTGTTCAACACTGATGATGCACTCGCTCATTACTAATCATTATTGTTGTTTCAGCTCTCCTGCTAGAGGACAACTAAAGGTGGGGCTTGTAAAATCCAGCTTGCTGCTTCAGCGCTGCCTGCTCCTTCCATGTATGAAGTTTTACAGGGGCTGGTGAGGGTGTGCAACTCCTGTTACATAATTACCCATGGCAGGGGACCGACAGGGTGTGGGAAGCCCAGCAGCCTGGCCTCAGATAAGAAGATTGGGGACTTCCTTTGTGGGGTCCTCTGTATGCCTCAGAGGCATAATCCCTCCCAAGATCTTACCCTCAGTTTCAGGATATGGAAGATGCATTCTCAAACCCTGCCCCCTACCCACTTAAATTCCTCACTAGAGTGCCTCAGCCTGACCCGAGCCAAACACTCCCTAACTTACATTGTCACTGGAGCAGAACACTCATCTCCAATGGGAATTGTTCCAGCAGTAGCTACTGCCCTCTACTATATATTGCTGAGGCGAAGGAGATGCCATCCCTGTTGTCTGACAGCTTTCTGAAGCCAGACTCCTGTTCCTGATGGGTGGAAATCTCATCTCCACCAGGGTGGTTATTCTTCTACTCGGCAGATTGCCCACTCACTTTTTGGCCAGGGTGTAGAATGAGAGATTGACCACAGGCTCTTAAAATCCAGCTCCTTGTGGCCAACACATTAAAGATGAAGGTGAAGAGTGTGAACTCAAAATCCTCTGCAATCTCATTCTGCCTTTACATCCTCCTTGAGTTTCTATCTTTCTGACCTATGCACCTTAATTTCTTCAGCCCACCATAATGACAAAGCATCCAACCATCTAGAGCTAACAAGGTGTAGAGCTGGATGAACACAGCAGGCCAA
>NC_063341.1:24863634-25004338 GCF_021869965.1 Rhincodon typus | reverse complement strand
ATGCAAGTACCCATGGCCACCCCCTTTGTCTGTAGGAAGTCCAACGCATCATCCTCCAACACTTCCGCCATCTGCAATCCGACCCCACCACCAAAGACATTTTTCCCTCCCCACCCTTATCTGCTTTCCGGAGGGACCACTCTCTCCGAGACTCCCTTGTCCGCTCCACACACCCCTCCAGCCCTACCACACGTGCCACTTTTCCCTGCAAATTCCCCCTCACCCCCATCCCAGGCCCCAAGAAGACATTCCACATCAAGCAGATGTTCACCTGCACATCTGCCAATGTGGTATACTGTATCCGCTGTTCCCGTCGTGGCCTCCTCTACATCGGGGAAACCAAGCGGAGGCTTGGGGACCGCTTTGCGGAACACCTACGCTCGGTTCGCATTAAACAACTGCACCTCCCAGTCGCAAACCACTTCAACTCCCCCTCCCATTCCTCAGATGACATGTCCATCCTGGGCCTCCTGCAGTGCCACAACGATGCCACCCGAAGGTTGCAGGAACAGCACCTCATATTCCACTTGGGAACTCTGCAGTCCAATGGTATCAATGTGAACTTCACAAGCTTCAAATTTCCCCTCCCCCTAATGCATCCCAAAACCAGCCCAGCTTGTCCCCGCCTCCCTAACTTGTCCTTCCTCCCACCTATCCCCTCCTCCAACCTCAAGCCCCACCCCCATTTCCTACCTACCACCCTCATCCCGCCCCCTTGACCTGTCCATCCTCCCTGGACTGACCTAAACCCTCCCTGACTCCCCACCTACACTCACCTTTACTGGCTCCATCCCTGCCTCCTTGACCTGTCTGTCTCCTCTCCACCTATCTTCTCCTCTATCCATCTTCTATCCACCTTCCCCTCTCTCCGTATTTATTTCAGAACCCCCTTCCCCTCCCCCATTTCTGAAGAAGTGGCGAGGCCCGAAACGTCAGCTTTCCTGCTCCTCTGATGCTGCTTGGCCTGCTGTGTTCATCTGGCTCTACACCTTGTTATCTCTAGTTACCTCTGGATTACTACCAGTGCCACGTGATAACGAGGTAAGAAATAGGGAGACAGTGCAGCTAAACACGTGGCTACAAGGCTGGTGTTGGAGGAAGTGCTTCCATTATGTGGATAATTGGAGCACATTCTGGGGAAGGTGGGACCTGTACAGGAAGTACGGCTTGCACCTGAACCAGAAGGGCACAAATATCCTGGGAGGGAGGTTTGCTCAAGCTGTACGGGGTGGTTTAAACTAGATTGGCAGGGGGTGGGGAACCAGATGTGTAATTCAGAGGATGAGGTATTCAGCTTTCCAACAGACACAACAAGGAATGAGGTTGTTAATAAAGAAATGCGGTTGATGGAGCGTAATTGTGGACATAGAGATAGTTTGAGGTATGTATACTTTAATACTAGAAGTATCAGAAATAAGGCGGATGAACTTAGAGCATGGGTCAGTACTTGGAACTACGATTTTGTGGCCATTACAGAAACTTGGGTAACTCAGGGACAGGAATGGTTGTTGGAAGTTCCAGGATTGAGATGCTCTAAAAGAAATAGGGAGGGTGGCAAAAGAGGCAGGGGAGTGGCATTGCTAGTCAGGGCTAGTATAGCAGCTACTGAAAGGCAGTTCGAGAATGATATGTCTACAGAGTCAGTTTGGGTTTCAGTCAGGAACAAGAAAGGAGCAGTAACTTTGTTGGCGTTTTTTACAGACCCCCTAATAGTTGCAGAGAAGTGGAGGAGCAGTTTGGGAGGCAGATACTGGAAAGGTGCAGAAGTCACAGGGTTGTAGTCATGGGTGACTTCAACTTTCCATATATTGATTGGAAACTTTTTAGTTGTAATAGTTTAGATGGAGTGGATTTTGTCCAGTGCGTTCAGGAAGGATTCCTGACACAGTATGTAGATAGACCAACACGAGGAGAGGCCACTTTGGATTTGGTGCTTGGCAATGAACCAGGCCAAGTGTTAGACCTGTTGGTAGGAGAGCATTTTGGCGGTAGCGATCATAACTGTTACTTTTACAATAGACATGGAAAAGGATAGGTACATACAGGAGGGGGTAAGGTTTATAATTGGGGGAAGGGTAATTATAATTCTGTTAGGCAAGAACTGGGTGCCAAAATGGGAACAGATGCTGTCAGGGAAGAGCAGTATAGAAATGTGGAGATTGTTTAAGGAATGCATACTGCGTGTGCTCGATATGTTTGTCCCTAGCAGGCAGGGAAGATGAGGTCGAGTGAGGGAGCCTTGGTTCTCGAGAGAGGTCGAACGACTAGTTAAGAGGAAGAAAGATGCTTATATAAGGTTTAGGAAACAAGGATTGGAAAAGGCTGTAGCGGGATACAAGTTATCCAGGAAGGAGCTGAAGAAAGGGCTTAGGAGAGCTATAAGGGGGCATGAGAAAACCTTGGCAGAAAGGATCAAGGAAAACTCCAAGGTTTTTTACACGTACGTGAAGAATAAGAGAATGACCAGAGTAAGGGTAGGGCCAATCAAGGATTGTAAAGGGAATTTGTGCACAGAGCCTAAGGAGATAGGAGACGTCCTTAATGAATACTTTTCTTCGGTATTCACAACTGAGAGGGACCTAGTTGTGGGGGAAGTCAGTGTGAAACAGGCTAGTAGGCTAAAGGAGGTGGATGTTAGTAAGGAAAATGTACTAGGAATTTTGAGTAACTTGAAGATAGATAAATCCCCTGAGCCTGATGAGATTTATCCAAGGATTCTATGGGAAGCGAGGGAAGAGATCGCAGGGCCTTTGGCGATGATATTTTCATCCTCACTGTCCACTGGTATAGTACCGGAAGATTGCCACTCTCCAAACGTCATTCCCTTGTTCAAAAAAGGGAATAGGGATAACCCCAGAAATTGCAAGCCAGTTAGTCTTACTTCAGTGGTGGGCAAATTACTGGAAAGGGCTCTGAGACGTAGGAATTATGATCACTTGGATAGGCACAGTTTGATTCATGATCGTCAGCATGGATTTGTGAGGGGTAAATCATGCTTCACAGACCTTATTCAATTCTTTGAAGAAGTGACCAACACATGGATGAAGGTAGAGCAGTGGATGTGGTATACATGGATTTAAGTAAGGCGTTTGATAAGGTCACCCATGGTAGGCTTATGCAGAAAGTAAGGAGGCATGAGATAGGAGGAAATGTGGCAGATAGGATTCAAAATTGGCTGACCGTTAGAAGACAAAGGGTGGTAGTGGATGAAAAATATTCAAAATGGTGCTCAGTTACGAGTGGTGTACCACAAGGATCTGTTCTGAGTCCTCTTCTATTTGTGATTTTTGTAAATGATTTGGATGTAGGAGTGGAAGGGTGGATTAGTAAGTTTGTGGACGATACGAAGGTAGGTCGAGTTGTGGATAGTGCGGAGGACTGTTCTAGGTTACAAAGGGACATTGATAGGATGCAGAGCTGGGCTGAGAAGTGGTAGATGAGTTTAACCCTGAAAAGTGTGTGGTGATTCATTTTGGAAGGACAAACTTGAAAGCAGAATACAGGGTTAAGGGAAAGATTCTTGGCATTGTGGAGGAGCAGAGGGATCTTGGGGTTCACGTCCACAGTTCTCTGAAAGCTACCACCCAGGTGGATAGAGTTGTTAAGAAGGCGTATGGTGTGTTAGCGTTCATTAATAGAGGGATTGAGTTCAAGAGCCGTGAAGTTATGCTCCAGCTATACAAAAGCCGGCTTCGGCCACATCCGGAGTATTGTGTCCAGTTCTGGTTGCCTCATTACAGCAAAGATGTGGAAGCATTGGAAAAGGTGCAGAGGAGATTTACCAGGATGTTGCCTGGAATGGAGGGAAGGTCTTATGAGGAAAGGTTGAGAGAGTTAGGGCTTTTCTCTTTAGAACGAAGAAGGATGAGAGGTGACTTGATAGAAGTGTACAAAATTATCAGAGGGAGAGATACAGTGGACAGCCAGAGACTTTTTCCTCGGGTGGAGGTAGCTATTACGAGGGGGCATAGTTTTAAAGTGAGTGGATGTAGATACAGGGGAGATGTCAGAGGTAGGTTCTTTACTCAGAGAGTGGTAGGGGTGTGGAATGCATTGCCGGAGAGGGTAGTGGAGTCGGCCTCATTAGGGGCATTTAAGCGGCTATGAGATAGGCATATGGATGATAGTATAAGGTAGGGGTGGAGGTTAGGTAGACCTTAGGTTTAGGGTAAAAGTTCGGCACAACATCGTGGGCCGAAGGGCCTGTACTGTGCTGTACTGTTCTATGTTCTAAGGTACTTTTACAACAAGGAAATTTAATTAGTGAAACACTAATGCCTGCACCCAGATCACTTAAAAGCAGTAACTAGTGAGCAACAGTTAAAAGATACTTAGCAAAACCAAAGCTTTTTGAGCATCTTAAGCTTAGTCTTGAATTGAAGCAGTTAAATGTTAGGTTATAACTGCAAATTAAGCAACACTTTGACATGCAGCTTCAGCAGGAAAAACAGAGAATACAACTTGAGCTCGAGGACAGAGTGAGAGGCCGCCCAGGAGAGCAAGAAGCAGACCAGCTGCGATGGTCACAAGAAATGTGGACCCTCATGATTGAGTCAATTAACCAAGTAAAGCTCAAAATGTCTATTGCACACTGACCCCAGAAACATCCTTTGCCTGTGAGCAGAAAAGAGCTACCATCTTTGGTATACATGAGCTTGTTTCAGAGGCACATCACCTGAAATTTGACAACATTCTAAAGAGGCCCATGCAAAGCTTTCTTGAAGCCAGAAAAGCAAAGCAAAATCGCTTTCACCTGGTGGTTCTGCTCTCTTAAAATACAGTGCACCTACAATGAGTGGTGTGAGCTGACATTTCTGGAAGAATTTATAAATTGCTTACACCCCCAATCTGAGAATGCATTTGGAGAAGCAGAGACTCCTCAGAACCACGTGTGCAGCTGCCCACCAACGAGCTAGAAACATACACACAGACTTGAAAATCCACCAAGATACTTTCCATGAGCGCTAGAAAGATAAGCAAAGAAAGCTAGATAGGAACAACTTTCTACCTAGAAAGGAAAGGAGGGTGCATAAAGCCCTCCTGCCCCACAAGGAGAGGAGACAGAGGAGATTTATCGGGATGGTACCTGGGCTGGAGTGTTTTAGACATGAAGAGGGATTGGATGGACGGATGCTGTTTTCAATGGAGCGGAGGAGTCTGAGGAGGGACACGATTGAGATGTATATAATTATGAGGGGCATACATAGGTAAACAGGAAGATTTTTTTTTTCCTTGATGGAGGGATCAATGATCAGGGAAGGTGGTTTAGCTGGGATAGGAGGATAATTTTTTCATCCCAAGCATGGTGAGAATCTGGGGCTAACTTCCTGAACCGGTGGTAGAGAAAGAAACCCTTATATAATGTTTAAGTAATATTAAATGTGCATCTACTTTGCCAAGGCATGGACATGGAGAAACCCAATCAATAAATCAAAATCTCACATTACCCTCAGGTGGGGTGGGGTGGGGTGGGGGGATGGGGGGGGAAATAGTGTTACAATGATGTCACTGAACCTTTGAAACAAAGTACAGTACTTTCCAATTCCGTGTGTCTGTTTCCTTTCTTCCTCCTGTTCCTTGGAATAATTGAGAGAAGGACTACACACCTCTAACATTTTTATTCTCTTCTCCTCAAACATATTTTAAAAAGAATTAAACAAAACTCATTCCTCCTCCTTTTCCAAGACAACAAAGGCATATCATAGCGAGAGGGCATGAAGAGAAATCCCAAAGAAAACTGTTTTCTACGTTTATGGGTTTAAATTTTGTTTTTTTTTAAATGGACCATCTTGCTGTACTCAAAATGGCCAAGATTGATCTTGTAATCAGATTTCAAGAAGCTTCTGAGTCAACTACATTGAATATTCATTCCAGTTAAGGCTGACACAAAGGACTTGGAGATAAGCAGACACAACATAGTGTGGAGCTGGAGGAACACAGCAGGCCAGGCAGCATCAGAGAAGCAGGAAAGTTGACATTTTGGGTCAGGACCCTTCTTCAGAAATGGTGGGGGTGGGTGGGAGCTCAATAATAAATAGAGAGGAGGGGTGGGGCTGGGGAAGGTAGGTGGGACGGTAATAGGTGAGTGCGGGTAGTGAGTCGTGTTGCCTGGTCTGTGTTCCTCCAGCTCCGCACTGTGTTAATGATTTTACCTTGTCCCCTGACAATGGAAACTCTAATGGGAGAGGCAAAGCTATACTGTTAGCTTAACAACCCTCTCCATTATCCGATAGAGATAGGCCATAATCCCTGAAATTTCTGTCTTTGTCATATGACTGAGATCTGAGTTTGTTGATTTGCTTAAGTATATAGCTCTGGTGTTCTCAGTTAGTTGCAGTCTTAATATCATGAGAATAGCACTCACTCTCCATCTCTTTCAAAATTCTCATCCCAGAAAGAATCTCAGATTTTGCCTGCCAAACTGGACTAATTCTCTAAGCACATGAAGTGTTGCTGCATCTTTGGCTGCCATCCATCTACATCCCAGCTCCCAGGAAATTAATCGCTACATGATCAAACAGACTTCCAACTGGACAATGACTTATTAAGTGACTTACTCCTATGTCCCATGAACCAATACCAACATTTTTGTTTTTCTTCTTAGAAAAGAAATTCGTAAGTTTCAACTTGCTTTCTTCCCTTTCTCCTCTTTCTGCCTTGCATGCTTGTGTGTGTGAATGAAGAAGTGAAGAAACTCCCCAATACTTTGAATGTATTTTAATAAGCTCTTACTTTGATATCATCTAAAAAGGATGTTGCTGCGTGTTTAGTTCAAAAATCAGAATCCAAAAATCTGGGTTTGAGGAACACCCTTTGGCCTATTTCAGTAAGGGATGGGAGTAAAACGGAGTTAAACATTGTCTCATTGTCTAGGGTGTAGGAGGAAAAAAGTAATCATAATTTAAACTCACTGATGTTTATTATGTTTTCGGATTGTTGTGTAATATGCAAAAAGTTTTTTGAAATCTAGGAGGTACATTTATACTCTTCAAATATCTGAGAGATATTTCTATGGTAGATTTATTTCTATGAGTAAGTCCTTTATCCATAGTCTGTGCCAACTTCTCATATGTAAGCAGAAACCAACAGCTTGCCTTAAATATTTTAGCTTTTGTCTCATAAATTTATTGGACCAGCAGGAATGTTCCTGGCACTGTAATGAAAGGTTATTTTTCATTATTAAATCGACTACTAAACCACAGCAGTGAATATACTTCTCTTAAACTTTCTGGTGCCCCTGGATAATCTATGTAAATTGAAAGAATCAACAAGTCATAAAGATTTTAAGTGTATTTATTTTACTGCTGGTAAGATCTATACAGTCAAAGAAGCTTTTTTTAAAACTAAAGGAGTGATTGAAGAGTTGAGTATCATTCAATTATAAATCAAAGCAGAATGACTGAACAAACCAAAGATGACATGGAAAGTCAGTTAGGTGGTTGCTGTGTAAATCTGAATATACATTTACCAACTGTTGCCGTGTTTCGATGATAGCACATACCAATTAACGTTTGAAAGTGTTTATGGACAGTTAGAGAGAGCTATATTTCTGTCCAACTGATGTTTAGTTAACAGGGGTTCATCCAAGTGACTACAATCAAGTCAATGTACAAGCCACATCCATCTTTCTTACTGTATTCTGGAGCATTAAATTATCTCTAAATAATATGGAGGTGAATTAAATAAACTCAGAGGTTACGAAGCAATTATCAAGACCTGAGGATTTCAGTATGAGACAACTGGAGATCCTATGAAAACGGTTTTGAGATATGAAAATAGACTGGGACCTTTTTCATTGGAGTGTTGGAGGTTGAGGGGTGACCTTATTGAGGTTTATAAAATCACTAGGGGCATAGATAAGGTGGATGGCAAGGGTCTTTTCCTTAAGGTTGGGGAATTCAAAACTAGGGGCATATTTTTAAGGTGAGGGAGGAAAGATTTAAAAAGGACAGGAGAGGCAACTTTTTTTTTTTAACACAGAGTGGGGTTCGTGTGTGGAATGAACTGCCAGAGAAACTGGTGGATGCAGGTACAGGTACAACGTTTTAAAGACATTTGGATAAGTCCATGAATAGGAAAGGTTTGGAGGGATATGGGCCAAGCGCAGGCAGGTGAGACTAGTTTAGATTGGGAACATGGTCAGTGTGGACTGGTTGGACAGAGCGGTCTGTTTACATGCTGTATGACTTTGACTCTATTAAAGTAAGAAACCAACCTGATTAATTTTACTGCTTAGCGTATTTTTAATTCATGTTATTAGACTATCTGAATTATTAACTGATTCAGCATTGCTGGTTTCCATCCACTCACAGCAATATGAAGTCAGTTGTTGGAAAGTTTCCTACTCAGAACAGACTTTCAGAAAATGAAAACTCAGTCATCTGCTGGCACTGGGGTAACTAACATTCATGGGGCACCATCTCTTCCCCAACTAAAGAGACAGTCATAAGCCCACCAATGAAAAATTCAGTTGCCCAACAGCCAATTTTACGCTGAAGAGGAAGTTAACTGGCTTAGAGCAAGACTTCTGCCACAACCGAGAAACCAATGCAAGTTTGAGCAGTGGCGACTTTTGCGACTGTAGCCAGGACACAAAACCACCCCCTACTCTGATTCCGAATGGGTCTGTAAAACTTTCACAAAGGAACATTCAGTCCATCGAGCTTGCTTCATGATTCAATACAATCATTCAACACAATCATCAATCATACACTTTAAAGACTTTTATATACTCCATCTCCTTTACCCTTTATGCCACTGGAATCTATTAATCTCTATCCTAAACATACTCAAAGACTGAGCTTCCACAGCCTTCAGTGGTAGAGAATTCCAAAGATTCACAATCCTGTGGGTAAAAACATTTCTCCTAATCTCAGATCTAAGTGGCACATCCCTTATTTTTAAATTGTGCCTCTGGTTCTAGACCACCCAACGAGGGAGACATTTTGCCTCTATCTATCCTTTCTATCTCCTAAGTATTATGTAAGTTTCAATGAGATTCCTCTTATTCTTTGAAACTCTAGAGAATACAGGCCCAGTTTGTCCAATATCTCTTAATAGGACAATCCTGGTATCAACTGGGTGTCTATTTATATCAACTTTTATACCAGACTCTAGTATTTTCCCTCCTATTGATGTAAGGCAATTAGTTCCTACTCCCTTCTAAAAAATGAGATGACATTTTCTACCTTACAATCTGCAGGAATCAATCAATCATTCTAGAATCTATAGAATTTTAGAAGATAATTACAAATTCATGACTGTTTGTAGACATCTCATTCAATGTTCTGGTAAGAACATCAGGTCCTGGGGATTAATTAACTTACACCCCAATTAATTTTTCCGGTACAATCTTCTTACTAATGCTAATTTCCTTCAGTACCTCATTGTCTTAGTCACCTGGATCTTTACTTCTGGGAGACTTTAAATATCTTCCACAGAAATAACAGATACAAAGTTACTCATTTAGGTTCTCTGCCATTTTTCTATTCCCTAACATAAATTCTCCTGATTTTTGCCTTGAATAGAACCACATTTATTTTAGCCAAATTTTCCACTTTTGTTTATCAGTAGAAGCTCTTACAGTCTGCTTTTTTGTTGTTAGGCTGCATTCATAATCTATTATTGCTTTCCTTATGAGTTTCTTAGTCATGCATTACTGTATTCTATAAAGCTCCCAATCCTCAGAATTACTGGTATTCTGGCAACTTTAAAGGCCCTTTTCAAAACAAAACTCCTATGCAATAAACTTACTTTATTAGCCATGGTTAACAACCCTTGGAGTGTTTTCTGTGACATACATTAAATGAGGCAGTGACAAGTTTCTTCAAAAAGAGGAGAAACTGGTGGAATCAATTCAATACTGCCAAAGCGTACACTTTCGCTCACAGGTCAGAACAGGTTTGATAAATACTGAAACGTACATATATGTACCAATCTATCCCAATCTTTTATCTTAAGAGAGAAGCATGATATGAGAATCAGCAACCAGGATCAGGAAGATGGCAAAGGATCTAAACTACTGTAATATTGATATTTACACTGAAGAAATTATTTGAGAATCAACTTCATGGCACAGAAAACAAAAGGTATTCCCATACAAAATGTAGGAATGATTCCCTTATCAATGATAATTTACTTTAACTGAATCAGCTGCAACATTTTAATTGCATCTTTTATGTTAATTACCAAAACATCCTCCTCCTCAAAGTATCACCTACAGTGTTTGGGAGTGCCTGAAGATTGAGACGAACTCACCACAAAACATAAACCACATGTGGCTTACCTAAGGCAAATTAGTGAATTTAATTTAGGTATTTTTGATTTATAAGTCGATTATACCAGCATGGAAATTGACCACCACGCAGTTAGATGGCCTTGATCCAGAAGCCTATACAGATACACAAGTTATTTTCTAATTGAAAGCTAAAATTATGAAGTTATTCTGAAACATTAAGTTACATTAAAACTCAATCAAAGGCATGTTAGTTGTCAAACTTTTTTTGTGAATGCCTACATTGAGCAGTGATAAATATTAGGGAAGACAATAATGTTAGCAACTTTACAATACTGTTATACTTACAGTTAAATGTTAAGTTTTCATTTACATTCAGCATTATTCAAGCTGGATTTATTGCTTCAGGACAATTCGAGATCCATCACAAATTGGGGACAATGACATTGATAACTGGTATCATGAATGTCATTTCCACCATAACAGGAAACCTCTGTATTTGGATATTTTTATGTTTCTAGGATCAGTCTGACATTTTGCAGGATGGCGTTTACGTGGGTATGTGAAATGCATTGGTGAGCATAACTCCAGGGCTTTAATACATTAAGTAAAGCTGACTATGGGTCAGTTGGCGTAAGTTCCATGAAGACTTAATTTGAAGCAGCTGTTTTTAAATACCGTCCTGATTTGTAAGTTTTCCTCAGAGTATTAAGCCTCACCACAATTTGCCAAAATATGAAGATGAAATGTTTAACATACCTATACCTTTGCATTTTAATGTTCTAATGCGATGGCTTTTCCTGATCAATAGATATGATTACCTATTACATTTCTTGAATCTGGGTCACAGTGTACTAGTGCAGTATTTGCATCCAAAGACTGGATAAAACTAGCATAGTGGCACCAATTTGAACACTAAAAGTATATACTACTGTTTCAGCAGACACAAATAATAAAATGTCTTTGTGCTCACTATTTTACTATTCATTGAATTTATATAACACTGAAATTTGGCATACAAATAAGAAAACGTAGTAAAAGGTCATCCCCAAAGACACCTCCTTTGAGGTCCATCACATGTCATGTTGACTGTAAGGGCCCTCTGAGGAAGCAATAGCTGTTGGGAAAGTAGTCTGCTCCTCTGATCACTTTTGTGTTATAAAGGTATATTCAAAGTTAGTTCTCCCTCCAGATGCCAACCTTCAGTCAGCCACCGTTGATGATTTTAAGTTGCAAGCATAATTTTAAATTTGGATAAATGTGATTGGACAACAAAAGTGCTCTTTTAACATTTGTTTAACGACAGTCCAGGAAGAAAGCAAGTTTTAAAAATTCACCAAGTAGTAATTTAGGAACATTTTAAACTTTGGACCTCCTGATCTTGCCTGGCACGAAAACCATAGCAGCTTCCTAGTTTAAAATCCAATCAAGGTCTCGTGACCCTCAAAATAACTGCACAGAGGCCGGTATCCTGTCACCAAGTCACCTTTTACTTACACCTGCATAGTACTTGACACTGGTCCAGCTTCCTCAGAGCCAGCTCTGGGAATGAACAGAACCTCTGACATTCCTGTTTATATCTGTCAGCCAGGACTGTCATGGGGGCTGGTCCAATCAGGGAACTTATTCTATGAGGTCCACATGGCCGATCCCGTTGCAATCACTACAACCTTGACAGCATTTAAATAAAAGCAAATTACTGCAGATGTTTTGTGACACAATGATGGTGTTCCTACCTCTGATACAGGAGGCCCAGGTTCGAGTCCAACCTACTTCACAGGTGTACCATAACATAACTGAACAGGTTGATTAAAAATATCTATTGCGGATGCTGGAAATCTGAAATAATAACCTTAAGTGCTGCAAGTAATCAGTAGGTCTGCCAGCATCTGAGAGAAATGTAGTTCACATTTCAAGTTAAATATGACGCAAAATACAAACAAACAGTCATATCCAACTCAAAAGGTCAACCCTGTTTGTCTCTCCCCAGATGTTGGCAGACCTGCATAACATTTCCAGTACTTATTGCTTTTATTCCCAATTTGCATTTGGTTGAGTCAATTATCAAGCAGCAGTGCATAAAATGATGGCCAGTGTGAACAAGATTGAAAGGTATATGTTCCATTTTGAATGCATCATTTCCCAGTCCCGCTGGATGATGTGGATTAAAATTATTTCCTGTACCATTGGCAAGACCGGGTCTTTCATTTTTCTGTCTTTCAAAAACCATGGAGAAAGTACTGTTTTACAAACATGGATTTACCAGAATGGCTTCATCATTTAATTGCAAGGAATTTGATTCCTATTGTGAACTCTTCACCTGCCTTCACATTGAAAATATCTTGTATTATGTTGTGCGGTAATATCATAAAGCTAAATAGGACAGACTTCAAACAGATCTTTAAACTCAAGACTGGGCATCCATGTGGCGGCACAGGCCATCAGCAGCAGCAGAATCATACTCCAACATAATCTAAACTCTCATGGCCTGGCACATTCCCCACTCACCGATTACCATCAAGCCAGGGGATCAACCCAGGTTCAACAAAGACAACTGGAGGGCATATTAGAAGCAACACCTAAAACTGAGGCGTCAACCCAGTGAAGCTACTACACAGGACTACTTGTGTGCCAAACAGCAGAAACATCTAGTGATAGACAAAGCTGAGTGATTCCACACCCAATGGATCAGGTCTAAGCTCTGCCGTCCTGCTACATTCACTTGTGAATATTGGTAGACATTTAAACAAGTCACTGGACAACCATGCTCCCCATATATACCCATCATCAATAATGGGGTGTCCAGCACATCAATGCAAAAGATAAAGCTGAAACATCTGCAACAATTTTCAACCAGAATGGCGGAGTGGATAATTCTTCTTGACCTTCTCCAGAATATCCTCTTCACAGCATCACAGGTGCCAGTTTTCAGCCAATTCAATTCACTCCATGCGATATCATGTCATAAAATAGCTGGAGGCACTGTATATTACAAAAGGTGTGGGCCGTGACAACGTTCCTGCAATGGTACTGGAGATGTATGCTCTAGAACTTGCTGCACCTCCAGCCAAGTTGTTCTACTACAGACACAAAACTGGCATCTGACAGTGGAAAATTGCTGAGCCATGTCCTGTACACAAAAACCAGAACAAATCCAACCCAGACAATTACTGCCCCATCTGTTTACTCTTAATCATCGGTAAAGTGATAGAAGGTGTCATCAACAGTGCTATCAAGAAGCAGCTGCTCAGTGATGCCCAGTTTGGGTTCCACCAAGGCCACTCAGCTCCTGACTTCATTACAGTCATGGTTCAAATATGGGCAAAAGTGCTGAATTCCAGGGTGAGGTGAAAATGATGTCCTTTGCCATCAACCCCCAACATCTGACCAAGGCAAAGCTGGAGTCAATGGGAATCAGGCAAAAAAAAATTTTTCATTGGAGTCATACCTGGCAAAAGAAAGATGGTTGTGGTTGTTGGAGGTCAGTCATCTCTGTTGCAGGATATTTCTGCAGGAGTTCCTCAGGCCAACCATCTTCAGTTTCTTCAATGGTCTTCCATCCATCATAAGGTCAGAAATGGGAATGTTTGCTGATAATTACACAATATTCAGCACGATTCATGACCCCACATTGAAGCAGTCCATGCCCAAATGCAACGAGATCTGGACAATATCCAAGTCTGGACTGACAAATGGCAAGTAACATTCACGTACACAATGGCGATGACCACCTCTGGCAAAAGACAATCTTATTTTTGCCTCATGACATTCAATGGCATTACCATCTTGGAATCCGCCACAAACTATATTCTGGGAGTTACCATTAACCAGAAACCTAACTGGACTAGCCATATATATACTTTGGCTACAAGAGCAGTTCAGAGGCTAATAATCCTGCAGTGGTCAACACCTCCTGACTCCCCACCATCTGCCAGGCACATGTCAAGAGTGTGATGGAGTATTTCTCACTTGCCTAATGAGTGTATCTCCAAAGACACTGAAGTAGCCTAACACCATCCAGGACTAAGCAACCTGCTTGACTGGCATCACATCAACAAACCTCCACTCCTTCCACCACCAATGTTCAGTAGCAGCAACAAGATCCATCTACAGGATGCTCTGAGAAATTCACCCAAGGTCCTTAGACAGCACCTTCTAAACTATGTCCTTCTAGCTGGAAGTGGTCAAGGGTAACAGGTATATGGGAACTCCAACATCTGCAGGTTCCCCTCCAAGCTACTCACATTCCTATCTTTGAAATATATCACTGTTCCTTCAGCATCACTGGATCAAAATCATGGAATTTCCTCCCTGATGATATTGTGGGTCTACCTCTAGCACATAAACTGCAGTGATACAAAAACGTAACTCACCACTATTTTCTGAAGGGCATCTAGGGATGGGCAATAAATGCTGGCCCTTCCCATGGAAAAATTTTAAGAAACACTTTTTGTGTTGTGAATTCCTGCAATGGGCAAATGACCAATGCCAAGAAGTTCTTTTTCTTTACAAATGAAGCTGATTAATTCTCAGTTAATTGAGGCAGATTGGAAGTGGAAACAAGTTACAGAGACACAGACATTCAGACAGAGAGAAGGAAAGACATAGAAGCGTGTGTAGTTGCTCTCCCCAGAAGAGGTTGCCTGTTCTCTGCAGCAAAAAAATCATTTTTGTAGAAAACCAATTAACTTCCCTGCAGTGGTAGTAATGAGCTGTGACTTTTGAAATGATAAAATCAGAGATATTTCATAAGTGAACCACTCACTCCATGCCTCTTACAAATCACAGGAACTAGAGAAAGACTACAGCTAGCCAAAGAAGAATGATCTCAACATTGGATTTGGGAAGCTAAGACTACTGAACAGACTTCACATTTTTACCTTCACCAATAATCCACTTTTCCATCTTTTTGTGTATAAGAGTTTCAAGGGGAGTTTTGAAGGAGATTATAATCTTTGTTAGTTGTATTACATGCCAATAGTTTATGTCTGTTTATTGCTCAAAAAAAAGGCTGTAAGGAGAAGCCTGGAAACTATAGGCCTGTAAGTCTGACACTGGTGGTGGGTAAGTGGGAGATGATTCTGAAACATAGGGTTTACATGCATTTGGACATTGATAAGGAATAGTCAGCATGATTTTGTGCAAGCAAACTTGATTGAGTTTTTTTAAATCAAGTATCCAAAAAGATTCAGGAGGGCACAGTGGTAGACGTTGTTTACTTGGACTTCAGTAAATTCTTTAACAAGATTCCGCATGGTAGACTAATTAGTAAAGTAGATCACATGGGATTCAGGGTAAGCCTGCCAATCGGATACAAAATTGGCTTTACGATAGAAGACAGAGGGTGGCGGTGGAGGGTTGTTTTTTGGACTGGAGGCCTATGAAAAGCTGTGTTTTTTTAAAATTCATTAATGGGATGAGGACGTCACTGGCTAGGCAGCATTTATTGTCTATCCCTAATTGCCCAGAGGGCAGTTCAGAGTCAACCACATTGCTGTGGATCTGGAGTCACATGTAGGCTAGACCAGGTAAGGACGGCAGGGATCGGTGCTGGGTCCACTTTTCCATTTATGTAAATGATTTGGATGAGAACATAGGAAGTATGGTTAGTAAGTTTGCAGATGACACCAAAATTGGTAGTATAGTGGACAACGAAGAAGGTTATCTAATATTAACAAAGAGATCTTGATCCATTGGGTCAATGGGTTGGGGAATGGCAGAGTGAGTTTAATATGGATAAATGTGAGGCCTTGCATTTTGGTAAAAAAAAGTGACAGGATTTATACAATTACTGATAGAGCCCTGGGTAGAGTTGTAAAACAGAGAAACCTACCAGTTCAGGTACATAATTCTTTAAAATTTGTGTCACAGGTAGACAGGATGGTTGGGAAGGCATTTAGCAGGCTTGCCTTCATTGCTCAGGCCTTTGTGTATAACAGTTGGGATGTCATCTGGAGGTTGTACAGGATGGTGGTGAGGCCTCTTCTGGAGTACTGTGCACAGTTCTGCTTGCCCTGTTATAGGAAGGATATTATTCAACTGGACAGCATTCAGAAAAGTTTTACCAGGATGTTGCTGTGAATGGAGGGCTTGAGATATAAAAATAGGCTGGTAAGACAGGGACATTTTTCACTGGAGTGTAGGAGGTTGACAGGTGACCTTATTGAGGTTTATAAAATCATGAGGGGCTTCGATAAAGGTGAATGACAAGGGTCTTTTTCCCTAGGGTGGGGGGAGTTCAAAACTAGGGGGCAAATATTTAAGGTGAGAAGAGAAAGATTTTTAACAAAGGACATGACAGGCTGATTTCTTACACAGAGAGTGGCTCATGTGTGAAGTGAACTGCCACAGAAAGTGGTGGATGCAGGTACAGTTACAATGTTTAAAAGACTTTTAGATAAGTTCATGAATAGGAAAGGTTTGGAGGAATATGGGCTAAGCGCACACAGTTTGGGAAATGGTTGGTGTGGACTGGTTGGACAAGGGTCTGGTTCCACACAGTATGACTCTATGACTTGCAAATATAGTCAAATTCATTACAAGAAGAATATTACTTGTTTAGTGAAAAATCTGTTTTCTTGCAACCTTGTTTGGTTATTCGGGGCACTGTGCGTACCTCAAAAAAAACCTAACATTTGGTATGATTTGAGGAATAGAAGGGCACCATTTATGACACTCTACCCTGGTGGGTCATAACACCTTATTAGCAATACAACTTCAACTGCTTGATTGACAATGTTCTTCATTGGTAATGCTGATAATTATTCAATAATCATCTACCCAGAAATGCAAATATGATTCTACCTTCTACGCTTTAATCCAAACTATCCCTGCAAAACATGTTTCCACACCTCTTCCACACTCACCTCAGATAGTAAATGTGAGGAACTTATGGAATTTTTTGATCACGAAAATCAAGATCATCACTTCTGACATACCTGCGAATTCACTCCATTACCTTAGCTCCTCGGACAAAGCTCCTCAAAAGTTTCCCCACTGCCCTAGTCATGCATTTATTGACATTATATCCCATTTTCTGCAATGTTGTCTGAGCTTATGTTGTTTTTAAGACTCCCCTCCTGCTCCCTCAATCCTACATTAGTCAAATGTTGACTACCCCATTTCCCTTTGGACTTCATGCTAACTCACATTGTTAAAAATTCCCTTTCATTAGGTAATGTTACCCTTCCTTTCAAATCTGCTGACATTTGCCCTTCCTCAAAATACTTATGCTTGATCCCTCCATACTTACTCATTTTTGCCTGTTTCCAAAGTCCTTTTCCTTTCCAAAGTCTTTGAACCTGTTGTTACTTCCTAAATCCATGTCCATTTTTCTCCACAATTATGTTTAAATCTCTCCAATGAGGTTTCTGTACTGATTACAGTACCGAAGTGGCTCTTGTTAGAGTCAAAAATGACCTTCTTTGTAACCTGTCACTCCTCATCTGCTTGACATACTTGCAATGCTTGATACAGTAGGCCACACCATCTCCTCCAATGCCTCTACTACATCATCCAGGTGGGCAGACAGTCCTGGCTTGATTCTGTTCTTAATTTTCTAATTATAGCCAGATTATAACCCACAATGGCTTCTCTTCCCACAATAAAGTTTTCGAGGTATCTATACTTGGCTCCCTTCTATTTCACACATAGATGTACTTTTCTGTAGTATAATCTGAAAACGTAAAAACATGTTCCTCATCTAAAATGTTGGCAGCAGTCAGCTGTATTTTATCACTACCTCTTTGAACTCAATTGTCTCTGATAAATCACACTTCATCTGACATCCAATATTTGGTCATTTTCTCCAACTAAATGTTGGAAAGACTGAAGCCTTTGATCCCGCCACGCATTCTCTCCCCTACCTCCCTTTCTCTTTAGTTGTGTAGGACGATTTACAACTTTGGTGTTATGTTTGACTTGGAGTTGAGTTTCCAATTACATATCCACATCATCACTACGACTGCCTACTTCAGCTTCACAACATCATTCAACTCTGGCCTTCCTTCAACTCATCTGCTGTTGAAACCCTCACCCATGCCTTTATTTTCTCTTGACTTGACAATATTCCAGTGCACTCTTAAGCAGTTATCTTACTCCAAATTAGATTTATCCATCACCCCTATCTTTGTTGATCTTCACTGCCTCCCCGTCCTATAATATCAAGTTTTAAAATTTTTATTCTTGTTTTCATGACCTTTTCTCTCCTTATGTAAATGTCTGGGATCTCTCCTCCCTAAGGAAACCTGTCTATCTTTCTAGCCTCCTTTAAGATGCTTCAAAAATCCTAGCTCTGTGCGCACATTTTTGGTCATTTTCCTTAGTGATATGGAGCACTGAAGGAGCAAAGTAGCAAAAATGCCTTTCATTGGTATCATTCTTGCTTAGCCATGTGTTTTACTAGGTTAGTGCATGCTCTAAATTGAAACTGTTGTTTTAGGTAGCTTAGTATCACTTGCTGAAAGTGATGAAGACATTAGCAATACAACTCAGGAGTGTCGGCTCTTTGTGTCACTCCCTACTGTTCAGACACAAGCTCCGAAGTTAACCAAAATAGATATTAAACAGTTTTGTATTCTCTTTTATATCATAAAGACACATAATATTGCATTTTTTGTTTAAAATAGAGCCCCTAACACACGTAAAAACTGAGACATGTATTAAAAAAGGGTTCTGACCTGATACATCCAGGAAGGTTTGTGCACGCCCAGTGCCAGCACTATTAACTGCTATGCATTCATAAAGCCCTTCATGTACTGCAGAAACATGAGGGATCTCCAAATGTGCAGTGGCAGATTCCCTTCAAGAGAAAAACAGGAGATTAAATCAGGTGAATTATAATAAAATACACAATCATACTAATAATAACCTGTTTGAAAGAGGAAAACAATGTTAACCTAATAGAACCTCAATAATTAACTGCAATAACTTGTTATTATTTTGTGACGTTAATGTAATAAAATTTCTCAAGTCACTTCTCAGGAAAATTATAAAGCAAAATTTGACACCATTTCAATACAGAATTTGGAAGCTAGAATATTCTTGTCCTTTAAAGTTGATATGTAAATAACAGTTTTGAGGTTCTTATGGTGCAGCGGCAGCATCTTTCCCGCTCAAACAAGAGGCCTGGGTTCAAGTCCCACCTGCTTTAGACGTGTGTAATAACATCACTGAACACTTTGGTTAGAAAATATCTACAAGTTACATTTTCTCATACCAATAGCTACAAAGTTCTTGATCCTAAGGAAGGAACAATTTTAACTACACTGTCACAAAGTCAGGAACACATAGATTAACATGTCAGAGTGCAAAGTTTTTAAAAGCTGAACCATGGATAAGTTATAAAGCAGAGGTCGACCCCCCCCCCCCAACTGATGATTAAAACCAAAACACCCAGAGAGGCGTGCCTTGCTGTACAATCAGTTAAAAGACCGCCCAATCTGTTATAAAGGAGTGGTTAAATAAAAATAAACACCTGACACTCACTTTATAAATCAACAAGTAATAATTTATTTATGTAACTCTAACAATGAACAAATTAACTCTACTATTAACAAACCGAATAAACCCTAACAACTAACTATTCCCAAACAAAACAAGATTATAAATGGCATGTTGTTCCAATAAATACAAATGCCACTTATATCAAATAAAATTTAAAGAATTAGAATTTAATCTCTCAAAAATTATAGACAGGTTATGTCTTCCAAAATGTTCTGTGTCTTCTCCATTGATCTTCTGTCAGAAACACCTTCTCCATTGAATTCTCCATATTCTGTCTGGAATATCAGCAAAGAGTGCGTGGTACCTTTGTTAATTAGATGACGCTTTCTCTAAGCGCTGAGAGCTATTCTCTTAGCAGATGGCAGTTGGATCTCCCCTGATTTTTTTCCAATACCCGCGATAAAGCATCCACAATAACATTTTCACGACCCACAACTTGTGTAACCTGTAAATTAAATGCTTGTAACATATGACTCTAACAAAATAATCTGGTGTTCTTGTCCTTAAATGTTTCCAAAAATTTCAAAAGGATTGTGATCGATATACACAACCATCTCTGAAATGCTGTAAGGCCAGTACCATTCAATGGTTGAATTTTTTTTCTGGTGGATGTTGAGTTTTTTTTGAAAAATACATTATGAATCCTTTTCTGAGTAGGCTTTATGACATAAATCCTTTATTGTCTCAACCTCTATTGTAACTCCATTAGTCTTTCAGAACTAAACACCTCTGCATGATCCTCTACTTGCTTAGGTTTCTCCTTTCCCATTTCATCAAACAGGGTGTCAGTTAACTGGACCTCAACTCCTTCGTCTTTCCCTTTTGTTTTCCCTTCTTGCTTTAACTTATAACTGTGGGATCTTCTCACCACACAGCCTGGAAAAATTCCAGGGTACTTTTCTCTTAACTCGTCAGTTCCCTGGTTTTCTTTCGGCATTTCCGTGACAATAGACGTCACTCCCACCTTTGATCCGGCTATAATGTTTCCAAGAACAAACTGTATTCCTGGACTCGCCACTCATTTAATCACTCTCACTATCACTTCCTCAGTTTTAACTGGACTTTCTAGCCTTATCTTACACAGGGGAACACTAATTCTCTCTCCATTTATTTCACTGATTATCACTCTCTCAGGCAACATTTCAGAAGAAGTGCAAATACTTTCATTTCTTACTATTAGAGACTAAACAGCTCCCGTATCCTCAATATTTTTAACTTCTTTACCTACTCTCCCTGTTCTACCTGAATAAACCTTGTCCACACAGGTGAAGTCTTTGAAAAGATCTGGCACGATCTTACTACCTAGTCCGTGACTAGGCTGTGCACTCTCCTGCAGCTCCTCAACTTCTCTTGGGATTTCGTTCACTACCTCAACTAATCACACTAGTTTAGCCTCTTTTACCACATCCTTTTTCCCAGTGCCTTTCTTAACCTACCAGCACTGTGACTTTGTATGTCCCACCTTACTGCAGTGAAAATATCTGAGGTCTTTCACCTCTTTCCCAGTCTCTTGGGTTTCTTTTTTGAAATGTGGTAAACTGTTCCCAGTGTGATCTACGTTTTGTTTTTCATTGAAGGATCTCTCTCTTTCACAATTTCTATCGCTCACGGAATGAAATTGCTGTGGAAGCTAGATTTTGATTTATACACTAATGCGTATTCATCTGCCATCTCTGCAGCTCTTCTTGCTGTTTTAACTTTCTGTTCCTCAACAGGAGTCCTTATCATTTCTGGAAGTGAGTTTTCAAACTCCTCCAGCAGAAATAACACCTCTAATATCCTCATATGTCTATTCTATCTTTAATGCTCTCATCCATCTATCGAAGTTGCTGTGCTTAATTCTTTCAAACTCAATACAAGTCTCATCTGGTTCCTTTCTTATATTTCTGAACCATTGTCGATATGCTTCTGGTACCAATTCGTAGGCACTCAAAAAAGCCTGTTTTACTTCTTCATATTCTCCTCATGGCTCCTTGGACAGCACTGTGAACACGTCACTAACCCTGCCTACCAAATTGGTCTGAATTAACATTACCCACACAATCTCTGGCCAGTTCATCTGTTTAGCCAATTCCTCAAAAGAAATGTAAAGGCTTCTAGATCGTTTTCATCCAATTTTGGTATTTTTTTGACATATTTGTCTTTATCCCCACCAGGTTTTTGACTACGTTTGCTCATCATCACCCTCCTCCTCACTAAGCCTATTCTTCTCTACCTTCATGTCCATCATTTTAACTCAGCTATCCTGTCTAATTTGCAAATTCCAAACATCAAACTCTCTCTCTTTCTCTCTTCTCTCACTTTTTGTCTTTACTCTGCTTGAAACCGTAATTCAAACAGTTCCTTTTCCTGTTCAAGCTGCTTCATCTACAATTGAATTCTAACCATTTCTAAAGATTCTGTTGGCCTTTCCAGCAAATTTAATTGTTGAGCTGTTGCTGTAATTACCTCTTCCTTTCTCACAGACAAAGGCAACCCCAACACTCGCTTGTCCGTCAATTCCAGCAGCTGCTCCTTGCTCACCTTTTATAACACCCCCAAAGTCACTTTTTCCATCCCCATCAACGCTTAGTGACTGAAAGAGACATTAACTCACTTTTGATTTAACCAACAATCAGCAACCAAAAATAAACAGATTTTCAGCTTCTCACATAAGTTTTATTCAAAGATCTAGGACATTAATCCCCAAGTCTGTTTAAATCTGCTGGGACCTTGCGTACCCTAAATCTGTCCAGATCCATCTAGATCTGTCCAAATCTGTTCAAATCCATTCAACTCCCAGACCCAAGCTGTCCAGATCCTGGACCCGAGCTGCCCCAGATCCCAGACGAGCCCCCGATCTGTTATAAAAGCAGAGGTCGACCACCTCTGATAATGAAAAAAGAAACACCCAAAGAGGCGCGCCTCGCCCTATCATCAATTAAAAGAGCCTCCAATCTGTTATAAAGGAGTGGTTAAGTAAAAATAAACACCTGACACTCCCTGTATAAATCACCAAGTGACAATTTATTTATGTAACTCTAACAGTGAACAAATTAACTATACTATTAACAAACCAAATAAACCCCTTCTAACTACTAACTATTCCCGAATAAAACAAGATTAGAATGGTATGTTGTTCCAATAAATACAAGTGCCACTTACATTAAATAAAATTTAAAGAATGAGAATTTAATCTCTCAAAATTATAGACAGGTTACGTTTTCCAGAATGCTCTGTGTCTTCCTATTGATCTTCTGTCAGGAATGCCTTCTCCATCAATTTTGAGAGTCAGGAACACGTTTTCTGTGAATTCTTCGGTCTGGAATATCAGCTAAGAGTGCCACGATACCTCTATTAATTAGACGATACTTTCTCTAAGGGCCGAGAGCTGTTCTCTTAGCAGACAGCAGTTGGATCTCCCCTGATTTTTTCCAAATGCCCTCATCTTTGATTCCCTTAATGACAGATCAATTTCTTACAATAGAATTAGTCCTATGTTGTCAAAAACCATCAGATTTAAATTTAAACAGTTTTTGGTACCTAAGGGCCTGGTTTAAATTAATTGGCTAAATTTGAAAACCTTGTGTCTTGTTAAAAATGCTGCTTTGCCTGCTAACAGTATCGCCTTTTGATACAAATGTTTCAATTCAGGTGCTCTGTACCTGCAAACCCACAGGCATCATTTTTGAATCTCTAAGCACAGAAAAAGCACATCAGTTTTTAAAGGGACCGCACACTGCTTTCACCATTGCATTTTACAACCACCAACAGTTTACAACCAATAAATTCTAACCTCAAGTCTTCCAATCCATAAATACTCTACCCAACTTTGCAACATATAACACAAACTTTATTATGAATTTGGTATCCATTGACACTCTTGTTGAGTTACAATTGTTTAAACAATGAGTGTGACTTTATTTTATAAATCAAGCAATAGATTATCCCAAGGAAAAGAACTCTAGAAATCACAAGTTTCAAAATCTCCCCTCCCCCTACCGCATCCCAAAACCAGTCCAGCTCGTCCCTGCCTCCCTAACCTCTTCTTCCTCCCACCTATCCCCTCCTCCCACCTCAAGCCGCACCTCCATCTCCTACCGACCAACCTCATCCCGCCCCCTTGACCTGTCCATCCTCCCTGGACTGACCTATCCCCTTCCTAACTCCCTACCTACACTCACCTTTACTGGCTCCATCCCCGCCTCTTCGACCTGTTTGTTTCCTCTCCTCTATCCCTCTTCTATCCGCCTCCCACTCTCTCCCTATTTATTTCAAAACCCCCTTCCCCTCCCCCTTTTCTGATGAAGGGTCTAGGCCCGAAACGTCAGCCTCTCTGCTCCTATGATGCTGCTTGGCCTGCTGTGTTCATCCAGCCCTGCACCTTGTTGTCTCTAGAAATCTTGCTTGCCTTTGACATGGAGAGGCTTTACAAGATTTTTAGATCTAGTCTTTCCATGAATGATTAGAAAGATCCAGAATGATCTGGAAGGTTCTCAAAAACGAGTTAAGATAAAAATAAACTTCAGAAATAAGAAACTCCAACTCATGCCATACAGACATCAACTCCAAGAGTCTATTGACAGTTTGTCAAACGATGTCACAGCAAAAGGCACAGTGCAACTTTTTTAATGAAAACTGTCAAAGAAGCCCATTCAGTTCATCATTGCCCTACACCAACTAAAAACTTTTGGAAGGATCTTTTAGGCAAGGAACTGAGCCATACCATTAAAATATTACTTGAGGATAGACTTGAGGATAGTATGAAGCCATAGTGGTAGGCAACAGCAATTACTTATTTTAGGCACAGCCAATACAATTGCTATGGTCAGCAAAGCATATCAAACCAACTCAATCATATGCAGTTCATCACAACTATCAAAAATCTGCCCAGCGTGTTTTTTTTTAAGCTATCTGTAAAGCATGTGGTATTAAGGACATTAAGTACACGTGCAGAAAATCTGGTTTCAAACACCAAGCACCAAGCCAGACCCCAGAACAAAAAAAAGAGATGGCACAACACTAGCAGCAAGAATGAAGTGTTAAGATGATGCACAAACACTTCAATGAGGTTCAGAGTCAACCAAGGAGGAGGCCAGTTTAGAATACGATCAGGATTTCATATGTCACACAATATTGATGGTATAAGGTGATCAGAAGCATTAATATCTTATGTCCTGACAAGTCAGTACAACAAACACTAAATGCTAAAATCAACACAGGAGCTCATGCATCCTGAAAGACATGTACCTCTGCAAACAGCTTATGCTACAGCCGATGAGATGCCACTCACAGCATTGACAGAATCACACTGGACTGCCATTATGTAAGCTCATTTTGGCTTCTGAAAAATCTTCTGGCTGGTCAATCCAAATGGTCCACCAATGGCAGATTTACCTATTTGCACAGATCTTGTTGCAATCACAATTTGAGAGATTCAAACCACAGCCACAATTGCAGAATAGAATACACATGATGCATCGGTCAATGATCTTCAAAGATATGACTTTGAGTGAGATAAAGCTAGGTACCAAGATGACTATGTCTGATATGCTAAGCAGAGTACCCAACCCACACAAAGACCGAAATATTCCTCTTGATCTAATGTTGATGTCCTAGAGGTTCTTAACGTTGATCAGTTACACTTTGGCCAGAGCCAGTGAGTGTAGTTGCAAATCAGCAGCTGCCAAAGATGTTCAGCTACAAAAGTTGCTAATGATCATTATCCAAAGAAGTCTGACAACATTAAAGAACCCGAGAAGATTGATTCATTTAGACATGGATGAATTTGATATATCGCAAGTCATTTTCAAATGGAAATAAATCCTAATACCAAAGACATTATGCCTAGGTATCATGCCTATTTTACAGCAGAGGCACACAAGATGGTGAGCTTGAGTCAATGTATTGGCTAGCATTAAATCAGGATATTCAATGGCTTGTGAATGTATATGAGACATGCCAAATGCATCAAACTCAGCAGGAAAGCAGATCTCAATATCCACAAAATGTTCCATTCACTTCTTGGATGAAAATAACAACAGATCTATTCACAGCAAATGGGAAAGATGACATTCTTGCGACGGAGCACTTCTGAATTTTCCATTGTCCAATGACTTAGCAACACAACGAACACAACCACAATGAGCACGATTTTCAGTTTGCTCAGTGTCTCAGATCAGATAGTGCCTGACAGTGGACAGCAGTACACTGGCAAACTGTTTCAGACATGTGTGCCAATAGGGAATGGCGCATATGACTTCATCATCCCACTAACCACAAACAGTCTTAGATATCAATGATCATTAATTGTCAAGAAATGAAGCAAAAATGAAATGTTTGTGCATTGCAATGTTAAAATAAATCTCCATGTAAGCTTCATTTGGTAGTCTCAAAATGTATTACAAAGAATGCACATTATATAATCTGTTGTGTTTTAAGCTACAAACTTGGATGGTTACAAATCATAATCCTGAACATTGCATGTAACAAGACAATAACAGGTCAAATATACATACTTGAAAAAGTGATCTGTTCCTAGCTTTGTACCAGCTCTGCTGAAACGCAATGTGAAGGGGATGAGGCTGTCCACGTTACATATGATATAGCCCGTCTGTAGATAGTATCCTGGAGTCTGTGCTGGCATCGTGACCTTTGGTGGACCTAATGAAAAAAGTTGAAATATTGTGCCTTTTCTAATGTAACTCTTTAAAGTGCAGTCAACAGATTTTCTTAATGATTTCTTATCAACTGTGCTACATTTATTGAAGCAAATTGCAAATCTCGAGTTGCTCCACCTTGGCTACAGGCATTTAGAGAATCTTGTCAAGTGATAATATGCACTATACATCATCTGCCAAATCCCCTTTTAATGTTACTAAGGTACTTCCAACAGTAGATTGTCAGAGGCAAAATCAAAGAATATACCATACTTGACACTGGTGGCACCTGAAACCAACCTCAAATCATTCACTCTTGTCTCCAGAAGAAAAATGGCATCACTGGCAGACATGAATATCTGCTGTATTTCAGGTATGGGCTAGTAATTAACATTTCCTCAATGGCCAATGGCCAGACTTTCTCCAGACTTGGGGCTAATCAGCAGCTTATGAATAAAATTGGCAAACCTGATTTGAAGCATGTGCACTCGCACAATGAAGCATACTTTGCTGATAACATTCTGCGAATTCAGGACACGAAGACAACACAGACTACAACACAAGTAGATAACAAAGTGTGGAGCTGGATGAACACAGCAGGCCAGACAGCAGAGGGGCAGGAAAGCTGACATTTCGGGTCAGGACCCTTCTTCAGACCCTTTTCTGAACAAGGGTCCCAACCCGAAACGTCAGCTTTCCTGTTCCTCTGATGCTGCCTGGCCTGCTGTGTTCCTCCAGCTCTACACTGTGTTATTACTGACTCCAGCATCTACAGTTCTTGCTATCTCTACAACACAAGTGTTTGCATAACATGAATGGATGTAGTTTCAAAATTAGGGGGAATGTATTAGATAAGTAGATTGAATATTCATTTGTAGGACACAGAATGAAGCTTCTGCTAATGACTGGATTTAACAGATTGCACAAGAGTCAGTTTCAAGGCATGGACAATAATATTTCACAGAGTTTGGTGCTGTACTTCTGCTCTGATTGTTTTCAATGGGCATCTTGATTCAAAGCTGTATCTGTCTATTTAACAACAATGAAAATATGCAATGCCCACACTTATGCAAAGTTATTGATTTTTAATTCAGTCATGGGATGGGTGCTGGGCTAATATTCATTGCCTATTCCTAGTTGCTCTCAGGAAGGTAGTGGTGAGCTGCCTTCTTGAACCAATGCAGTCCCACAATGCCATTATGGAGGTGGTTCCAGAATTCTAACTCAGCAACATTGAAGGAGCAGTGACATATTTCCAAGTCTGGATGGTGATTGTCTTGGAGAGGACCTTCCAAGTGGTGATGCTATCACATATCTGTTGCCCTTGTCCTTCTCGGTGGGAGTGATCATGGGTTTGGAAGGAACTGGTTAAGAAGCATTTGTGATTTTTTTCTGTGCATCTTGTGGATGGTGCACATTGCTGCTACTGAGTATTGGTGGTGGAAGAGTTGAATGCTGATCTGATGCCAATCAAGGGTTTTGCTTTCTGCTGGATGGTGTCAAGCTTCTTGAGTGTTATTGAAGTTGCACTCCTCCAGGCAAGTGGGGAGTATTCTATCACAGTCCTAACTTGTGTAAAGGGGAAATGGTTTGATTCTCTTTTGTGGGACATTGTCATGGTTAGGCACTTGACTAGTCTGTATGTTACATGCCACTTGTCAGCCCAAGCCTGGATATTTTCTAGATTTTGTTGCATTTCGGCTTGCACTGCTTTCATGACTGAGGAGTTATGCATTGTGCTGAACATTGTGTAATCATCAGCATAAATCCCCAGTTCTGATCTTATGAAGGTCAGGGGAATTAATGCTGCAAATTGTTGCAACAGTAACAATAACAGTTGCAATTATTAGTCATAGTATTATCCTGCTCCTACTTTTCTCTAATAACGAGGAAGAAATGCTAGAAATGGAGTCATTATTAATATTTTAAAAAAGATTTTAAAAACTCTAAATAAGTAGAAAAAATGGAAATAGAAATACATAAATTACAGTTAACTTTTCAATCAACTTCTCTATCAGAACAGCTCTGAACCAAGTCCAAAAATTTATTTAACCAATCTTAAATTCATCCAGATGAGATGATTATTCTCAATAGAAAGCATGTACATGAAAATGAACTTCTCTTTTACCTTTCAGACGTTGATGGGCCTGTTACATATTATTTTTTTTTTTCCACAATCGTCTGCATTTTATGTGACTGTGATTTCTGCTTCTCTTTGTTACCATCAATCTTAATATCATGAGAACAGGCAATAGAACAAATCACTTTTCTACTAAAGACAAGAGGAGGGGATCTTTTATGAAATTTAACTCCCAATTTTATCTGGGAACATTAATCTGGCAGGGTAGAGAAAGGGGGCAAACATAAAACTTCACCTCACAGCATGAGTCACGAGTGATTTAAACTGTCATTGAGCAAAAGATTTAATGTATTGATATTCAACCATTTCAACTTTAACTCCACTATCATCTTGTATCTCTCAAGCAGAGGGAGTTAAATTGTCCCCAGTCAATTACAAGTAACCTGAGAACACAAAAGAAATTCAGTCCAGCAGTCTTTTTGATTCAAAAAGTACAATTTATGGACATGAACATTTTCTTTGATGCAGCTGAAGTTGTGAAATATCACTATGCTCAGAGTTGGGTACTAGAATGCCAGTTCGGCTACAAGATGATTATTTGCATCAATCCATCACTGACCATAATTACTTCACTACATTAATCACTTGGAATTTCCTAAACTACTTCAATCAGAACTTCTTTCCTCTAACTAAACAAGTACAAATGGGAGTGCAAACTGTTCTTTGAAAGTAAATTGGAAATACTTGTCTGGACTTGAAGCATTTAATCAATCCAGCATTTAATGCTTTTAGCAAAGATTACTTGCAACAAGCTTCAAAATGTTTGAACAATGCATCTAAAGTAATTTTTTTTTTAAAAGATGTGATCTGTAGATCCCTGAAGATTCAGTTGATAGAATCATTGGCGAATTGAGCTAAAAAGAAGAAAGAGCTATTTCTCATGCTGCTCCGTTTGAAGACATTATGTCATCAATAGGAAGGCAAAAAAGTGGCCTCAGTGCCACAGCCTGGGTAAGGAAAAATCAGCTTAAGTCCTACTCCTAATCGCTTTCAGGTGATCCCTGCTGGAAAATTGAGAGAGTACTTGGATGTTAAATGATAGATTGGACCATGGTCCGTGTGACTGCTGATGCTTCCCGCATGGAACATTGAGTAAAAATTTCTGGTTGGGTACAGTTTCTGGAAGATATCTTTAGGAGAAGCAATTTGTGCCACCACCCTATCACGATCCAAAACACCCCTGACTACATGAGGATTGAAGTTGCTTCCTGTGAAACATATCCATTCATTTGGGTGAAAGTCTTCCAATATTCTACCTAAGGAATACCTCTTCATTTAAATTGCAGAGGGGATAATCACATGGTCTATTAATACAACATAGTAAATTGTAGATAAAAACTGAAAGATCTGCGAATGCTGTAAATGAGGGACAAAAGCAGAAGTTGCTGGCAAAGCTCAGCAGGTCTGGCAGCATCCGCAAAAGTTTTTTCACAGTTCTGAGGAAGGGTCACTGGACCCGAGCATTAACTCTGATTTCTCTTCACACATACTGCCAGACCCACTGAGCATAATTAATAGATGTCTATTAATAATATTACACAGTACAAACTTATCCAATGCAGCAAAAAGTGATTTTAAAAAAAACAGTCCACAGAATTAAAGTGTTTTAGGTTCTTTCCAGCATGGTTCCATCTTATCTTATCTGGAACAATAAAGGTGTAAAAATAAACTGTGAGTGCCAGATTTCTGAAATAAATTCAAGGTGCTAGAGAAACTCAAGGGTCTGGCATCATCTGTGGAGAGAGGTCCAGAGTTAATGCTTCAAGTCCAGGGTAACTCATCTTTGTAAGTGACCGACCTGGAACAACGTTGGAATAGGACACACCAGATACCCTCTGGAAAAGGTAACCCTTTGAGTCATAGCCAGTTATCTTCAAAAAGAATGCTTCATCGGGTGGAATAAATTCGGTTACATTCAAGATGCTATAAGGCTTGCGGTCAGGATAATACTTCACGGGAATAGTCTTCAATGTAATGCCCGAGATGCCAAGAAGTTCCACTTGATCCACTCTAGCAGGAGGAATGAGTCCAGTTGTATTCAATAATAAATATGTTGATATACCTGTAAGGACATGCAATATGGGACACAACCGGGAAACACAAACAGTTTAAAATTGAAATATTTCAGAGTTAAACTACTTTTCAAAAATGTCATCATTTGAAATAAAATGAATATATAGTACAAATAGTTTAACATTTAATCTGTCATATGTCTCAGGAAATTCTAAATTTTTTGTGCAAGTTATATCTGTCAGTCTTCAATTCACTCTGATATCAAAACAACAATAAAATGCCTCAGCAGTCACGTACAATTTTTGAAATAATTTACTACAATAAACTATAGTAAGTAAACAATAAATAAAACAAAAAATGCAATCACTAGTGAAGGTCATTTCTTCTTTCATTTGGGAAATGGGGCCAATATTAAAAAGATGGGTTTTGATGAGCAATATCAATGGATTGACACTTGAATGTCTGAATATTTACCTGGCTACATCTTAAATCAAATAAATATTTGACAAAAACAATACCTGTAATCTCTTTGGATAAAGTCATGGAAACTAGTCCACATTATCATACAATTAAAAAAGATTTGTAACAAACTGACCTTGTACAGGTCTGTTGCCAATCTTTTTAAAATTCATTGTTGGTTTTCTGGAAAATCCAGCTCGAAAGTCAATGGCACTGAGTCCTGTGACTCGCACCGAATGTCTTCCACCACTTGTTGTCTAGAAGAAAGATAATGCAAAGAAAGATCTAAGTCATATATTAGAATGAGGCAGTGCACTCCAACAATTATAAGACTTTAGTTTGTACCAAAATGTTGTCCTGAAGTCCTAGCAGTTGGAGAGAGGGGTGCATTGCTTAAAGATACATTGACAACGTACCTTCAGTTTCAGATACACAGTACCTGCAGTTCAGATCTCAGCCAATTGGAATCCTATATAGAATGTAAAGCAGGTGGCCAATCTGATCCAGCCAGTTTCCTGCTGGGTGGGTTAGGTTAAAATTATTCCAAAAGGCTGACACTGTTGCCATGTAAAAGGAGCAACTACTTTTTAGTTTTATTTGAATCTGGTTCAATACAACCAGAGGGGAAGATGCCTAGAGGAAACTGGTTAGGTAAATAACCATTGCAACTGTTCATGCAACTTCTCCTATCTGGCTGTGTGCATCTTTAATAGATCATTCAGAACAAACATCCACTTCTAATGTGCATCTTTCAGGGCATATATGTTCTTGTATGAATACAATTTGCTATGAACTGAATCACAATGCAAATTTTCAATTTAACTCAACACCCTAAAGAATCAGGACAGCTTCAGAAAATGCTACAAAACAGCAACATTCAAAAATTTTGAATCCCACATAAATTGCTAAGTGGTTGTAATAGCATAAGCATCCTATCTAAATGTATTTTTCACCCCATGCCTGCAACAGTTGGCAGATAATTTGTTGCAAGTTCATTGTGTTTTTACACCAATTTCCTCTCTTCCTCCCAATACCTGGGCTTCCTCCAAGTCGCAACTGTCATTTCCATCATCTTTAAATATCTCTTGTATGAATTTTTGTCTGTGATGTGCCATTCAGTTGTACCAGGTTGAATCTGCATAACAATTTATGACAGATAAAACACATTGGAAATTATGATTTTTTTTCCCCACATCACAATGCCTGAGTAGTTTGTTATGAAGGCTGCTTTCACGTGGACAGTTAAAATGTTCCAGTATAAAATTTACAGCCGGTATGCATCAATATAAGCATCATGTTGGTAAAGCAAATGATGCAAAATATGCTGTCATACCCTATTTGTATCATTATTCTCTTCCTGGTTTACTAATGTAGGTGACTATTCAAATACCATCATGAATCTGTTCAATCGAAACATGACAGTTAGTTTAAAAAGTGATCTTACAGACAATGGTTGTGTTCTTTAAAAATCCAATTTAATTGTTTTACATAATTGCTGCTGTCAGCACGTATATTGGACCAAAGATTTCCAACCATTACAAATCAATTTGCACTGTGAAAGATCACAAGATCAAGAACTTTTTGATCAGCACATTGTTATTTTATGACTGCTGCTGCACATTCCACAGCAATCAATAGGTTCTATAGGCAGATGTGATGTCAATCCTAAGTAGTCATGAACCTTGTGAATGTATTCATTCTGGAGTCCTATTATGACAGTCAAAATTCTAATTTAATTTTTAATAGAGCAAAATGTTTTAGAGGCCTTTAGATGTGACATTTGTGGCTGTGTATTTAATTACACTGAGTTTATAGTCCTAGTATTAGTCATGCAGCATGGAAACAGACCCTTCAGTCCAACCAGTCCATGCAAACCACAGTCCCAAGCGAAACTGGTCCCACCTGCCTGCGCTTGGCCCATGTCCGTCCAAACATTCTTTATTCATGGATTTATCCAAATGTGTTTTAAACATTGTAACTGTACCCACATCAACAACTTCCTCTGGAGCTCAGTACACACAAAAACAACTGTGTGAACAAATGTGTTCCACATGTCTTTTCAAAATCTTTCTCTCCTTACCTGAAAGATATGCCTCCAAGTCTTGAAATCCCCCACCGTAGGGAAAAGACATCTGTCATTCACCTTATCTTTCTCCTGCATAAGTTTATACACCTCTGTAAGGTCACCTTAACTTCTGACGTTCCAGTGAGAAACAATCCAGCCCCACCTTACAACTGAAACCCTCCATTCCTACAAACATCCTCATAAAACTCTTCTGAAACCTCTTTACATTAATAATACCATTTCTATAACAGGACAACCAGAACTAGACACAGTACTCTAGAAGAGACCTCATCAACATCCTGTACAACTCAATATGACGTTCCAACTCCTATACTCAATGGTCTAACCAATAAAGTCGCGTGATAAACACCTCCTGAGGCACTAAGCCTTTTATATTCTCTACTAAATAATTCATATAATGTCAAACAAAAGTGAGCCCAGCGCCAATCCCTATGGAACACCGCTGGTCGTAGGCCTGCAGTCGGAAAAATAACCCTTCACCATCGTTCTCTGTCTCCTGCCATTACACCAATTTTGAATACAATTTGTAAGCTCATCCCGAATCCCACAAGATCTAACTTTATTAATTAGTCTCCCATGTGGAGCCTTGTCAAAGGCTTGTTGCCAAAAGAATGGGTGAATAGACTGCGGTAAAATCTTTCTAAATTATTCTTATGTATTAAAATTGTGGTAAAGCACAACATATCTTGGTAAACTGGCTTTGCATTTATTGGGGACTGAGTGATAGTTGACTGGCTCCAGTTCTGATTCTGTCTGATCTCAGACCCATGAAAATCCTAAGGTTGTCTTTGATTTCATTCTAGCAGCTGTATCTGCTCAGTTGTCCCTACCTACAAGAATGAACTTGGGAAACAACAAATAATTTAGTTTGAAGTGGACTCTTGGAAAATGTATTTCATTGTTTCTTAAAATTGAAAACAAATGCTACGCAACTGCTAACTGAATGCCTTTACACTGCAATAACCGTGCTGTTAAGAGAAGCATGTTTGTAAGCTTGCGCATATTGGAATATTAATGTTGAACCAGGAGAAGCTGAACCAATGTAAGACCAACCTCTCAGCAGTCATTTCATCAGAGATCAGAATTTATTTACATAATTTGCTTTAAATGTAACTCAATCAAGCCATAAAAAGTCTGATCATACCTTAGGTCTCAGAAACAGAGTCTAATAATGAGAAAAGAGGTTACAATAAATTGATACATTTAAATAATTTGACCAAAGTTAGGCGATTGTATGCAGGTTAGATCATCCAATTATAGATATCTTATTAGATATGCCAAGAAGACACCAGAGATTAAAAGTTGATAAGAACCATCAGACCCAGCAAAACATTCAAAATTCCTCTATCATCTCAAATTCACAGTAAAAACACGCATCAGAAAAATAAAGCATTTTTCAGCTAATTCTTGCTCATTCCTGAGAAACATTTTTCAAGATAAATAATTCATTTGTTACAACAGACTCCCGAAGCATAGAATGAACAGCTAAATGTTGCATAAAGGTTCTGAAGGGATAAATGTTCATGTTCCATTGGACTCACCAATCGCCTGATGTCACACACGATCAAACAGTGGAGACACAGTTCAACTTCTAGCCTTCAGAAGGAGCAGATATATCTGTACTAGTTCTCACAAGACCTGGTCATCATGCCCAATCAAATCTTTTTGCTTATTGCTTTCATGCAATAAATCTTCTTGTAATCTAAGAACACTTTCTCATCTGGAGATATTCTACAGTAGTGCATCTTCCAGCACAAACCAATACATAAGCCCAAGACAAAACAAAGAAAAAGGAGGATTAGTGCAGTGAGCACTAATTACTAAAACATCATCTAAGCAATCAAACAGCCTGTGTCTTGGCAGAATAAGCACGTGCTTTGTAGCGTGCTGCGATGATCCGAGTCAAAAGAATTATTCCCCTCATTATCCCATTGTTGCAGGTGCTTGTGCCAAACTTTGATTAGTCCAAGTGGTATATTGAAACCAGAGGAACCATCGAGTGGAAGTCATACAGCAATTTGTTTGCAGTGTTTACTAACAATTAAAAGTGTACACTTCTATTATTTTACAGTTACAGGCATTCTATGTAAAACAAACATTGTTATTTGCTTGTTTCAGATGCCCGGATCCCTTTAGTGGTGTCAATACAGAGACCAAGTATAATATGCGACCAAAAGATGACACTAATAATCTTTTTGGCAGCTTTTTGCAACTATCTTTATTTGCTGTTCAATAATTGCATACTGCATCCAGGTTGATATTTTGTCCTGATGCAAGGTACAACTTAAATCACATCAAGTTGTCTAAGCGATCTATTTCAAGACTCTAATTTAATTGAGGTCATTTGGCTAAATCCATGCCAGCAGTCAGCACTTGATGCCCGAAATATTACACAAATGTCTATAAGTATGGATATGTCTTAAAACCAGTCATCTTTCAGAGTATAATCGACCAAATCACTGAATGTCTGAATAGAACCCATCTTGCCTTGTTTCACAACTATAAATTTGTGATTTTAATTGTTCACATACATTTGTGGCCACATTTTCTTCATAATTATATATGGGTGGAATATTTCCATATTAGTCACACAGACTGGCTTTACCAAATTTATAATTAGTTGTCTTGGCGATTGCAGTCTGAACAAATGCATGTCACTTCAGTAATTACTCTTCTGGAAATCTGTTTTCCAGGGGGTCACATAGCAGTTGAATAAATTGAAGGATTGCAGTAGTGTCACTATCACAGTCTAGAGCAGTGAGAACCTTCTCACCTTCACTCCAATAAAGAGCTTCACCTAGATACTGAGTCTTCAGGGTTATTGATCTTGACCTTTTCAATCTGCATAGCTTCAATTGTTGTCAAACAGCTCCTCTGCAAGAATATGCACAGCCATGCCAATTCACTAAGAACCTGTTTCCAATGTACAAATTGTGACTGACTGGTTGATTGCAGAGCCTGTAACAGTTGATCTTACCGACAGCCTGCTTTCCCTCACCATGCCCATCTTTGATGGTTGATCTCACTGCCAATGGCATTCCCTCACCACATGCACGTCAATCATCATGCCATTGCATAACTTGCATTTTTAGAAGTTTGCATGAGGAGAGAAAAGTGTATGCTGTTAGCAGGCTTTGTCAACTTGTTGCATTATGCTTCAGTTTTGTTCATTTGGACAGGGGAAAGTAACTTTTATGGTGGCAAGGAAATAAATAAGAAATATACTAGGAACTAATGTGTGAA
Organism: Rhincodon typus; assembly: GCF_021869965.1. Lineage (NCBI taxonomy): Eukaryota > Metazoa > Chordata > Chondrichthyes > Orectolobiformes > Rhincodontidae > Rhincodon > Rhincodon typus. Next base: position 24,968,021 of record NC_063341.1, on the reverse strand, counting down.
TACTGCTCACATTATTAAGGAACTGTTCTGTTTCTGATATTCCCTACATAAGTCCATTCTAACAGCAGAGTTAATTGTAACTATGCACATGCAGCTATGAATGCTTAGAGAAATTGAGGGAAAACAAACTTGCCAGCAAACCCAGGGCCAACAGCAACCTCCAAAGGCTGATCAGCCTCTAAATGAAGAAGCTGCAGCTGAAGGTCCCCTTAGGATGCGGATGAGGTACAGAAGGAACGGAGTCAACCACACTCAATACCATTTCCTCCAGATGAATGAGAAGTCATGGGCTGAAGATGTCTTAGAACATTGCAATAGAACCTTTACAGATGTTGTTTCTGCAGTGGATCTTATGAACTGAAGGGGCAAGTGGCCATTCTATCTCAGCGCTATCAAGGTTAGAGCATCACTAAATCTTTATGTAAGTGGCTGCTTCCAAGGATTCAGTGGGGAAACCGTGGCGAGATCTCTCAATCCTCAATCAAATGCATCAAGGCTGTTACCAATACAATAAGTGCCAGATCACATTGTTTCATCTTGTTTCCTTATGACAAGGTAACTTTTGCAGCTCAGACAGTGGGCTTTGCCAATATAGCTCGCTTCCCTCAGCAACGGGGAACTACGGACTGTACACATATTGCCTTCAGAGCACCATATCATAACATGGCTGACTTCAGTCAGCACAGTGTTGCACTCCATCAATGTACAGATCATCTGTAGGACCACATCTTAAAAACAAAAACAGAAAGTGCTGGCTGGAAAAGTTCAGCAGGTCTGGCAGCATCCGTGGAGAGAAATCAGAATTAACATTTCATGTCCAGTGATTGTTCCTCAGAACACATCTTAGAAATCTGCAATGGGCAGAATGGAAGCTACAATGATGCCTAAATTCATGAGAACTCTAATGCTCTGGCTTCATTCTAAGGGCTGGATGCTTTTCACTACTCAGTGACGAGGGCTGATAACTCTGCAATGCAACCTCTTTACTAAGGCTAAGCATTGATAGAATGCAGTTAATTTTTCTGCCAGGGCCATTCCAGACAGACGAAAGGCTTCCAGATCATAAGGTTCCTATAGACAGATCGAGCAGAGAGTGGGTTTCTAGTATGGTCCAGACAGAATGTGCAGTATAATTCCTGCTTGCTGTGCCCTACTCAACCAAATCAGCAAAGGGAAGTGATAGATGCTGAACAGCTGGGTGAATGGGATTGTTGATTTGTTCACTGAACTGCTAGGTTGGTTTGCAGATGTGTCATCACCACGCCAGGTAACCTCATCAGTGTGCCTTCGATGAAGCATTGTTGGTCTGTCCAGCTTGTTATTTATATGGTCCAGTTTGATGTGGTGGTCAGTCCCATTTCTGGTTCTGCTTTGTAGTGGTTGGTATATGGGGTCTATTTCCACATATTTGTTGATGGAGTTCCAGGTTGAGGACCAGGCCCCTAGGAATTCCCGTGCGCGTCTTTGGTCAGCTTGTCCCAGGATGGTTATGTTGTCCCAGTCAAATTGGTGGCCTTCTTTGTCCAGGTGTATGGAACTGAGTGATAGTTGGTCAAGTCTCTTGGCAGCTAGTTGGTGCTCATATACTATGATAGCTCGTTTTAACTAGAGAAAACTTGGGTACATGAGCACCAACTAGCTACCAAGAGACACGACCGACTGTTTCCATACACTCTGACAATGGAGCTACAAGTTTTCTCAAAAACTTTAAGCTGGGAGAATGCTAGCAGTCTTCTGAGAAGGAAGATGAGGACATTGCACTAGATGAATATCACCTTCAGCAGGATACAGCAGTGCAGATTTGGCTGTAGTGAAGCAAACAGGACTTGACACCCACTTACAATAGATGTGGGCTGGATGCATTGATCACTCGGACTGCAATTTTTTTTATACTTGAAAAGCAAGCAGCCTCTGTTTATTCCTAGGCGCAAATGCAGCTTTGGAGCTTTAGATAATTTTGGTAAAATTCAGCACCAATTTATTGAAGATTATCAGCAGCAATAAAGTTAGAAAAACTGCTCTTAAAGTTTCTCTATAAATCATCATTCTTTCCTAGATACTTCTTTTAAAAATGATGACATGAAATTTCTCTTCTTTCTCATCCCATATAGAACTTTTCAGATCATACAGTCAAAGAGCAACAATGGAAACAACAAGTAGGTACCCACTTGCTTCACTTGTCAGCCACTGGGGATTTTATGATGGCCCCTATAATGACCTTCCTCCTGAATTTGCAGTTATTACTTGATTTAATCCTTAAAAAAAGTAAAACACGTTTGAAATGTTAACTTACAATCAATTTTATTAACCTAGATGTGTTATTTTAAAATGTTGTAAATTCAAACATTTTAACAGAAATAGGAGATATTTTATAATCAACCCAGTCTCTTAGCTACATAATTTAACTTACAATATAGCTAGCTACACAACACTTCTTTCCAGATTGTACAAAATCAAAATCCAACCAATGATTCGCCAAAAATTAGGTATACTTTAGGTGTGCCATTCATCTCCATTTATTCCTTTACAGATACATTTATCATTCAGAGTTCTAAAGCCCAAATCTACTTAAGACAGCAATCAGTGATGCCAACAGACGTCTTGTCAGTTACAGGAATTATAAGAGAAATAAAATTATTTGAGACTTCTAAAAAAAAAATCAAGCTGGTTAATTTATAAGCCTAAAAGCAAAGCTTGGTGACATGCTACCTTATTTACGGCTGTTGGAAACACAAAATAGACTGGCGAACAATGGTTGGGAAATGGTGGAATGTGTTGTAAACCTGAAGATCAATCAATCTAACACATACTACAGCACATGCCAGGCCACAATATAAGGTCAGCCAGCATGGAATCATTTTCCAAAGCTGTACAGAAAAGTCCTCATTACTGTAAAAAAAAAGCTTCAAACACTGCTTCACATGCTTTGTGAGATTACCTCTACACTATAACCATCTATGGTCCAAACAATTAGATGGAATGAAACAAATGAACTGTAGGAGTTGCAAATCTGCCAAACTGCCCATTACAACATTGCAAAAACATTAAGTATGGTTCACAGATGTACAATGGCTGGTTAGTCATCTGCAAGCCACAGATTCTAACGGAACAAATCAGCATTGCACCAGCTCCAATAATTATCAATTAAAACTTGGTTCAAAACAAAATCAGGAAACTTCAGTATGTAATTCTAATATTTTGAAACCAGTGTTTGATAGACTAACAGATAGTCACAGCAAACTGGGTCCCTATAGGTCATGTAAGGAAAGTGTTTACACATGCGATTTTAAATGGCTAGAATTGGGATGACTATTAAAGTTTTGTCCTTTTTGTATTTTTTATGGTGCATGGTCACAGAAAGAAGCTGGCTATTTTTAGCAATGAGCCTACCATCAAGGTTGACAGTCACCATTTATTTCACAACCAACCGACTTGGAAAATGAACTTGTAAGAATATATACACAAAATATTTCTTTATCAAACATCTCTAAATGCAAGTAATCCATATAAATATTACTTTCAGTTGAATTGGCCCACGTTTGTATTTATGCTTCAAATAAGCCTCATTTCACCCCAACAACATAGCCTTTAATTTCTTTATCCCTCATCTAACCAGCTTACGTACCTTTAAATGTATCTGTGCTATTTGCCTCAACTTCTTCATGTCTTAGCAAATTCCATATTCAAAGCATTGTCTGGATATAGAAATTCCTCCTAAATTCATTGTTGGATTTACTAGTAACTTCCTTACATTAATGATCCCTAGTTTTGAATTTTTGAAGAAACACAACCATTTTCTCCACGTCTATCCTATTAGTTCTCTTCAGTTTTAAACACGTTTATCAGCTTACCCTCGACATTCTCTTTTTATAATGTACTGTCCCCACCCTACTGAAGCCAATGCAGTGATTGTCCATGTCCCAACTTCCTGCAGTAACCCATATCCTCCAATAGACTATCATCTCCCACACTTCTACATTGAATGCCCCCTTGCAGCCCCATACATGTTACCTCCAATCCCGAAAATTCTCAAATGTGCCCATCACAGCAGTGGCTCCTGATAACCTGCCTTGACATTTAGTGACCAAATCTCCAAGGCTGACTGTAACTCACCCCTTAACCAACTTAAAACAGCAGCCCCAAATGATGAGTGACTAAAATCTTGACTGCTCTTTGTATGGCTTTCTGAATGACTTACTGTTAATTCCTGGACTGGTTCCAGTGGACCTGCATGACTGACCGTAGCACATTCCCTGAATGAAAAGTATGAAACCGGAGATCCTGAATACCTCAAGTGTCCAACTGACTGCCTCCAAGCTCCTGGGCTGAAATCAGACAATTCTTTTGACTGACTGCCATGAGACGCCTCCACCTTAGACTTTCAGACACGGCCATTTGGTTGAAGCTCATTTGCTGCATAAGCTGCAGCACACTCCGTTGATGCAACATCGATATAGCGTAGTGCAATACAACAACATGTCCGCCTCCTTGATGATCACTGATGGCAACCATGGCAAGATAATCAGCTATTTGTCTGTGCTAAAAGGCAAGGCAAAATAGAGGTATTCTGAGCCTCATAGTTCTGAACGTGGCCGCAATACATGAAACAGCAAGGCAATGCAGAGATGCTGTGAGAACTTGAGTGTGCACAAAGTCAGTGAGTGCTAAGAGGGCAAACTAACAGCCTCGAGATGTATCCTGTTCCAATGCATGAGATGGGTGCCTGGCTCTGCATGCAAAGTGGCTTGGCAGCAGTATTGCAATGAAAGACATCAGTGTGCTTCAAAATGCAGTATCAAAGTGGTGAACCACCGTAAAGTAATCAGGGGTGGGCCATGATGACGTGGTCAGACTGATGTAGTTTCAATCCAAACTGCTGGGGACAAAGGATTCAGGCAGTCCCTGCTTATGGAGCTCTGAGATGTTGCGTGATATTGGTGAAGACGGAGATCCATAAAAGCAAGCAGTGAGCTACAGCCGCCAGGTGCCGACTCAGACTTGCATGTCAGGAATTGTCACTGTCTAGTCTCTCTCAATTGACCGGTAAAATAGCAAACTGAATATAAATGAGATGAGATTTGGTAATGATGAGTTGTTAATGCATGCAAATAGGTCTCTCATGACTCATCAGTGAGATTCTCATCACGCTATTGAAACTTTTACTAGAAAAACTGGACATTTTTTTCCTTGCTAATAGGAATCACATTTTTCTAATCTTGCCATATTTTACAAACTCACTATTGCCCACATCGTGCAGAGGCTGATAAAATTCTGCCCTTAATCCTGAATGAGAAAAGTCAGTCAATCTCGATTTAAAAAGCAGATTGTATTTAATTTATAACTGTGTCAAGTTATGTTAAAATGCTCCCAGAGAAACCGTATTAAATATTGCTCATTCCCACGCATCTTAGTTACAAAGTGTGTCGCTATTGTTTGTAAACATGGCATTTAAAAGGAAATTGTTAAACTTGGTGGAGGCAAGAACCTTCAGAAGACGAAAGCACCATTTTTATACAACTAACATCATGTGTCAATGAGCACACAATCCATATACTTGCATCTACTCAGTGTTGGCAACTGATTACGAAGCATTGCAACCCGAAGAAACCAGAATTTCTTGTATTTGGAATTGTTTCACATATAGGAGTGAAATTTGCCTATGACCAGCACAAAGCAGTGTAGTGCAGTGATAACCAATGTTTTTCTGCACTTCATCTTCTTTCCGCCAAAGATCACAGAAGAATAGACCAAACTGTTTTTTGAAGAATTGTTTCCTAATCTCCCTGTTGCTTCTACTTGGCTTGAAAGTAACAATCTTGACAATATTTTCAAGTCAATGGAATATGGCCGCATTTTCTCAGATGACCACTGCTAGCACTTTGTGGTATTTGCCATCACTTCTAGTATGTGCTATCGGGCGAGGGTTGTTTAAGATAAATCACTGCCGTTAATTGTCTTTTGTCTTTGCTTTATCTTGATCACATCTAATGCTTAGTGGGAGAAAATAAACCATCATAGAGTTTCTACAGAAGAGGCACTATTATTACATAACACACGTTTTTTTGCATGATAGGACTGTGATGAATCGTAGGAACAGAAGTAGGCCATTCAGCCCATCAAGTCTGCACCACTCAATGAAATAATGGCTGATCTTTCAATGCTGAACATTGCTTTTCTGTCTTTCCCCCCCATAACCCTTAATTCTCTTACTGATTAAAAACCTGTCTGTCTATCTCAACCTTGAATATGCTTAATGTACAACCTCTATAGCTCTCTTCAATAAATAATTCCACAGATTCACTACCCTCAGAGAAGTAATTCCCCCTCATCTCCTGTCCCCTTTTCATCCTTCGACTATTTCATAATTTTGGAAGTGTAAATTATTGATCATAAATTGATAAAAGAAAATTGATAATAAGTGCAGTGACATTTGGACAGGCATAATTAATAGGAACTCAGGGAACTGGTACAGATACATCTGATTCCCCCCAAAAGCTAGAGTAGAACACCTTGTCTCTACTCCCAGAATACGCAACATCTGTAGAATGCACGGACTGAATATTTTATGAATATTAACCCTCTTCTGAGTCATTACCTTGTACATCTCCCTTTTCCGCAACGTACCCCACCAACCAGCCCCTACAATCCCTTTTCTTAGACTCAATCATTGTACAAATCAGGTATATAATAATGACATTTATCACTGTTCAGTCTCAACCATGTCTCTAACGTCACAAATGCAGAGTGGGAAGGTCTGAAAATTTCACACTTTTCTCAAAACGTACTCTTTAGATTTGGAAGAATGTTTGATCTCTTGCTTGTGGACTATTGACACGGATTTTGATCTGTGAATCCTTTCATTGCCTTTCATTTCATTGTACTTTGTGGATGCTCTCTTTGGTCCATTACCTTATCTGGAAACCACCTTAAGCTCCTAAACTTCCTCCCCTGGAAGCCAGCTGCTCTGTTGAGTTAAGTTCTTTCCTCTTTGCAGTATCCTGGATTTCTGGATCATGCAAGCACCTTCCAAATTTAAGAAGCAGTCTCTCTTTTGCCATATCAGGGATGCTTATACCAGAAAGCTTGTTCTTAACTGTGCCAGGGATCAGTGGACAATGGTCTGGTTCCAATCGAGTCATATGTAGCCCATCTCCCTTGAGGCTAGACAGGCTGCCCTCCATGATAATTTGACTGATGGTCAACTGTGGTACTGAAAGATTGAGCATTGAGTGAGCAACATTCTGTCACTGGCATTGACTGTTCTGTTGTCTGAAGATGATCAGTGAAAGACTCCTGAATAGGATCAAGTGAATTTTGCAGCTCTTTTCTTGTTTTCTGAATTTCCTTATTATTGCAATTTTTGTGAATTTGTAACTTTTGGTCTGGTTTTGATGATGACAGAAGTGTTTTCCATATCTGACAATCCTACATAATTGCAGACTTCACAATGACACAAAATGTTCAATCTCTTTTGACATTTCTGGCCACGCACTACTGGCTGAGCCCTTGTTGTACACTTGGTAATGACTATCTGTCCCTATTATAACCTTCCTATACACCTTACCAAAGGAATGTTGGATTAACTAATCTTTCATCATACACTAGTAGATTGTGAAATGTAGTTGGCGCTCAAATTCATAGCCAACTCACTGGAGTTTTGGCCTGGCGATCCTTCAACTCAATATGGTCTTGTAAAATTTGGTTGAGCCTCTTTTGGTTTGCTGGTCACTGTTTCTTCTTGGCCATATAAAACATTACTTTTATGGATCTTAGGTAACCTCAACCAATTCTCTCTTCTTGGGTTCCGCCATGAGTCAAGGAAACCCAATGAGATCTTCCACTGGTTGGTAAACCACAGTTTGTTTCTTAACCAGTGTTTCAGCAAATGTTTGTCACAGGATCAACTGCCCTTTGGGATGCCTTCAGACTTCTTAAGAAAGTTAGGATCCAAACATACAATCTGGCTCAAAATTAAGGAATGCTGATTGCAGGCTACAAAACATTTTAACTCTTTTACACACCGCATGTTATTGTGCAACGTGTAACATGCCTGTGCTTGACAGTCATTCTGTCTTTGCCATCTAGTCTCATCTCTGTATTCTGTGACTATTGCTTCTTCACCCATGGTACCAGGTCTGATAGGTGCTTGTATCAAGCTTAAATTCAATGGTATATTGAATAGCGTACAAAAATCCCATGTTTTTGTGATCAGTAATTCCCCAGCCAAATGCCTTGGTTGTCTTCTCTAAAGGAGAGCATCATTCCATTTTAAGTACTGTTTGCATCTAACCTTCCTTTTCCGCAACTCATTTGCTGAGACTTCTACACTTGGTGTTTGGTTTTGAGGAAATGCTGTATTTTAAAATCCAAGAAGGAAGACAGGAACATGAGTAAGACATTCAGCCCATTGAGCCTGCTCTGACATTCAATACAATCATGACTGATTGAAAACTTCAACACCTTTTACCCACCCCATCCCCATTTGGAAGCTCATCACCATTGTATCAACTATCTCTATGGCTACCTTCTTCAACATTCTGTGATGAAAACCAGCAGATCTTGGGGATTTATGAACTTTCAGTTAATTTCTACAACATAATTTTCTTACTAATGCTAATTTCCTTCAATTCATTCTCCCTGGCCACTTGGATCTCTAGTTCTGGAAGATTTCTGGTCTCTTCCTCAGTGAAAACAGACACAAAGCAATCATTTAGTTTCTCTCCCATTTTAGGTTCTGCTGAATTTACCTGTAATGGACCCATATCTATTATAGCCAATTGTTTCTTTTTTACATACCTATAGAAACTATGGTTTTTCATGATCTTTGCTAGATTGCATTCATGCTCTATTCATGCATTCCTTACCAGGTTCTCAGTCCTCCTTTGTAGGATTCTATAAACCTCCCAGTCCTCAGAATTACTGATATTTCTGGCAACTGGCCTTTTAATCTCTTATAATGCTGAACTTCCTTTGTTAGTCATGGATGTCTGATCTTTTTTTGAGTTTTTTGCACCTTGTAATCTTCTGGTCTATATAACCCTTCTCTGAGCTTGAATCTGCTAGGAAGTATTATCTCTTTATCCATTTTTTTCCCTCAATGTTCTGATTAATCTCATTACTGCAAAGCTGTTTTAAATCTGTACCATTACAATACAGCATGTAATCTGCTGTTCCTAAGCTTGTCTTCAATGTGGGCAGAGCAGTGGATGTTGTTTACATGGATTTTAATAAGGTCCCTCATGGTAAGCTCATCTAGAAGATTAAGATGCATGGGATCCACAGTGACTTGGCCACTTGTCAGAATTGGCTTATCCATAGAAGGCAGAGGGTAGTGGTGGAAGGGTGTTTCTCTGGCTGGAGGTCCGTGCCTAATGGTAATCTGCAGGGATTTATACTGGGACATCTGCTGTTTCTGATATATATAAATAACTTGGATGAAAATGTAGATAGGTGGGTTAATAAGTTTGCAGACAACACAAAGGTTGGTGGAATTGTGGATTGCATGGAAGATTGTCAAAGGATACAGCAGGATATAGATCAGTTGCAGATATGGGCGGAGAAATGGCAGATGGAGTTTAATCCAGGCAACTGTGAGGTGCTGCACTTTGGGAGAGCAAAGTTAAGGAAAAGTGTACAATTAATGGCAGGACTCTGAACAGCACTGATGCAGAAAGAGATCTTGGGGTTCAAGTCCATAGCTCCCTGAAAGTGGTCACACAAGTAGATAGGGTGGTAAAAAAAAAAGCATATGGCATGCTTGCCTTTATGGATCGGGGAATTGAGTACAAGTGTCAGGATGTCATGTCGCAGCTTAATAAGACTTTGGTTAGGTCACCCTTAGAGAATTGTGTTCAATTCTGGTCACCACATGACAGGAAGGATGTACACGTTTTGGAGAGAGTGCAGAAGGGGTTTAGCAGGTTGCTGCCTGAATTAGAGGGGATGAGCTATAAAGGAGAGGCTAGAAAAACTCGGGTTGTTTTCTCTGGAGTGGCAGAGGCTGGAGGAGACTTGATAGAAGTCTATAAAATTAAAAATGCATAGATAGGGTTGACAGTCAGAACTTTCTTCCCCCAGAGTCAGAGTGTCAAATACTAGGGGCATGTATTTAAGGCGAGAGGGGGGAAGTTCAAAAGAGGTGCTAGGGACAAGTTTTTTTTAAAAACAGAGAGCGAGGTAGGTGTCTGGAATGTGCTGCCAAGGGTGGTGGTGGGGGCAGATATGATAGAAATGTTTTAAGGGTTTTTAAGATAAGAACATGAATATGTAAGAAATGTTGTCTCAGGCACAGATAAAGCTCCAATGCTCACAGTTCCCAGCCATGGCTATCAATAGAACCAGTAAATTTTCAATGGTGCTGGTGAAAGAGCTAGAACCTCAAGGGGTAACAGCTGCTTACAGATACTATATTTCTTAAGAATCTTTTGTATTCCTTTCCCTATTTATAGTGCATTGTTCAATAAAGTTGAAAATAGAAGGATGTTATACGCGAGTAAAGAAGAAAGCAAAGGACCGAGATGTGTGGGGACTGGGCAGATCTTGAGTAGATCACTACAAGGCTATAAAATAGGAATAAAAGCATTAAGCTTCGAAAGCCAACTTCCACAGGGTAACCCAGTTATGAAAATCCAGATAGGTCAGCAATAAGTTAAGGAATAGTATCTGCAGGATTCTCAAAATGAAGTCTCTTCTTTTACAAAGAAAGGTTGTCTTTTATAAATAAAATTGCATGACAATTCCAGCACTTCCTAGCACACAGTTCCTGCTCACGTAGGTAGCAAAACCAAAGCAAATTGGCCAAACTGACAAAGTTTGATATTGGAATCATAGAGCCAAACATGGCTGTTCCTAACAAGCAGCCTTAGCTTCGTCTTTCACCGTCTGTGCAACACTTATGTATTAGGAGCCAAAGACTCCAGAATAATACAAGAAGAGTTTAACATTTGGTTTAAATAATTAAACAGCACCACACTGTGTGTTACTTTGCTCCAAGAAATAATGTGTTCTATTTTTCATTGCAGCAAAGACTCAAGTAACAACTTTCTATTGAATGATTTTGTAACCAGTATTATCTGCATACTAACAAATCAAAATAAAGGAGACATGTCAATAAATTTTTAGACGAGTAACACTTTTTTTCAAAAATAATAGTCCATGTATATTGTAGAACCTTTTCCTTATACAATAATATCGTGTGTTCATCCAAGTGCCTAATGGCCCAGCCTCATAACTGGCAACCATTCTAGATTGGCAGCACATTCTAACAATGTGCACAAATGCAAACTTAAAGTATTTTTCATGCACCATATTGCTCATGCAGAGTTGCTCATAGATTGGGACAGATGTGACTTCATGGGTAGATTTTAATTCCTTGGCTGCTTTCTGTCTGGCATAGTAACAACGTATGTCATTAATCTCTGACATTCTTAGCGCCCAGTGTTGCTATTAAACAGTGTTTCTTGGACTAAACATTGCAACAAGGATCCAACATTAATATACCATACAGCAGTTCCACAGCTCAACAGTGCTATGGTACATGAAATTTCTGATGTTTAGCACCATTGCTGTGCATGGAATTCCTTGGATCGTGGAGTGTCATGGCAAATGGAATTCTACATTATAGGGCTGCAACGGCACATTGGAGATGCCATGTCACCTTGGTGAGAGAAAGCTGGCAGAGAAAGTCTTCCATCTCACCAACAGGAGTTAAACTGATGATGAACCAGGTACATCAACAAGAAAATCGGCCCCGGAACATATTTTTTTAAATTGATTCGGGGACGTGGGGCTTTGTTGCCTGGGCCAGCAATTATTGACTATCTCTGATTGCCCTTGAAAAGGTGGTGGTAAGCTGCCTCATTGACCTTCTGCAAGCTATTTAGTGTAGGTACTTCCACACTGCTGTTAAAGGAGGGAATTCCATGATTTTAACTCAGCAACATAGACAGAATGGCAATAGATCTACAGGTCAGGATATGAGGAGCTTGGAAGGGAACCGGGAGGTAGTGGCACTCCCACATATCTGCTGCTCTTGTCCCTCTCGACTTTAGTGGTTGTGATTTGGAAGGTGGTGACTAAGGTGCCTTGATGAATTTCTACACTGACTCTTATACATAGTACAAATTGCTGGTATGTTTTTGGATGTGGTGCCAAATCAAGCAGGATGCTTTATCGTGAATGTGAAGTGTGTTTGGAACAGTACTCATCCAAACAAGTGGGAGTATTCCAACATACTCCTGACTGTGCCTTGTAGATGGACAAGCTTTGAGGAGTCAGCTGGTGAGTTAACTATTGCGGGATTCCAAAGCCCTTGACCTGCTCTTGTTGCCAGAATATTCATATTGCTAATCTGGTTCAGTTTCTGGTCAATGGTAAGTTGCACGATGCTGTTCCCACACCTGATCACCAGGCAAAGTACTATGCTACAGAAGAGGAAACACATAATTTTAAATATTTATAAAAGACATTGACCCTGCGCAAAGGGACATTTATTTAAACAATATATTGGAAAAATTGATGTAGCCCACTCTGGTATATAAATAGTTGAGTCACCAGTAATCAACATTGAATTCTCCCATTAATTTAAACTTTTTTAAAATTACATTATGTTTGGTACTTAAAATTAACCTTGATGATGTTTCACCTTTAAATTGCAAGTTCCATATATTACTTTAAGAGTAAAATTATGTCACATCAGACGGCACAACTATTGCAATAGGATGCAGCTGCTGGTACCCTCCAATACGAGGCGACAAAGAGAGGATAATCTTGGAAATGGGAGGGCTGTACCCCATACTTAATCTTAAGAGAGAAAAGAGACATACTTTCCACCTCTTATATGTTGGGTCCTCATCCAGTGTCGGATATAGAAATTCCTAGCTTAGGGTGTGCCCAAAGCTGACTTTGTAAGGTGCTATTGGAACTTTCATCCATTATGATGCCACACGGAAATTCTTAGAAGCAACGGAGAACCGGAATATATTTGTGCTCTCTTACTTATTTGGAGATTTCACCGGTGTCTAACCGAAGTTAGAATGGGAGATTTGTATAAACTTATAGAATTGTGCACCTTCAGAGAAATTTGTACATATTATTTACATGAAATTTTACCTTAATCGTCCACAGTCCTGGTTCTGGATCCTTTACATTAACCACTCTGGCAGAGTTTGTAATGTGTAAGAGCTCATTAAGACCAGATCCTTTCTTTATCAACTTTCCTACAAGTCAAGAGGAAAGAAAAAATGTTCAATCATTGATAATGTACCATTGCTGTTAAACTGAATTAACATCATGAATAAAATTATATTAAAAAGTTTGAAGATAATGCTGAGATGTCAACAAAAATAAAGTGAATAATAGTTTGCTTTTAAATATTCATAATTTACTCCTAATCTGGAAAAATTCTCGAGATTTTTACTCAACCAAAACCAATCTACAGGGTTACAATCAGGCCTAATGAGTCTAACATGGGCAGCTGCCACTCAGCTAAGCCAAGTTCACATTATTCTGGGTCTCAAAATTCAAACAAAACCCCAGACCAATTATCATTATCATTCCTTGAATTTGTAGGCTGGGATTTTATCTTGCTACTTCTTTTGATAGAGTCCATCACAAAGCTTAGACTGGTCCCACAGATTCCGTGCTCAATATTAAAACCTACTCCCTTTAGCAAATTTTATCTACTAAAAATAGAGGAGCATTACAACAACTTACAAAAAATCCTGAAAGACACTAAGGGAAGTAAAGCTGTCCAGTTCCTATAACACAACCAAGGCCCGTGAGATTTTTAACCCTCACACATCATTTGCAAGACAGTAAAACCCAGCATTTTAACTCAGGCACGATCTTCATGATTGCTGCGAGTCTCCCACTGAATCCATCTTAAGTCATAATGTAGAGATGGCAGTGTTGGACCGGAGTCCATCTGACTTTGTCCAATGGAAGTGATAGCTGACACCGTGGGGGCAAACACAAATGTACTTAAATGAAATACCAGAGGCTCCTCACCAAATAGTTCAGGTTAGAGTCACAGCTTAAAAACAGGCCCTTCACCGACCATGTTGATGCGACTAACAAACACCAAACTATACTAATCCCTTTTACTTGCATTTGGTTCACAGCCTACGATGCCCTGGCACATTAAATGCTCATCCAGATGCTTCTTAGATGTTGCAACGGTATCTGCTTCCACTACCCTCTCAGGCAGAATGTTCCATTTTTCTACCATCCTCTGGGTGATTTTTTTTCTCTCAGATCCCCTCTGAACTATTTACTTCTCACCTTAAACTTATGCCTTCTGGTCCTAGACATGTCTGCCATGGAGAAAAGATTCTTATGACTTATTCTACATCAATCAGATCCCTCACCTTAGCAAAAATTGGCTAACTTGCCTTGGGTCCTATGGGCCAATCTTTTATGTAGAACCTTATCAAAGACCTTACTGAAGTCCATATAAACTACATTAAGTGCACTACTCTCATCAATATATTTAGTCACCTATTCAAACAACTCAATTAAATTAGTCAGACAGGATCTCCCTCCAACAAAGCTATGCTGACTACTCTGATCAATCTTGCCTTTCCAAATGTTGATTAATCCTCCCCCTCAATTTTCCAATAATTTCCTTTCCACTGAATATCTAATCTATAATTACCTGGCCTATCCCTGCTGCCTTCCTTAAACTATGAACTAACCTCCAGTCATCCAGTGCTTCATCTGTGGCCAATGAAGTATTAAATATTTCTGCCAGGGCCCCAGCAATCACATCCCTTGGCTCCCATAGCAGGTTGTGTTACATCTCATGAGGCCCTGGCGATTTATGCACCTTTAAGCCCACTAAAACATCTAATACGACTTACTCATTAATTTTAACGTGCTCTAGAATTTCACCATCCCAACTGAAATCTCCAACTACAATGTTTTTGTCCTTTTGTGAATACAAATGAGAAGTATTCATTTAAGACATCACCCACGTAGTCTGGTTGCACGCACAGATTGCCCCTATGATGTCTAATAGACCTCATCATAGACATCATTGTTTCCCTTGTAATCTTCTTGCTCTTAATATATTTATAAATTGTGTTTGGGTTATCCTTAATCTTATCTGCTAAAGATATTTCATGAACCCTCTTTGTCCTCCCAATTTCTTTTTTGGGCACCCTCCTTCACTTCCCATACTCCTGAAGGACCTGTCCTGTTTTTAATGCTGTATACGTAACACCCAGGTAATGACCATCCCAATGACTGACAATCTAATTACCTCCCCTTGACATTCAATTGTGTTACTATCTCCAAATCCCCCATTATCAACTTCGTGGGAGTTACTGTTGACCAGAAACTCAGAAACCAGAAACTGGAAATGCCACATAAACCAGTGACTACAAGAACAGGTAAGAGACTAGGTTACTGCTGCGAGTACCTCACCCCTGATTCTAAAAGCCTGTCCATTATATACGAAGGCACAAGTCAGGAGTATGTATGGGTGCAGCTCTAATAACACTCAAAATGCTTGACAACATCCAGGACAAAGCAGCCTGTTAGATTGGCACTACTTCTATAAGCATACACTCCCTCCATTACTGGCAATATAGTAGCAGTGTATACTATCTACAAGATGCACTGCAGAAATTCACTGAAGATCTTCAGACAGGTTCATCCAAACTACGATCACTTCTATCCAGAAGGCCAAGGGCAGCAGATATATTACCTGCAAGTTTCCCTCCAAGCCACTCACTATCCTGATTCGAAAATATATTGCTGTTCCTTCACTGCCGCTGAGTCAAAATCCTGGAATTCCCTCCTTAAGGGCATTGTGGGTCAACCTACAACACATGGACTGTAGCAGTTCAAAGGCAATAGCTCACCACTACCTTTTCAAGGGGAATTAGGGATAGGCATTAAAGGCTGGCCAGCCAGCAATGCCCATGTTTCCACGTTTAACCCTTTCACACTGAGGTGATCCCAGTTAACGTTAGCAAAGGTGAAATACCCTACTATTATAACTATTCCTCTCAAAGCTCTCTCTGATTTCCCTTTATATCTGTTCTTCTATCTCCCTCTGACCATTGGGAGGCCTGTAGTATAATCCCAGCAGAGCTTCGTCCAGATGGCCTCATTTGAAGAGTCTAAGACATCCTCCTATATTACTGCAGCGATGTTATCCTTTAACAATCATGCAACACTCCAAGCTATCACACCTGAAATTTCTATACCCTGGAATGTTCAACTGCCAATCCCATCCTCCCTTCAACCATAGCTCGGTGATTGCAACAATATCTCATTCCTACCTGCTGATCAATGCTCTAAGATCATCCTTCTGCTTGCATTAAATCAGATACAACTTAGCTTTCTGGTCCTCCTATGTGCCTTATCACGCCCATGTCTTCTCTGTCTGCTGGACTGTCCTAGTATTCTTTCTATATCTGACTGAACCTTTCTCCCCACTTTACATCTACTCTATGCCCCATTCCCTGTCAAATTAGTTTAAAATCTCACCAACAGCATGAGCAAAGGATTTTGCACCCATTCCAGTTCAGGTGCTTGTACAGGTTTCAACTACCGTGGAAACTGTCCCAATGATCCAAAGATCTAAAGTCCTACCTCATATACCATCCCTTTAGCCATGCACTCATTCAATCTACCTTCCTGTCCCCTTACTCGGTAGTACATGGCACTGGAAGTAATCCAGATATTAAAACTTTAGTAGTCCTCCTCTTCAATCTACTACCTAACTCTCTAAATTCTGTTGCAGGGCCTGCTGTGTTTTATAACCCATGTTGTTGATATCAACATGTATCATGACTGCTGGCTGTTCACCAGTTATAGTTTATTTTTCTCTTGCAGCCACGAGGAACAAAACATACTCCACCTGGACCAACAGAATGCTAATTTGCAATGTAAGGCTGTGCAAGAACTAGGTAGGGATAATCTTCCTCCCTCTGTGCTCATTTGTTGACTAGCTCAATATGCAATCTGCTGGTGGTATGTAAATGAAGTCTGGGCTCCACTATATTCCAAGATTCCTGCCAAAAACCAACCTGGTGAATGTGGAATACATTCCACCTGTCAACCAAAATAATCCCACTGAAGTTAAAAATTGCCTTTAAGGAATTTATCTTTGATTATTCCCAAACTAGAAAAGATGCAATGTATACTGCCTTAGGGAACTAGCCAATGGAATTTCTATCCACTGAAGTAATGCAACTTTACCTTCTGTGAACCTGCCCAGAATTCACTTTGGCCTGGATTTTCTGAGGAGTGACAATCTCAGCCAAATTACCACACCAATCGTTTTTCTATGAAAATAAGGAGGTCTGCATTTCTGACAGGTGATTCTGATCAGGGCTCCATGACACAATTCATGAAGGAATAACTCAGAGGGGGTTTCAGGCTTGATCAGCCCTTGTGAAGTTTAATGAGATTTCATGACCAATCATGTCATTAATGTCTCGGGAGAATTGCTGAGAAATCCTTTGGATTTATCTTGATCAGATTTCCTATTTAAAGTACACTGCAGTATGTTTGATTTCAGTTTATTAACTACATTTTCTACATGGTAATTCTGGAGGGTTAGAATACAAGTACTGTAGGAGGTAATACAGTTCTAAAATAGTGTAGTGGAAGTTAATTGTTCAAAATCCTAGAATCCTTGGCATTAATCTCTGAGTACATCCCCTAAATCTCTCACTTTGTCTACTGGGGGGAAGAAAAGGTTACTGATCCCTAGCCAGATTGTAATATAATTTGGCTGCCCATTCTAGGACCCTAGCAAATGTTATTGAATAAAGATGTGCATTTGTTTTCTCACATCACAAAGCATCTTACATATTGTGAAGTACTTGAGATGCAGTGACTGCAAGAGACAAATATGCAATAGTTCAGCTGTGACTTTTCTAATCTGTAAAAGTCTGTTTAGTGTGATAGTTTTTTGGGTGAAGGGGAGGTGATGCCTAGTTATATTATCACTAAATTACTAAGCCAGAAACTCAGCTAATATTCTGGGGACAAGGGTTCAAATCCCACCATGGCAGATGGTGGAATTTGAAAATCAACAAAACTGCCTGCAATTATGAATCTACTGGTAGCCATGAAACCAATTGTCGATTGCCAGAAAAACCCATCTGGCTCACTGATGCCCTTCAGAGAAGGAAATCTGCCATATTCACCTGTTCTCACCTACATGCTACTCCAGAGCCACAAACAATGTCTTGAATGTCAATTTCGCTTTGAAATAGCCTAGCAAGCCATTGTTGTATCAATCACAAACCTGGATGGGGGTGTGTAGACCAATTGATATTAAAGCTGCATTTCTGCAGGGAGACCAACTTCAGACAGAAGTATTTCTTCAAAAAGGCTTCCTACAGACAGTTGCCTGAGGGTGGAATCGAACCACGGTCCCTGGCGCTGTGAGGTTGCAGTGCTAACCACTGAGCCACCGTGCCGCCCAAAGTACATTGGATTGGAAATGAAGCAGAATTGATCAAGTGTCACTTTGTGTCAACAATCTTGTCTTGAAAATGTTAGCTATGTGCTAATAGTCAATTTAGGGCCTCAAAGAAAGGTACAGAGGCTTCCAAACTGAATTGGAGGAACTGCAAATTCTAACTGGACAATTGAAAAGGCTGAGCACCAAAACAAGGCCAGATGACAATTTTGAATATATGTAAGCACAACTATGAAAAATCCCAAGGTGAAAAATATTACTCAAGCAATGTATTGAAAAGAATTAAAAGTGTGTTTTAAAATTTCCATACCACCAGGGAGAAACCAGGAACGTGAAACTGGGGAGTCAATAGCCTAGTGGTATAATTGCTAGACTATTAATCCAGAAACTCAGCTAATGTCATAGGGACCCAGACTCGAATCCTGCCATGCCAGATGACCGTGGGGAGGTGATGGCCTAGTGGTATTATCGCTGGACTGTTAATCTAAAGACCCAGATAAGGTTCTGGGGACCTGGGTTTGCATCCCACCATGGCAGATGGTGGAATTTGAATCTAATAAATATCTGGATTTAAGAGTCTAATGATGACCATGATTGTTTGGAACAACCCATCCGGTTCACTAATGTCCTTTAGGGAAGGAAACTGCCACCCTTACCTGGTCTGGCCTACATGGGATTCCAGACCCACAGCAGTGTGGTTGACTCTGAACTGCCCTCTGGGCAAATAGGGATGGGCAGTAAATGCTGCCTAGCCAGCGACATCCTCATCCCATGAATGAATAAAGGAAAAAAAAAAGATGGTGAAATTTGAAGATTCTTTGGGGACTTGATAGTGTAGATACAGAAAGTTTACCTTCTGGGAGAGTCTAGAACCAGAGAGCATAATCACCGAATAAAGAGTTACCCATTTAAGACAGAGATGAGGAGGAATTTTCTCAAGGGTAGTGTATTTGTCAAATTCTTTACTGCTGCAGAGGTTGGGTCATTGAGTATATTTCAAGGCTGAAATAGTCAAATATTTAATCAGTGAATGAATCAAGAGTAATGGGGGAAAAGGCAGGAAAGTGAAATTAAGGATTATTAGGTTAGCCATGATCTCATTGCGTAGTGGGTTGGATGGTCTGTTTTTGCTCCAATATCTTTTGGTCTTCTGCAAATTTATGTGATGAGCTCTGAAATGCAGGAGGGTTTACAATTTCTCTTGTGGGAGAGGGAGGTTAATATTACCCTTTAGTTTGGGAAGCTAAAATGATCAGAAGTGTCATAAAAATACCTCAGCAGCAAAGACTCATGGTGTGACAGTAAATACGGTATTTATCTCAGCAACAATGTTGGAAGAAATTCTAAAAACAGATTCAGCAGCATTGAGTGCTATATTGATAATATGTTATGATGGGATGATGTACACTCATCGAAATGCGAATCAAAAAATATTGAGGATCAATATTAGAGATAACACAGTGTGGAACTGCAGGAACACAGCAGGTCAGGCAGCATCAGAGGAGCGGGAAAGCTGACGTTTCGGGTCGGGACCCTTCTTCAGATTGAGGATCAATATTGCAGTTTTAAAACAGAGAAATGCCCAAGATAAAGAGAGGATAAAAGCAGTCAGCTATGATTTATTTACAACAAAGACAGCAAGTCCTAAGAAACTGATGGACTTACTGGAAAAGGGCATTTCAATGTGCAAAGAAAAACCAACTCGGAATGCAATCTGTTGTCTTTTTGTAAGATTTGTTTGTTTTAATTATACATCAACGTATCTAACATAGTTCCTTTAAGATAAGGAACTATGGTCCAAAAGGCAGGTGGAGACCTAAATGGGAAATCAGCTAATGGATATATTAACTAAGAGTCAATTTGGTTTGAATTGGTTATAAATATGATGAGCTAGTAATAAGTAGGGTGTGATTTTTATTGAATGTGGTGAACTGAAATAAAACTCATAACTGTATGGACTTGAATTCTGTTTGAACACAGTTATCTTTTGGAGTAAAATAGAAAAATAAAACAGCAAGACAGACAGACAATGGCCTGCTTTGTACTATATTCACCAAATGCATTAATGCTGTCTTTCTGATGTGCAATGATATTGACAAAGGAATGCCAATATCTTGTAACATTAACAAGAAGATTGCTACCAACAACTGCCAGGATTTACCAGTAACTACATATTATTACCATTAATGCTTGAAAACCATACCTGCAGGATCACGAATTTCAATAAAGGGGGCAGGACCACTCAGAGACACCGTGACCTCCTTTAGACTTGGATCAAAGGGGATTTTCCAGATGTTTATAGCTTGTGCACCATGGTCTGTTGAAAGCAGGTGGACTTTGGATGCCTGGACTGCCTCTTTTACCCATTTCAAAACCTGCAAATGAAAACATGAGATAATGGGATTGACATTCCCAACAGAAAGTGACAACATGAAATTTACTAGGAAAGAAATAAAACAATGCTCCCCAATATTAACTTCTTTATTGGTTCTTCAATTTATGTTGATCAATTAAGTGCTACAAAGAGGAAAACATAAATAAAAATGGATATAATGTACTTCACAAATCAAGTCCTTTGCTTGATAATAAACCAGAATATGTTAAAAAAATTTCTTTCTGCATATATAATTGACTAATTTTGAGGATTACTGCTTCATCAAAGGGATTCACAATAGTTAGTCTCTGTGCACAGTACGATAAATTGCAACACTTGCCAGTGTTACATGAGACTTTCCTTTCTGGGTCACAAGACAATAGGCTCAAATCCCACTGCAGAAACTTAAGCATCAAATCTCAGCAGACAGCCAAATGCAGTACTGAGGGAGTGCTGTGCTTTCACAGTTGCAGTCTTTAGGATGATCCCCATCCTCTCAGCTGGACAAATATGAAGAGCAGCATTGGATTTTTTATCAATTAGAATCTCTAAGCTATCATCATTGAGACAGGTTTTCTAGTCATTATAACATTGCCTTCCATGATACCTTAGGTGCAAAATGTGTCTGCAGTGGTTTGCTCTACAAAAATGTCTACTCTTTAAAAGTACTTCACAAATTGTAAAGCACACAGATCACAGAAAAATCAGATACGTACTTTGACACTACTAATACAACAAATGATTTAAGCAATATACAATATTCTATAAGCAATTCTGTGAAGGCACTCATGTCCAGTACAACCTGGTACTTAAAGATGTGAAATTTTGCACATAAAAATCCAGTGACAATGAAAGTGCTCATTGCTAAGGAACAGAATTTGTGCAGACCATTAATTAATACACTATTAAAGATACGAAGAAAAAACATTTAATGTCATTTTAACCAAACGTAGAACAGAAGTGTACGTGACTTGTACAACTCTGCTCAGAAACTAGTATCTTCACTGTTTCTAGAACTTTATTCAATTTCATAACTGCCATTTTGACAGCTTATTTGCACAATCCTATAGACAGTTAAATTTTGAAATCATCAGCACTTATGTTGAGAGTTAGCACTTTATCTCATCTTACTTATAAATGATATCAAATTCCTGTTTCCATTTCTAATGATTTCTAGTGCAACCTGGTCGACTGAATTTCAAGGACTCGAACAAGATTTGCTCCATGACGCAAATAATATTTTCTCTTATATTTTATCACTGTAATTAAAATGCATAATGTCCAAGAACTGCATGACAATTGTTGAATTCCAGAATGGTTTTGCACTTAACATGATCATCAACTGCATAGAAATACAGCTATAGTTTTATGACATCAGAAAACTGATTATATTAGAATAAATACAGTACTTGATAAGGTTGTGGCTTGCTCATGGAAGGACATAATATCTATCTGTACTGCAAACACAAAATTTGACAGAATTTATGTCAAGTCTTATTTGTCAATTATATGCATAATATTATTATGACATCGTGAAGATTGTTGATATAATTATATCTCATTCAAATTTTGACTATAATGGAAAAAAAAATATCCATTTTGCCTCATGAGATTCATACCTACTCCAATGCTATAGGGGAGGCATTGGCCAAACAATACTATTGCCAGACTGTTAATACAGAGACCCAAGTTACGTTCTGGAGTTCTGGGTTCAAACTCTACCACGGCAGATGGTGGTATTTAAATTCAATTTAAAAAATCTGGAATCCATTGTCGATTGTTGTAAAAACCCACCTGGTTCACTAATGAAGAAAACTGTGATCCTTACCTGGTATGGCGTACATATGACTCCAGACCCACAGCAATGTGGTTGACTCTGGGCAATTAGGGATGGGTAATGAATGCTGGCCTAGCTAGAGACGCACACTTCCCATGAATGAATTAAAGAATTAAATTGAATTAGAATTTCTAAATAGATGCCAACCTGAATTACAGTCAGTGGGCGTTTTATTAACAGGGGAGGCAAGTGTTGGATTTGTTTGTGCTATTAGGTTTGGGTAGAGAGAAACCAATGGTTCTGATATGTTATTGAAATTGGAAGGCAAAAGAACAGATGGGATTAAATGTAAATTTGAGGAAGTACCACCTAGGAAAATAAGAAGCAATCGGTGTTAGACTTAACAGAAAAACATTAGTCGCTGTTCATCCATACCCTAAGAGTTTAAAAGCCAATGCAGATAAAATGTTACTGGTTATTTTTGATTTTTTTTGAAAAAACAAGAATGACACCTTTGATCAGGAGCCAAGGAGAACATGGTCAGGATTAGCCTGCACACTCCAAGCCACATTACCAGTGGATAGCACTGAGTAACAGTGTGCTTGTCTTCCATTTGCTTACTAACAATTCATCCACTGAATCCACAATCCTAACGTAGAGCACAGAAATACACATATTGGTGTAATCCTTATGTAACTGTCAAGATCACATCAAGGGATTTCAGCTAATAAATCAATAAGCTTACTTCCTTTCTGTAAATTCTAAACTGATTTCAGCCCAGACATGTACCTTTACTACTTTTAGGAGTAGTCTGACTTATGTCTGCTACTCCATGAATATACTTCAAACTGAGCTTGAATTTCATCTGCTATGAATTACACTGAACAACATTGAACAAACCTTCCTTTACAGTACAGTTCACTGTAGTAAGGATGTTTTGATTACGAATGGCATGCCACCCCCAACTGAGAATTTTGCACAGTCCATTAAACAATGTCCTATAACATTTCAAGTTATCCTGATTATAACATGAAACTTAATATCTCTTCACCCTCTTATGAATTGAAAATCGCCAGTAACCAGCATCAATCTATAAATGAGCATAAGTCATCATCATCATGTAACCTTCATTAACGCCAAAACCACCACTCAAACTGTTGAATTACCAAATGAATTTTGTTGCATTTTCCCAAACATCTTATAATTCCTCTCACCAAGCCTCAAACAAGAAGGAACAGTTCTGCGTTCACAGCATATTACTTCACTGGCATGATACGTGAGCCCAGGACTGACTTTGTGCAGATACACCTTAGTCAAACCAGAACACACATTAAAGCTAAGGACTGGCTGTGACTTTGACTTAAAAAAAATCCTGTGCGAAGATTAGCTCGATTTGTACATGACAGTAAGGGCAACATAAACTGATCCAAACGACCACTTTTCATCCTCTATTACAAACTTATTCCCAAATCATTTGTCAGTCAGAGTTGATTCTCTCCAAAGAAGGTAAGAAAGTCATGTTGCATTCAGCACTCAGGCATAAAAACATTTAAATACAAGAGACATCATGTAGACACAAGAGACATCAGTAAGACACATAATTAACAGTAATGGATCAGCAACTGTTGACTCTAGTAATTGATCTATTTATTAGAGTTTCGTCCAAATGGTTGTTGAAGAAATCCTGCATTTCCAAAAGCAGGTACTACCACTGAGGACAGCACATCAAGCTGCTGTAAGGGGAAACTCAGTGCACTGAGGAGTAAACTTTGACAAGCTGAGTGGCCTTTTTTTATCCCTAGCTTCTCTCAGATCCCAAGTCTGATAATTTGTCACATGTTCAGGGATAATTCTTTCATCTAGACCAGTCTAATTTACGTGATTACTTCACACTGTGGAGACACTCACTGGGAACTGGAGTCTTGGAGCAAAGCTTGTCGGGTAGGAACTTGTAGTGAGCAGTGAGTGATAAAAATTTTAAAAAAACTTCATACTGAACAAGAACAAACAATCAGGATGATATCACAGGAAAGCAATGAGGTATTTGGCTGCTTTGGAACCAATTTTAGGAACTGTGAGAGTAGAGTACAGTCCTTATTTTGGAGTTTACAGTTTATTAGAAAGAGAGAGTGCGAGAGCGCAAGTGCCAGCAGGAAGAACAAGCGCGCAAGTGCGAGCGAGACAGGCAGAGACGGACAGAGCACAAGGGAGGGCAAATGTGAGAGCGACAATGAGAGGTATCTGATTTGGTGAGTAATGGGTAAGGTTGAGTAATTTATTCCTAATTTATTGCTTACAATTAGTAAAGATCACAATGGCAGTAGAACCCACCCCTGTGGAATGCTCCTCCTGCAATATGTGAAAATCCGGGACACTTCCAGTGTTGATGTTGACCACCTACACAAGAAGCATGTTCAGCTGTAGCTCCTGATTGGTTGCATGGTGCAGCTTGAGCTGTGGATGGACTCACTATGCAATGTCCCAGGGTGGATGGAACATATACAAGCTGGATGTGTTGCTCCTGAATGGAAATGGGTCCAAAATCCTTGTTGGTAGGTTTACTCATGCTATTGGTGAGGTTTTAAACTAATTTTGCAGGGGGAGTGGGGCACAGGGTAGATGTAGAGCTGGGAGAAAGGTTCAGTCAGATATAGAAGGAATACTAGGACAGTCCAGCAGACAGAGAAGACATGCCATAAGGCATATGGGAGGACCAGAAAACTAAATTGTAACGATTTTAATGCAATCTTGGCTGTTAAGGAGGATGAACTTAGAGCATTGAGGAGCAGGTAGGAATAAGGTATCGTTGCAATTGCTGAGATATGGTCAAAGGAAGAGTAGGACTGGTAGCTCAACATTCCAAGCTTTAGAGGTTTCAGGCATGATGGAGAAATATGTAAAAGAGTGGGTTATGCATTACTGATAAAGGATAACATCACTGCAGCAACACAGGAGAATGACTCAGAAAGCTCTTCAAATGAGGCCATCTGGATAAAGATTAGAAATAAAAAAAGAGTGATCACTTTGCTGGGATTATACTACAGGCCTCACAATGGTCATAGGGAGATGGAGGAGCAGATATGTATGGAAATCAGAGAGAGGTTTGAGACAAATAGGGTTATAGTAGTAGGGTATTTCAACTTTGCCAACATTAACTGTGATCACCTTAGTGTGAAAGGATTAGACGGAGTGACATTTTTCAAGGGCATCCAAGAGAGCTTGTTGTGCCAGTATGTAGATAGCCCAACTAGAAACAGGGCAGTGCGTGACATGATCCTAGGTGGAATCTGGAATGAAGCCAGTCAAGTGATTGAAGCATCAGTTAGTAACCATTTTGGGGACAGTGACCTTAACTCTATAAGTTTCAAAGTCCTTGTATAAAGGATAGTACAGAAATAAAGTGTCTAAATTGGGGATGGCCCCATCTAGGCGATGGCCTAGTAGTATTATCACTAGACTGTTAATCCAAAGACCTAGAAAACATTCTAGGGATCCGGGCTCGAATCCCGCCACGGTAGATGTTGGAATTTGAATTTGATAAAATATCTGGAATTAAGAATCTAATGATGACCATGAATCCATTGTCGATTGTCGGGAAAACCCCATCTGGTTCACTAATGTCATTTAGGGAAGAAAACTGCCTTCCTTACCTGGTCTAGCGTACATGTGACTCCAGACCCACCGCAACGTGGTTGACTCTCAACTGTCCTCTGGGCAATTAGGGGTGGGCAATAAATGCTGCCTAGCCAGCGACGCCCTCATCCCGTGAATGAACGAAGACTCAATATCAGTGGACAGGATATAGCAAACAGACTGGAGGCAGTAACTTGAAGTTAAGTCTACATATGGAAAGTGAGAGTTTTTTTAAAAGTGGTACATTGAGAGTTCAAGGCCAGCAGGTTCCCCAAAGAGTGAAGGGCAAGGGCAGCAAGTCTAGAGAACTCTAGGTCAAGGGATATCAAAAGTTTGATAAAGAAAAGGAGGAAGCATATGGTACTACAGAGCACTAAAACAGGAGTAGAGTGATCGTAGGGAGGCACTTAAAAAAGAAATCAGGAGGGCAAAGAGATGCCACAAAACATCTTTATCAAATAGGTTTAAGGAATACCCCAAGACATTTTACAAGTGTATTGTAAGCAGGAGAATTACTGGGGAAACAGTAGGACCAAATAGAGACCAAACAGGCAATCTCTGTGTGGAGCCAGAGGACATGGGTGATGTCTTAAATGAATACTTCACATCTGTATTCTAAAAGGACAAAAACATTGTAGCTAGAGATTGGGATTGTTAATACTCATAGGGTGGAGGTATTAGATGTTTTAGGGGACATAAAGGTGCATAAATCCTTACGGTTGATGGGATGTAACCCAGGCTGCTATGGGAGCAAGGGATGTGATTGCTGGGGCCCTGATGGAGATATTTAATACTTCACTAGCCACAGGTGAGGTACTGGATGACTGGAAGATGGTTCATGTGATTCCTTTGTTCAAGGGCAGCACGGACAGGCCAGGCCAGATAGACCAGTTAGTATGACATCAGTGGTAGGGAAATTATTGTAAAAATTTCTGAGGGACAGGATTAATCAACATTTGGAAAGGTAGGGATTGATCAGGGTTAGTCAGCATGGATTTGTTGGAGGGAGATCCTGTTTGACGGATTTGAGTTGTTTGAAAAGGTGATTTAATATGTTGTTGAAGGTAGTGCAATTGATGTGATTTACATGGATTTCAGTAAGGTCTTTGACAAGGTCCCACATGAAAGGCTAGTCCAAATGGTAACAGCGCATGGAATCCAAGGCAAGTTAGCAAACTGGACCTAAAATTGGCTTGCAATCAGAAGCAAAGGGAGATGAGGGAGGGCTGTTTTTGTGATTAGATGGTTGTGACCAGCCACGTTCCAGAAGGACTGGTGCCGGGGCTCTTGCTGTTTGTTATGCACATTACCAAACCGGATGTGAATGTAGAAGGTATAATTAGTAAGTTTGCTGATAACATGAAAATTGTTGGCATTGTTGATAGTGAGAAGTATAGTCGCAGGTTACACACTGATGCTGATCAGTTGCTAAATTGTGCAGAACAATGGCAGATGGAATTTAATCCTGATAAGAATGAGATGTTGCATTTTGGGAGCTCTAATAAGGGAAGGATTTACACACAAATGGTACGTCCCTCGGGCGTCCTGAAGGATAAAGGGACCTTGGGGCACAAGTGCATAGATCACTGAAGGTTTCAGCACAGGTAAATAGGCTGGTGAAGCTGGTATACAGGATGTTTGCCTTCATTAGCCAGTGCATAAAATACAGGAACAAGCAAATCTTGTTGCAACTTTATAGAGCATTGTTTAGGTCACAGCTGGAATACTGTGTGCGGTTCTGGTCACCACACTATTGGAAAGACAGGACTGCACTGGAAAGAGTGCAGAGGAGATTCACCAGGATGTTACCTGGAATGGAAAATTTCAGTTATGAGAACAGACTGGATAAGCTGTCTTTGTTCTCCCTGGAGCACAAGAGGTTGAGATGGGGGACATCTTTGATGTATACAAAATTATGAGAAGCGTAGATAGGGTAGATTACAAGAAACTTTTCCCCATGGCAGACACGTCTAAGATCAGAGGGCATAAGTTTAAGATAAGGAGTAAAATGTTTAGAGGGGATTGAGGAAAGCCTTTTTCGTCCAAATGACAACAAAAATATGGGACACGCTGCCTGAAAGAATGGTGGAGGCAGGTATTCTTGCAACATTTAAGAAGCATCTGGATGTGCACTTAAAATGCCAGGGCATAGTAGACTATGGACCAAGTGGAAGTAAATGGAGTTAATGTAGTTTAGTATTTGTTGGTCCTTTTCTCCAAAAATAAATAGGTTTACTCCAAGAATCACCAATGGTCTACTTGTATTGTCATGCATCATAAGCCACTTGTAAACTTGCTTAGCATGGCATTGTTACAAGCTTGGAGTGGCTGATACGGCCCTTATCTTATTGTTTGGTCAGTAGAGAATTACTGTTGCCTTCCTCAGGCTAGGCTCAACTGAGAATAGGGTCCTGAATCTAAATAGAGAAAATTACGATGGCATGAGGCATGAGTTGGCTATGATAGATTGCAGGACATTACTTAAAGGGGTGACAGTGGAAAGGCAATGGCAAACATTTAAAGAGCACATGGGTGAACTGCAATAATCGCTTATTCCTATCTGGTGCAAAAGTAAAATGGGAGAGGTGGCTATACCACGGCTTACAAGGGAAATTAGAGAAAGTATTAGATACAAGGAAGAAGCATACAAATTGCTAGAAAAAATAAGAAGCCTGACAAAGGGGTTGATTGAGAAACAGAAACGATGAGTCCGAGAGCAAGTTTATTTTCCATGCAAGCTATCTGTAAAAGTTTCTATAGGTAAGTGAATTTCAAAAGGTGCCACACAGCCATAAACAGGGGAAATTAGAAGGAAGAATAAACATGGGGGAGGAGGAAGCTGATCAACTAAATACATGCTTTGGGTCTGTGTTCACAAAGCAAGACACAAATAATATACTAGAAATGTTGGGGAACACAGGGGTAAAATGAGAGGGAGAAACATAAGGAAATTAGCATTAGTAGCAAAAAGGTGTTGGGGAAATTGATGGGATCAAAGGCAGAAAAATCCCCAAAGCCTGATAGTCTACATCCCAGAGTACTTCAGGAAGTGGTCCAAGAAATAATAGATGTATCATCTTCCAAGATAGGTCATCTTCCAAGATTCTATAGACTCTGGAACAGTTACTGCAGATTAGAGAGTTGCTAATGTAATGCCTCTATTTAAAGAAATAAGTAGAGAGAAAACTGGTAATCATAGACCAGTCAACCAGACATTGATAGTAGGGAAAATGTTAGAATCCAACATAAAAGATTTGATAGCAGAGCACTCGGAAAACAGTGGCAAGATCAGACACTGTCAGCATGGATTTAGAAAATGGAAATCATGCTTGACAAATCCACTAGAATTCATCAAGGTGTAACTAGTAGAGTCAATGAGGGAAGCCCACTGGATGCTGTATATTTGGATTTTCAGAAGCTTATGTGGGACTTCACTGTAAGACATTAGCATGTAGAAGTAAAACAAATGGGACTGGGGGTAGTGTATTGAGAAGGATTAAAAATTGGTTGGCAGGCAGGAAACAAAAAGTAGGAATAAATAGGTCTTTTTCCAAATGGCAGTGACTAGTGGAGCACTGATAGGAATCAGTCCTGGACATCAGCTATTCAAAATATATATTAACGATTCAGATGAGGAGCACAATGTAATATCTGCAAATTTGCGGTTCATACAAAGCCAGAGTTTTTTCGGGGGGATTGGGAGCTGTGAGGAGGATACAGAGATGAGTCAGTGAGATTTGGACAAGCTGAGTGGGCAAATGCATGACAGATGCTACAATGTAGATAAATGGGAGGTTATTCACTTTGGGAACAAAACTAAGATGACAGATTATTTCTGAAGAAGGGTCACGACCCAAAACATCACCTTTCCTGCTCCTCTGATGCTGCTTGGCCTGCTATGTTAATCCAGCTCTACACCTTGTTATGACAGATTATCTGATTGTCTATAAATTGGGGGGCAATGTCCAACAAGACTTGGGTGTTCTCATACACCAGTCACTGAAGATAAGCATTCATGTGCAGCAGGTGGTCAAGAGGCAAATGGTATTTGGTCTTCATAGCAAGAGGATTCAAGTACAGGAGTAGGGATATCTTGCTGCATTATATATTGTACATTATATATTGAATATTGTGCGCAGTTTTAGTCTCCTTATCTGAAGAAGGATGATCTTGCTTCAGAGGGAGTGCAGCAAAGCTTTACCAAGTTGATTCCTGTGATGGCAGAACAGACATATGAGGAGAAAGTGAATCAGTTAGGATTATATTTGTTCAACTTCAGAAGAATGAGGGGGAATCTCACTGAAACCTGGAAATTCTCACAGGACTAGACACGGTAGATGTCGGAAGGATGTACCTGATGACGTGGGAGTCCAGAAGCAGGGGTTACAGCTTAAGGATATGGGGTAAACCACTTAGTACTGAAATGAGAAAATATATCTTCACCCACAGACCCAGAGCCAATGGAATTCGCTACTACTGAAAGCAGGCAAAACATTTCTAAATATAATCTGCAATCATCTCACTTTGAATACCTTTCAGCTGCTTCATAGTCTTCCAAACATAAGTCATTGACTATTTCTGCATTCTAGTGATGGATACTGTAGGTATCTGTAGGTACTGTAGCGAGGTAGTGGTTTGCCAGTGAATCATTGGCAGGATCAGAATTGGGCTGGTGCACAAAGTGTCATACCAGAAAACTATTAATCTAAGACAGTAGAGTCACTTCCTCTGCAAACTTAAATTAATGAAATATTCTAATGCCCAGGTCCTTATTCGTACCAAGTTCCATTCACCCATCACTGCCATGTACCTGTTGACTTACACTGACTCCCAGTTCAGCAAAACTTAAAATTCTCATCTTCATTTTCACCTCCTTTCATAATCTGTCCCTTTTTATCACCGTAATCTCTCCCAGCTCCACACCCTTTGCAGTATTGGTGTCCCTCAAAATCTGGCTTCCTGAACATCCTGGATTTCAATTATTCTAATATTGATGGTCAGGTTATAGCTACTGAGGCCCTGAGCTCTGGAATTTTCTTTAAATCCTATGCCTCTCCATTTCTTTCTTCATCTGAGGCACTCATTCAAACTTAACACTTCATCCAAATCTTTAGTCAAACATCCCCAGTATCACCTTATGTGGCTCAGTGATAAATTTCATGTTACAATATGCCTGATAATCATATTAACAAGTTTTACTGTATTAAAGGCCTGGTAGAAATATGTGTTAGTGTTGAATAAGTGACACAATCAATTTAAGTAGCAGCGGACATAGGTTTCTGGACTATCATAGATGCACTACACTTATGAGTTCTGCAATAAACAAAGAGTGTCACGTATCGGTTTGTCCTAAGTCACAATGTCAAAGTATGACTCTCAAAATGACAGTCTTTTTTTGTTGTCAGATCACATGTGATTCAGGCTGCTTTTAAATTAAGGTAATTTATGATACACACATGCACGTTTCTAAAATTTCTAGACATAAACATTTTTGAAAATGTATGTACAGCCAATGAGAGTGTAATCTAGCAATAGTCTTTACATTAGGACATTTGATTAAAAAATTATGGAGCCTTTATAATCACTCTCCCAATGTCGTTGTGGTTCTGTTAACAAAGTGGTCAAAATTGGAATTATCAAGCTGTCCAGAATCATAGAATTCCTACAGTGTGGAAAGGGGCCATTTGGCCAATTGAGTCCACACCAACCCTCCAAAAAGCATCTCACCCTGCCTCAAACCCACATGCTATCTCTGTAACCCCACATATTACCATGGATAATCCACCCCCTGGACACTACAAACAACTTAACATCTAACCTGCACATTTTTGGACTTTGGGATGAAACTGGAGCACCCAAAAGGAAACTCACGCAGACATGGGGAGAATGTGCAAACTCCACACAGTTGCCTGAGGCTGGAATTGAACCCACTTGCCTGGCGCTGCAAGACAGCAGTGCTAACCACTGAGCCACTGTGCCACCCCAATACCATTTTTTTCTCTCATTTGCCTCCTGTCTGCAGCTATGTTAAATCATAGAAGGTTATGTATTTTCCCATATTGTTTTGACAGGAAGAACATCTAGTGGGTATGAGAGGGGATATCCTCGCCAGGACTTTTTTTTTTCCCATTCCCCATACCATCCACTCAAATCTGCTAAATAAGTACTTCTGAAACATCTTCTCACTGAGACCCCATTTTCAGCTTGAAAATTTTCACAACGCCTCAGTAAGTTAGAGATTGTGGGACCTGTTAGAGGAAGAACACAGCTGATATAAACTTGACCAGAACTCCGTGGCAACCATGGCTGCCTCAGAACGCGTGACCCAAAATTTTAGTTTAGCAATCCACTTGAGGTCTTGATCCCTACTTTGTGAACCTCTGGTGTCCAAAACCTGGAAAATTCTTAGGGCACACAGTCTCATTTCTACTAGTTTATCCAGGTCAAAATACCTTGGTTACTTAAACAATGTAATTGTTTCTTCCAATTCCATGTAACCTGTCAAGACATCTAATAGGGAGCTTTCCCTAATGGCTGCCTAGATAGCAGATGAAATTCAGTACAGAGTAATGTGAAGTGATTTATTTTGGTGGAAAGAATATGGATAGACATATGTACATAAGTCATTAATAGGGGCAAGACAGGTTAAGCAGTTAATAAAGCATACTGTATCCTAGGCTTTATTAAAATGGCAATACAGTATAAAAACAAGGAAGTAATTGGTTTAAGTTATGACAAAAATGAAAATGAATTGTAAGTTAGTTTTCCTTTTATACTTCATTTTCCAATCTTACTTCAAAAATTGGTATCATATTCATAACTATTGGATCATTGACATTCCTTTCCAAAATCTATGTGATAAATACCCACACACAGTAGGAACATGGATATAAATTAGCTGAGTGATATATAGTTGTTGGATGCTTTCTGGTCAGTGGGCGAAGGCTGTGGTGGAGTTCCTGAAAGGTCAGTGTGGGGATCCTCGCTCTTCCTGACACATACCAACGATAAAGACCTTAATGTACAGGGTGCAACTTCAAAATGTGCATACAGTGCAAAATTTAGAAGTGTTGTAAACTAAGAGTAACCTGGAGTATTGTGTATCATGTTGATGCTCATATTTAAGAAAAGATAAACTGACATTGGAGGCAGTTCAACAAAAGATTCACTAGGCTGATTCCTGTGACAAAGGAGTTGACTTATCAAGAACTGCAAAGTAAATTAGGCCTTTATTCATTAGAGTTTAGAAGAATGATGTGGGATTTTATTGAAATGTACAAGATGCTGAGGGCATTGACAGGGTAGGTGTTGAGAAGATGTTTCCACTAGTGAGGAAATTTCCAAGGAGCAGGCACAGTTATAGAAGAAGCTAATGTTCATTTGCACATCTCTTCTCCAAGGGAACAGTGAATACCTGGAATTCTCTACACCAGAGAGTTATGAAGGCTAGATCTCCGGAAGTATTTAAAGAGAAAAGATTTTTGAAACATAGAGTAGTTGAGGTCTGGGGCAGCTCAGCCATGATCTTATACAATGGGGAGGCAGGCCAGAGAGGCTGAATGGCCCACTACATCTCCTACATCTTATGTTCTTCTGAGATGTATACAGAACTTCAAAAAAAAAAGTTAAGTTGGTCGAATGGGCAGAATAAGTTCAATGCAGAGTGATGTGAAGTAATTTATTTTGGTAAAAAGAACATAAATACACTATAAAATCAAGGGTAGAGTTTCAGGAGCAAACGAACCTGCATGTGCACATAAATCATTTATACTGGCAAGACAGGTTAAGCAGTTAAAGCGTACTGTATCTTAGGCTTTAGTTAAATAGCAATAGAGTACAAGAACAAGGTGGTGATTGGTATAAGTTATGACTTGAAGACAGACAAACAAATGAAATCACCCTCCCTAACCCTGTATTTCCGGCACAGTAAAACATTCAATGACCCTTAAAATTGACCCCAATGACCCCTAACCAGACTTTTTGAATAACCAGTACCAGACTTCGTGAATAATTGATACCAGACACCAAGTTTATAGGTTAAGTAAAAGAGTTAACAATTTACTAATAACACAGTAGATTTAGCAAAATTAGGCAACAAGGTAATCCAATAATATCTATGATTTATACCCAATCTTCTTTTACTCTAGCCCCCATTCACACAAAGACAGACAGAAACAGACGCAGTTAAGGGATAAATCATAAGAAAAAGTTAAATGTAACTGGCCAGTTTGCTTAAGCAGACTCAATGATCCATAACATCACAGGCAGATGGGACTATATCTATTGGTTTCTCATGACATTATTGAATGCAACTAGCTTCCAGTAGGGTCTAGACCCGAAATGTCAGCCTTCCTGCTCCTATGATGCTGCTTGGCCTGCTGTGTTCATCCAGCTCAACACCATGTTATCTCAGGCTTCAAGGCTTCAAGGTATATCCACTTAATTCTTATAATTGAGATTCTATTCTTTGTACTTTCAATAATTGATAATGAGAGGACAACCAGAGAGCAATCAGACCTCAGTCGTATAGCTTTTGCAGCCACAATTCTACTGACCTAAACATAGTTCAAAAATCAGTTCAAATTTTGGTTTCTCTGTGTTAGCGTCAATGTCTCTCTGAGGCCTGTTAACTTTCAGACATCAGCCATCTGTTTGAACGTAATGTATTTCTAGAACTGGAATGTCTAGAGCATTATTTGAACAAGAATCAACCAGCAATTAACATCCAGGCCTGGCCTCATAAGCAAATAGCTGTTGGTTTCTCTCTTTATAAAAAAAAAGTTGCTGCTCACAATCCAAAGGTCACTTTCATCTCTTAGCTCAGTTCACAGTTCCAAACCAATAATGATCTTTTTGAAAAAAAAGGAAAATCAGCAAGGGTTCTGACAAAGTCAAGGTGAGGTCTTCTGGGACCTGGATTTCGCTGAATTATGGAAGATCATGTATATTCAGTACAAAAGCAATTTATTGTAATATGAGGAAAAATTGAGTAGGTTGGATTGACATTCATGTAGTTTAAAATAATGAGAGGTGATCTTACTGAAATGTACAAGAATCTGGGGCGGCCCGATCAGGGTAGATGCTAAGAGAATGTCTTCTGTCAGAGTAATTTAGAACTGTGGGCTTCATAAGAGGTCTTTCATTTAAGACAGAAATGAGGGGAAATTTCTTCTCTCAGAGCCTTGTTAGTCTTTGCAATCCAATTGCTGTTTCTACAGAGAGCAATGGAGACTATGTCACTGAATACATTCAGGGCTGAGGTAGACAGATTTTGGATTTTCAAGGGAATTGAGAGTTGTAAGGGGCAGCAGGAAAGTTAATTTAATATTATGGTCAGATTAGCTAGTTGGAATACACTTGAGGAGCCAAATGGCCTCCTGCTCTTATATTTTTGATAACCTTACATATGGTCCTGGTATCAGTGCAAGAAGGCCTAGGAAGGAAATCATTCCTGACTAGAAAAAGTTTGTTCAGGAAAGTTATGATAAGAAGTGAACTATACTTGCACCAAGACTTTATTTTCTACATGACTGAGATTTACTTAACACAAGTCAAATTGAAGGGAAATTTACCATAAAAGTTTACTAATTGTAAAACAAAATAATTCACATTTATTTTCATTTCACTAAAGTGTTTATCATTCTGCCTTTCTCATGTGCAGTAACAGAATTCAGGTCATGTAATATGTAACTTTTACTGTTACAATATCTGGATTAGGTTATCATACGATTAGATGTTGGGTAATAATGGTAAGCACCTGAATGAAATGAATGTGGTGATGCCAAGACAGAGGGAATGCCTACAGCAGAACTAGTAACAGTAGATTTGACCTTTCACCACAACTCTCAATTGCTCACATGTTTTTGTTTTATCAGGCTTTTTATATCTGACATCAGATGTTGGATGAATCACAGTTTCCTTGAACTACACATGGGCAACCACTTGCAACCTTGGTATTCTATTCGAACTTTGGGTGAGCTTCAAACCTTGGACCTATTCACAATCAAATCAGCAAGGTTTCTTATCTCTGCACCAACCACTACCCTTCTGCCACTGAAGCTCTATTGCATTCTCTGGTCACCTCCTGACTCAATGTTCACCTCACTGGTCACCATAAATTACAATTCTGGACCAGTTGATAGTATGTTCCAAACTACAGGAATTCCTGTGAGGTGCTGGAAGAGGTCAGTGGGAAAATTTGGCTGATGCATCAGATGCAAGCTGTCTTAATCTAAGGCCATGGGAGGCAACCTCAAAAAAAAATCACTCACTGGAGGTAAAGCTTGAAATGAAACTTATTAAGCAGATAGTGGAGGTACTGGATAGTAGAAGAAAGCAGGAAACCCCAGAAACAGTACTAAATGATTTACCGGCCACATGATGCACAGATTTGAGACTGGAGGAAATCCCTTTCCACTTTGGCCAGTCATTTTGGATGTTTTACACAGCTGGCAAAGTTTAACCAAGCAATTCCATCAGGATAGCAACAGAGATAATAAATTCTCAGTGCAAACACAGCGATTGTTGTAGGCTTGTTGAAGGCAGAGGAATTCTGTACAACTGGATAATTGATTAATCATTCTCCACAATTGGCATCTTATCTGAATATATTCAATTCTCATGTCTTTAAAATGGCTTTTAATCCAGCATCCACCATGCAGATTGCAGTTTCAGAGGAACACATATTTGGAGGATACTTGATGCATACACTGGGATACTGTATGCTCAACTGGAGACCCTGTTATTTCATCTCATTATGAGACAGATAAACATTGAAACTGTCTATCATAGCAATATCTCCAATATACGATTAACACAGCATTTGGAGGTCATTAGGATATTTGTAGAATTAATTCTGATTTGGACAGAGCCAAAAGGGGAAATAAAAGATATTATGTATTTACTATCATTCTTAAATGAAGTGTCCCAATTGATGAATGTTCATCTTATTCTAACCTTTTTAGTATAGTCACAAAAAAATCTTTTTCTAAATGGTTTACCAGAACGTTGCCTGGATTGGAATGCATTAGCTATAAAGGAGAGGTTGGACAAACTTAGACTGTTTTTGCCACAGCACTGGAGGCTGAGGGGCAATCTGACAGAAGTATATAAAAATCATGAGACACGGGTGGAGAGGACGGATAGACGGAAACTTTTTCACAGGGTGGGAATGTCAAATACTAGGAGGCGTAGGTTTAAGGTGAGAGGGGAAAAGTTTGAAGGAGATGTGCAAGGAAAGTTTCTTTACATAGAGGGTGGCAGATGCTTGAAACATGATGCCACAGGAGGTAATGGAAACAAATATATTAGAAATGTTGAAGAGGCATTTAACAGGCAGGAAATAGAGGGATACAGACCATGTGTAGGCAGATGGGATTAGTTTAGAATGCTGTCATAGTCAGTACAGACATAGTGTGCTAAAGAGCCTGTTCCTGATCTATGGTTATTTTCACATAGAAATTGATTCCATAGATCAATTTATCAATATGTACTGTTGTAATGATACTTAAGTGGTTAATGGTACAACCATTCAAACAATTAATCAATTTGATAATAAGAAAAGTGTCATTTTTGATAAATGCAGAATTGTCTACCAAGCCATATTTAGTTTTTATTAAAGGAATCACCTGGTTTTGGTTAATTTTTATGTGTAATGATGTTTCGCAAAAGCTGCTGAAAAGTTTTCCTTCTTAGAGAGTAGTAATATGTCATGTACTACCTATTAAAATAATTAGGAAAATCAAACCCATAATTTCTAACTTTAACAAATCAAGTTGTTGATTATTTAGCCTGGGCAAATCAAAAACTTATCCACATGTTTTCCCCACGTCTGTATTCTTATTTTGGTGATACGTCAGTCGTCGTAAAATGTCTTGCAGTAATTAACATGGAATCTAGAACGCAAATGGTGAACAGAGTGATAAATTGCCATAATTGCTAAAATTGTGAAAACATTCATCAAACGTGTCAACGAGTTACTCATACCCTGCGGAAAATTGCCTTGAATGACTTTATAAAACAGTAAATTAGACCATAATTTTCAGCAAACTAAATCATTTGTCAAATCTAAGAAGAAATTAGCTTCTGTGGCAAAGTGCAGGCAGAACCAAATAATTAGGCAAAATGTAAAGTCAACAGAATCTACAGCAACACATTGCCTGTGTAATATATAGGTCCCGAACAGTACAATGAAAGCAAATTTTGGAAGGGTTGGGCCTCAACGTACCTTGACTCATCATAATTCAAAATGTTGTATTCATTTACTGGGTAATAAGTGACTCTGATGTATTCCACCTCAACAAAATACTTAAAATTTCATGCAACAATCAGCGGTTATAATTCCTGGCAAAAATCAAATTTTCTTGTTCTTTTGAAATAGAAACAAGAACTTGCTTTTATATAAAATGCCTCATTTTCACAACATCATGAAATTGCAGGGAATCCATCACAGTCACTATTGTTATATAAATAACACTGTAGACAAAATGCATACAGCAAGGTCCCATGTATGAGCAAATGATTAAAGATTGAATTTTTGATTGTGTATTGATAAGAACTAAGTATTGGTCAAGACACCAGGAGAACTCCTTGAATATTTCCAATTAGTAACATGATAGATGTTATAGCAATCTGAACAATGAACAGGGTCTCAATCTAATATTCGAAACCAAAAGATGGCACCTGCAATGATACAGTTCTCCCCTCAAAATGCCACAGTCAGTCTAGGTTATTTGCATAGCTTGAAAAGATAGTTTTCTATCTCAGATAGAAAGGGTGGCAACTCAAGTATTAAACAACAAACACTAGTAGAGCAGACATTGCTATCAAAATAACGGTGAGGCAAATGTGCTTGCTGTTACTTATGTGGAAATTATACAACTCAGGCCAGGGGCAGGTACACAGTTAAAAGCAGAAATCCAAAAGCAGCTTTCTGACATGAGCCACCCTACTGTTAGTATTGCAAAACTGGCATCTTACTAATTGGCTTGTCACTGAATTGCATTGGCTGGCATAAAGTTGCTGTATCTGTACAGTAGTTACAAACTAAGCTCACCACAGAAAATTACTTTATTTTTGTACATTTCAAGTCCAACAATCTTTTTAACAACCAGTGTAATTCCTGAAACTAGATTGGAAGTCATCCTATGCACGAACATATTTGTGCAGGAGCAGACAGCATATTGCACCGACCCGTGAATGCAGTTTTTCTGATGAATGTTATCCTGAGAGGACACCCCTCCACCTTGCACTGATGTTAATAACAATGTGCCTATGAAGTCAGAGATACATTTTCATAATGACATTGTCAGATATTCAGCAGTGCATATCTTGAAATTTTCAATCTAGAGGCTCCACAAGTCATTGAAGAATTTTAAGTCATTTTTAAATCAGGGAATTGTTATAGATGAGAGTATGTGAACAAACATGTACAGTTTGCCTACTGTTTGTTGTGCTCAACTGAAAATCAGAATTTGTGTTGGAGGATTCATGGCTCTGTTCGGTTTGGCTCCTTTGTTGTGGATCTGAATCCATGTCCACTCTGGGGAGGAATGAAGCAATCACTTCCGTCATTCCATTCCACTAACTCTGAGAACATTTCTATCATATTTTAGTATTTTAATGTTACATTAGAATTTAACGAAGTTCATCACTATCCAACTCCTGATCATGAAGTTCTGGTTTGCCAACTTTATTTTCCTATTCTTCCACAATTAAATTACATCTCCCAGTTGTCACAGTACTCCTTTCTAATTTCAAGTTATACAAGATAAGGCAACATCAGCTTCACATCACCATCCCTGAATGAAAA
This sequence comes from Rhincodon typus, assembly GCF_021869965.1. Classification (NCBI taxonomy): domain Eukaryota; kingdom Metazoa; phylum Chordata; class Chondrichthyes; order Orectolobiformes; family Rhincodontidae; genus Rhincodon; species Rhincodon typus. The sequence goes on along the minus strand of NC_063341.1, from coordinate 24,927,985 downwards.
CAAGCCTACCCCAAATTAATGAGTACGTGGACCATTTCAGTCTGCACACAGCTCCATTTCCCTCATCTTAGGAGCTCTCTACTCAGCATTCTGTCTCACTGGGAGAGCCAGGCACCTCATGGACCATTACAATGGAAGAAACAATAACATTTGCACACGAACATCTGCTTCCTCACTGAGTCCCACCCTAAAAACAACTGTATAGAGTTTCATGAAGATCCATGCTGTCATCTAGTGCCTGAAACAATGAAGATAGCCAAAAAGGATCATTTAATAAAGAAGTAGTATATGAAATGGAAACAACAGGAATGTGCCGCTTGTGTCACATGAATGAGTTGCCCAGTCATTGGAGCACGGAGTTCATGATGTCTTGGGTGACGTGTGAATATAAATACTTTTGCTGGCCCTTCTGACTTAAAATGACCCTCTGCACATTCTAGAGGGACTGTCATGCATTGTTTTTAGGCAGTGTCATGATTGTGCCTCGATCAATAATATTCCTCTTGGTTTGACTGCACCTCATCCCTCCTTTAAGATATATTCCTCAGAAAAAGCAAGCTGTTATACTTCAAACCAGGATGAACATAGGGAGAGGAAACTGAAGATGTGGAAGACGGGAAAAGGAGAATAGCAGGAGTACAGGGAAGCAAGAAAGCCCCTAGTTCTTTTTCAGAGCCACATTTTTAAAAATTGTTCTTAGGATACGAGTCTCACTTGCGAGCCCTGCAATTACGGCCCATCCCAAATTGTCCTTGAAGGTGGTAATGAGCTGTCATCTTGATCTGCTACAAATTGTGGGGTGTAGATATACCACACTGTTGTTAGGAAGGAAGTTCCAGATTTACGATCCAGTGAAGGTGAAGTAACTACAATCAGGATGATGAGTGATTTGGAGGGGAACTCACAGGTGGTGTATTCTCATGTGTCTGCTGCCCTTGGGCTTCAAGATGGTAAAGATTATGGATTTAAAAGTGCAGTTGAAGGAGGCTTAATGAGTTTCTGCAGTGTTGCCCCATACATCAGTTCCAGAGGAAGTGAGTGTTTAATATAGTAGAATGGAGGGCCAATCAAGTTGGCTGCTCTGTGCTGCACTGTTTTGAGTTCCTTAACTGTTGCTTAAGTTAAGGGGAGAACACTCCATCATACTCATGATTTGAGCCTTGAGGAGAATCCTGAATAAAGAGAACTTTCACAACATTTGTTTTTCTCAAGACTTCCTGATTTTAGATTCTCCTTCAAGTGCTTATGGCTACCTGACAGTGACAACTCCAAATCAGGGGCTTCTCTTACAGCCCTGTGATGTCAGAAAGCTGGGGAATGGTAAAAGTCTGCAGGAAAATTAATCACAGAATCTCCTGGATCATTGCAGGGAAGATGGAATAACTAGTCTTGTGTCATACACTAGTAAGTTGCCTATGACTGCCTACAATGTTGGTGCTCAACGTGTGTTCTCAGTGAACTCATTGTGTTTTTGGGCTGGTTATCCTTCAACACAATATCAATGAATGGTAGTACATTCTCAGTAAGTCTTCTATTCTTGTCAAATTTGTTTGAGCGTATTTTGGTTTGCTGGCCACAGGTTATGCTTGGCCATATGAGAAACATTTCTTGTGCCATCATTGCTAAACTCAACAGATTTTTTTTCTTTTTGGGTTCTGCCATGGGTCTGGTTTCCTCTTGACTGGTTGTTCAACAACTATATGTTCATGAAGTAATTGTTCTCTGATGGGTTTGTCTTTGGACAGACTTGGCACAACTTTGTCTCTCTTATCCTTTTCACTGTCCATTGCAAACAGTTGAACTCCTTCTGCTATATCAACCTGCATGCTTAAGCATGAGGTTCCTTGATCTGAATGATATATATTCTATTATCTTATATCCTTTTGAGTTGCAATGTTGTTTGTAGTAGATTTTCAATCTGGAAAGCAATTTTACCTGAACCATGTAGTTTTGTCTCTGTAGGCTATAACTTCTGTTTCTTCACCCAGTGAAAGTGACCCAATAGGACAGGGGTACTCACCCATGGATCAATTTAAAATTAATCAGATGAAACTGGAGCTGTTTAGATCATCAAAGTCCCCCAGGAATGCACGAGGTATATCTTATAATACTGATGACTCTACCGCATTAATGTTTTTATATGAGTAACAATTAGATTTATTTCTGCTCTGTAAGTGTCCTAAATCTCCGTGCTTTCTGGAAGTGTTCTATAGATTTTTAGATATTCTAAAGCCAATTCTGGTCATTTTGTAATTTTGCTAGTAAACTGAAATGGGAAAACACTTCGAAAAACCAAGGATTGCTGAATGATTATGATCGTTTTTAAAAGAATGCAACATGGCACAAGTTGTAAGTACTGTTTACACAGTTTCTTGTTCAAGCACTATTTGAAGTACAGTTTCCAGACAAGCTGGAGCCTGTACATGTGAACAAAATGGAAATTCAGCCTGCAAGAGCTGATTAACTCGTTTGAGAACAAATGACTAATGTTAAAGGCATTCTGCCTGCCAACTATGTGACTGGTTCCAAGGTAGCTGAACAGGATGTGGCTGTGAACAAGGTGGGAGAAACCATCCATCTTCATCAGCTGAGGAGCTCTCTCTGTCCTCTTCAATAAGAGCCACTAAACCAAAAGAAAACCAGTTTATCTGTCCTTCAAGAGTTGCTGTAAGCTGTGACACTTAATTAAAAAGTCAGAGATAACTTTTGTCTCCTGTAAACCAGTGAAAGCATTAGAGGATGAAGACCAAGGAGCAGCACTCTGATTAGCACAAAAATCCTTAGGCCCATGTTTCGTGAGAGAGAGTGAAAAGTGAATTTAAGGGGATTAGAGTTTTAACTTAGTTGGGTTATCAGCAGATTGCTCATAACTGTTTATCTGTATTTTGAGTCTATGTACTGGTGATAATTAATAATTCTTGTCACTTATAGAAACCTAGTCCATGTTTTCTGCCACCTGAAAGAGTTTTGTGTATTTTTAAAAATCTTTAACTTTTGTGACAACTCTCCTTTAATTCATCTCACTTCTGCCAAGTCAAGAGTGGCTTTGGACACACACCCAGGTCTCGGTTATTCCTGCCTCTTGATGAGGTATGTGGAACGATCCTTGCCCTAGTCCTACATAGGCCCCCCCTCCCACAACTCTTTTCTTGGTACATCAACAACTGCTTTAGGGCCACTTCATGCTCCTGCCAGGACCTTGAAAAATTTGTTCATTTTGTCTCCAATTTCCACTCCTCCATAAGTTTCACATCGTCCATTTCCAACACTTCCTTTCCTTGACTTCTGTCTCCATATTGGGGAATAAACTGTCCACTACCATCCACGACAAAGCCACTGACTCCCATTGCTACCTTCACTACAGCTCGTCACACCCCACATCCTGCAAAGATTTCATTTCATTCTCCCAATTCCTTCACCTACATTGCATCTATTCGGATGATATGCACCTTCCGAAAGCAGTACTGCTGACATGGCTTGCTTCTTCCATAACCATGGTTTCCTGCCCACTGTTGTTGACAGGACTCTCAACCGTATCCAACTTATCACGTATGCTTCTACCCTTGCCCCTTCCCATCACTCACAACAGCATGATCCGGTTTCCCTTATCCTCACTTTTCATCCCACCAGCCTCCGCATTCAAAAGGATCATTCTCCTGCCATTCTAGAGTTATCTAGACTTGAAACATTAGCATGCTTTCTCTCCATGGATGCTGCCTAATCTGCTGTGGTCTCCAGCATTTGTTTTTCGTGCAGTTTCCAGCATCTGCAGTAATTTGCTCCCTTGTAGATTCTGCCTTTGCTACATAGGACAGCAACCTTTCTTTGGATTGACGGCTTCTGAGTGAGTTTTCTTTTAAAAAAAAGTGAGTTTAGGAATTTAGGAGACAATTTCGCCCTTTGCCCTCAAGTATTTTGAGCCTTGTAGATTTTTCTTAAACAAGTTTTTTTTGCATGAAAGTAATAAGATACAAGGTACAACAGTAAATTAGACATTGTTACTAAGACCACTGGCAGACCCAATGGATCTTCATCATTGACAACCCTAAATGTTCTGCCTTTCCTTAGGAGAGTCCTCCTGATCGGATTGGGTGGAGATTAATCTCTCTAACGTTAGCTCTTCCAGAATCATTACCTTTTACAACAATATCCTGTTCACTTAACAAGGACATTTCATTGTGATAGAACCTAATCCAATTTATTTTTCCATAGGACATCAAAACAGTGGAAACTCTATGGGCAAACATAGTGACTCAGTGGTTATCATTGCTGCTACACAGTACCAGGGACCTCAGTTCAATTCTAGCCTTGGATCATTGTTTGTGTGGTATTTGCATGTTCTCCCTACGTCTGTGTGTGTTTCCATTGGGTACTCCGGTTTCTTCCCACCGTCCAACAACGTGCAGGTTAGGTGGATTGGCCATTAGAAATGTGGGATTATGGGGATAGGTTGGGGAGCTGGAGCTGGAGGAGATGCACTTTGGAGGGCTGCTGCAGACTTGATGAACCAAATGGCCTCTTTCTACACTGTGGGGATTCCACGATTCTTCACTCTCTACATCATCCAGATTCTATTAAATGTGCTTTCAAAGTGGAACTTCACCAAAATTAAAGAAAAATGTACCAACCCTGAAACAAAGTATGTGACGGTCATAGTAAAAGCTGCTTCCCATCCCCGTGAGCTCTTGTTGCTATGGTACCATAACCGTAATTGGATAGAGCTTAAAACCAATCTTTCTGAAAGCACATTTCTGCTATTGTGTGTCCTGGAAGAACTAACAGCAAAATTAAATACAATTGGCAAAACCTCAAATTCAGATCATTCATATAAATGACGATGTTCCATAACTTAGCCACAAGTATTTGTAAATAGAACACTTACATTCCTAAAGTTGAGGTAATATTCAAAATTACTATACAAATCACGCACATTCAAGTTGGCAAACTGGTCAAGCAGTTGGCCTTTATTAGAAATCCTGAATGCAGTGCTGCATTCCAGACTTGGGGCACGCGGAGGTCATGAAAGGCACTATGTGAATGGAAATGTTTTTTCTAATGTGATAGACACGTTTCATACCTGTCTGATAACAATGATATACAAGAGTATACTTTTAGACTGTAGAATTGGTATGATTGACCAGCTACATAGCTGACATGCTGGAAAAGGATAGTGGGCAGGATTTAATCTGCTCATCTGAAGAAATGTGGGGGTGGGGTAGAAAATGAGGGGAGAAACCTGTCAGTTCTATAAGGGCAGCCCTATCAAAATTATTGTTCCTTAGAAACTTAACTCACCACTATAAGACCTTGACCAAGATGCAGGACCTCAGAGACAGAAATCCCATTCATAGAGAACTGCTGGCCAATAGAGGCAAGTCGCTCCTCATTACGGAGGACATGACCTGGAGCAGAGGTAGCTACAAGCAAAGAATCCAACAGAGGGCAAGAACCAATGGGGGATCTCAGGCACTAAAGATGATCAAGGATGGTTGGTGAGTGTCTGGAAAAGCAATCATGGCAAGGGAACAGGAGCTCAGAAGGGCAGTGTTGACTTTCAGCAGCCACCCTTGGTGCTAGGGTCCTTTACCAAGCACTAAATGCCTAACAAGAGACCACATCACCCCCTCCTCACCCCAACCCAATCCAAGGATGCTGGTGGGAAATCCCAATAAAGTTTACTTGGTGGTCTTCATTTGTGGGAGAGTGATTCAGCCCCCATTTAATTCTTAAGCCACTTACCTATGGTGGGTTCAGGGATAACTGGTGTTAATTGGATCATTAATGAGCCCAGTTGATATCTTTCCACCAGGACGATTCAGCGTACCTGGGGACAGTTTTCATAACAACAGAAATCTGGCATGGTACTCCTGATCAATTTCCCTGAGCACCCCTATCATTATTCCTGCTTGAGCAGGTTCAATTCAATTCTGGCCAGTGCTATCAACTCTTTCTTTACACTTCTTTATTAAGATGAAATGAATGAGAAGTGGTACCATCCTTTACTCTAGCTAGTTCTATTATCTAATACCCTTCATGTTTCTTCAAATTAAATTTTTTTCATGGGAGTGACAACACAGCATGGTGATTAAATGCATACAAATCTATTACTGTACTACACAGTACTTGACACAGCAACCTTTTGTCAACTTTTATTCAATTTGAACAGCATTTCTACAACCTTAAATATAGAATCCCAGAATCATTCCAATAGCAGATATAGACACACCAACTCCATGTAATTTAGCTTGTTCTACTCCCCCACCCAATCCCAATGACTGTACATTATCCATCTTCAGGTGCTTATTCCAGTTCCCTTTTGAAAAGCAGTACAAGCCTGCTTCCACCATAAACATACGACGTACATTCCAGGTCCTGGACATTCATTGTCTGAAACATACATTTTCATGTCACCTTTAATTCTTTAAGAAATCATCTTAAAATCTGTGTCCTCAAGCTCTTGTTCCTCCCACCAACAGGAATTGTTTCTCCCTACTGCTCTGTCTAGACCCCTCATGATTTTGATCACTGTTACTCTCTTGTTGTTGCACATGATCTCTCAATTTATGAAGATTAGGATCCGGAATGTCACTTTGCCACTCTCACAACCTGTTTTGTCAATAATCTGTGCACATTTTCCCCAAGTCGACAAAAAGTTGCTGTGCCAATTACAGTATAGCACCACACTGGATTTGCGTGCACTTAATTACCATGCTGTTTTGTATTCCCTTCAGAATGATACCCTTCAATTGGTATTGTTTCACAATTATTGGTATCAAAATGTATTGCTTCATATTTTGCCACTTTAATTTCTATCTGCCACTTCTTCATCTATACTACTAGCCCATGTCCTCTTGAAGACTGTCACTAACCACCTCACAGTTCACAATACATCCAAGTTTTATCATGTGCACATTTTGAAATCATGTACTGCACACACACAGATCTCCATTTACCATAGATCATATTGCTATTTATACCACTGCAAATGCAACCAACTTAACATGCACATGATATTGCCCATCATTATCCTGTCCTACTCATGCCTATGATAAACTAGCAGCAGGATTGCATCATCATTACATCTTGCCAAAGACTGAAAGCAATTGATCATCCGACTAATAACTTTTTTTAAACAACTTCACACTCAAGACTTCTTGCTGACTATACCAAATTATTGTAAAACATTTGCACCAGTGTGTAAGGCAAATGAGAGCACTATGTTCCACAACCTTCAAATTTTGTATTGGTTTGGTATGCATTTGGCCCCCTTCTCTGCTACAGTACCAAATTATGGAATGCCTCTGACATTTCTACTCTTCATACATGGCTGCATCTCTACATGAAAGTGATGTGTACAGACTGCGGTAAAGCCAGAAGGTCTTTCTGACCTGCAGTCACAGACATTGAACTTAAGGAAATCGGAATCAGAAATCTAAACCTCATTTTCAGAAACATTTAATCAGATTTGTAAGGAATGTAAGCTTTATAAACTTGACAAAATCCATCATATGTTTATCTAGAATTAACAGTGGTAGCATTTAGAGTTAAGATTGATTTGAACTGTGGAAACTTGGGAAATGTCCAACTAAATCCAAATTCCTCCAACTTGGCTTAGTTCAGATTTGGAAACTACTTTGAACCTCAGAGTTAAAAAGAACTATTGTGAAAGTAATGAGTATAATATGGTGGAGATAAAATAGCCTTGCAACCAATTGTAAACTATTTTTCCGTATATATAAAATCTGAAATAGAGATGAAACAAAGGTCCACAACATTCAGCGGCTGTTATACTTCCAAATATCTAAAACTTCACAAAAATGTAACAAATAGGACAAAAGTATAACTTATGAAAATTATGGACTTAATTTTACCAAACAAATACATTTTTAAAAAGAGACAGAATGTCACTTCAGGGATGTGAACTAATTTGGGGCTCAGGCATGATTCGTAAAACATTATAGCCCAGAACATTAAACTTTAGCAAGAGTCAATGTTTTGTAAATAATACGAGTATTTTCATACGATAATATGTTAATTAGTTCCAAGTTTTTGATTAGGTTCATGTTACCCTACTCACTTGCCAGAAGAAAGAAATGACTTCAGTTGAAAAACTATAAAGTATCTTTGCGTGATAAGCAGTATTTTTATGCTTCATGGTTCTTCGATTAAAAGTATGTAACATACCTCAGTCTCAATATATTTGCCAAGATAACCAAAGTGGCATTCTTTGTCACAAAAAGTAAACCACAAACACTGAAAGAATAATGTTTTTTCTGCATTTATTCAACACATTTCTTCAATTAGAGATTGTATCTATTAAGCATACCAACATGTGTTCTCAAAAGTTTTGTTCAGAGACCTCTGTATTTTCTTACAGAACTTAACAGCAAGCCTTCATGTGTCAATAAGTGTTGAACTTACAAACACTACAGCAGATTATACACATCTATGCAATAATTCAAGACAACCTATACAGTGTTAGATTTTAATGTGTACTGATAAGAACTACAATGAATTAAATGATAAAGAACATAAGAGTCTGTTTCTGCAGCAACCTGAAAAATATTAATATGTTATATGCTAAAATGTTATATGCACGTTGACTTGTTTTTTTTCCCCTGTGTTACTCTTGATACAATCAGTTCAATCTATAGCACTGCAACTTAGAAGTGAGAGAGATCAGGACAGAATTTATTGTTGCTGGCAAAAGGAAGGTATCTGGCATTTGTTACTGTTGTCCTTTCCTGTTTAATTTCTATGGTCTTTTTCACTGAAAGTTGCTGGAATTTGGAGATTCAAATTGTACATGTCTGAACAGCACAATCAAACTCTACATCTTCCCAAGCAAATGAAACTAGTAAAACAGGAGTAGCAGCAGGTGGACACCATACATTCTGTTGAGCCCTCTTTGCCATTCAATGCATTCACGGTTGAGTGGTAGTTTCAATTGCTCTCCATCTTCTCAATTCTATGAAGGCTCAAAAAAAAAAATCAATTGAATGCAACCTTAATACACACTTAATGGAGTGTCCACAAACTGGAGTTGGGCAACTCCAAACATTCACAGGCTTCCGAGTAAAGAAATTCTTTTCATCTTGGTCCTAAATAATTAGCCCATTTTCCTAAGACTTTCACCTGTTCTAGATTCTCCAGAAAGGGAAAATCTTTGTGTACATCTTCAAGCTCCTTCAGAACCTTGTTTGTTTCAATGAGATTGCCTCTCATTCTTCTAGACTCCAGAATAGAGGGCCAATTTTCTCAGCCTCTCATTGTAAGTCATCACATCATCCTCTCATCATAGGAACCATCCTAATGAACCTTCATTGTACCACTTCAAAAGGTACCTATATTGCTCCTTAAATATAGAGACCAATGCTGTATACAATGCTTCAGATTCAGTATCACTCAAACCTAATACAATTGCAACAAGACTTCCCTATTCTTGTGCTAAAATCCCCTTGCAATACAGGTTAAGTTTCCAAATTGTATCTGCATTCAAACTTTGTACTTGTAAGAACATTCCAAAGTCTTTCTGAATGTCAACATTTATTTATATTTAAAAATATTTAACAATTGTTTTTCAATTCTGTCAAAATGACTAATCTGTGGCTTTTCCACATTATACTCAATCTGTCATCTTCTGCCCGCTCAAGAATCCATTTAAAGCCTGTGTCCTTCTCAATGAAATAAGAGAAGAAACTGCAATAAACTAACTTGGATATTTTATTTCTCTGAATTTCTTCAAAGTCATTACTAGAAATTGTAAATAGCTAAGGTCCCAGTAATAATCCTTGCGACAGTCAATGGTTACAGCCTACCAACTTGAAAATATGTTTATCACTGTCCCTGCTTCCTGCCTATTAATCATTCCTCTATGCTAATATGTTACCACCAACTCCAAGAGCCCTTACTTTGTGTATTAACCTTTTTTGTAGCAAGATATTGAACACCTTTTGAAAGTCTGAGCATACTACATCTATAGATTCCATTTTATCTACCGTTCTACAACCCAACACCTAGATTCATCCTCAAAAATCTCCAGTAAAATAATGTACAATTGCCATTTTATAAAACCATGTTGACATTGTCTGATCAGGTCACAATTAAGAATTGTATATTATCTGGGTTTCTAAAATAAAAGTAAAAGTAAATATGAAGTGATAGCACACAGTGAATAAATATTGTGGAGACTGGCTGCAGGATGACACAGATTGTGTTCTGACTATTGAGGGGTGTAAGATATTCAAGAAGTTAAGGAAGTTAAATACAAGTACATGTGTTGACTCCTAATCAAGGATAGCATTGGTGCAATAGTTAAGAGATAATGTTGGTTCAAGATTTCAGGAGGCAGAATCATTTTGGAGAAACTTTGGAATAGTAGTGGGAAAGACTCACTGGAGTCTAACTTTCAAGCCCCAAGTAGTTACCACAATGTAGAAAGTATGCAATATGACATGTTGGGTGCTTGCGATAAATGGACCATAATAATTGTGATTTTAATGTACAAAAAAAAAACTGAACAAAAAAGTCAGATTCATAATAGCATTGATTGGGAGTTCATAGAATGCTTTGCACTTACTTTGTTACAGCAGCACATTCTGCGACTGACAAGAGAGCAGGCTATACTAAACTTGGTATTGTGTAATGTGACAGAATTAATGACTTCAGAGTACTGCACATCTAGGTAGTGGTAATACTAATTGGATTGAATTTTGTATCCAGTTTGAAACAGAGTGCATCTAAGTGTGGTATTTTAAATTTAGAAATGGGCAACCATGTAGGCATGAATACTGAGCTAGTTGAAGTGAACTAGGATATTAGGCAGACAGCGATCAGTGGGGACACAATGGCACACATTTAAAGGGATTATAATCATGAGGGAAGTAGTAACAAAATGATGGAGCTGAGGCTTAGTAAGTCACCAGGACCCAACAGATTTCATCATATGTCCTCTAAAAAGGTGACTAAATGAGGTTGCAGCTGCATTGGTGTTAACATTCCAAAATTCATCACAAAATCCAGAAGATTATCTTAAACTGGAAAGTAGGAAATATATACTCAAGAAGGGAAGGAGGCAGAAAACAGAAATTTTAGGCCTGTTAGGTAATTGTGGAGCAAGTATAGAATTGGTCATTCAGGAGGGTATAAAATGGGCAACCGTAAAAATCTCAAGGTAGTCAGGAAGAATCAGCATGGATTTGTCAAATGGAAATCACGTTTAACAAAATTATTGGAATTCTTCGAAGAAGTAATATATACTTTCGATAGAAGGGAGCTAGTGAAGATCTGTACTTGGATTTCTAAACGGCATTTGATAAGGTTCCACATAAAAGGTTTTTGTGCAAAGTATGAGCTCATGATACAGCAGGCAGCATACTAGCATGGATAAACTGGAGAATTCTAGTTGTTGAGTGTACAAGTCAAAAAGAGTTAATGTAGGTACAGCAAATGATTAAGGCAATGAAAAGCTATCCTTCATTACAAAATGAATTTAATGAAAAGTAAGATTGTTATGCTTAGTATATGCAGAGCATTATTGAGATCAGGTCTTGAATATCCTCAGTTCTGAGGGAGGGTCACTCTTGATTTGATTTTATTATAGTCACACGTACCCAAGTACAGTGAAAAGCTTTGTTTTGCAAGCAGTACAGGCAGATCACAGCAAACAAGGACATACAGATCATAGGGTGCTTAGACAGAGCAAGGCATAAAAGGTTACAGCTGCACAGGAGGTGCACAAAGTAGGACCAACATTAGCAAGATCAATATTATTTGAAGTTACAGAAGTCCATTCAGCAGTCTAATAATAGCAGGGAACAAGCTGTTTTTGAATCTGTTGACGTATGTTCAAGTTTTTGTATCTTCTGCATGACGGACGAGGTTGGAAGAGAGCATTTCTGGGATGGGAGGGGTCTTTGATGTTAGCAGCCTTTCTGCAGCAACAAGAAGCCTAAATGGAGCTGACCCAAAATATTAACTCTGATTTCTCACCACAGATGCTGCCGGACCTGCTGAGCTTTTCCAGCAATTTTTCTTTTTGTTCTTGAATAACTGCAACTGACTTGCAGTTGTGGTCTCCTTACTTAAGGAAAGGAAACGTATTGGAGGTGATTCAGAGAAGGTTTGCGACAGCAGTTGTCTTATAAAAGAAAGATTTGACATGCTAGGCTTGTTTTCCTGAGGTTAGAAAGAAAGGAGAGGTGATTTGATTCAAGTTAATCAGATAGCAACAGGAGTAAGCCAAATCAATCCATTGAGCCTGCTCAGCCATTCAATATGTTCATGGTTGTTCAGGTACTTTAAATGACTTTTAAACCACCCCCATTTTCATAATCCTGTATGCTGTGCAATTCTGGTCTCCCAGCTATAGGAATGAAATTATGAAATTTGAAAGGGTTCAGAAAATACTTACAAGGATTTTGCCAGGGTTGAAACTTTTGAGCTAGAGGGAGAGGCTGAACAGGCTAGGGCTATTTTTCCTGGAGCACTGGAGGCTGAGGGGTGACCTTATAAAGGTTTATAAAATCATGAGGGGCATTGATAGTGTAAATGGACAAGGTCTTTTGCCCAGGGTAGCAGAGCCCAAAACTAGAGGGCATAGGTTTAAGGTGAGAGGGGAAAGATTTAAAAGGGATCTAAGGGGCAACGTATTCACTCAGAGGGTGGTGCATGTGTGAAATGAGCTGCCGGAGGAAGTGGTGGAGGTTGGTATAATGACAACATTTGAAAGGTACCTGGATGGGAATAGGAGTAGGAAGGATTTAGAAGGATATGGGCTAAATGCTAGCAAATAGGACTAGATTAATTTCGAAAATCTGGTCAGCGTGGACAAGTTGGACCTAAGGGACTGTTTCTTTCCTGTATCGCTCCATGACTCTATGCTGCCGGTAATCAAAAATCTATTGATATCTAAAAACATACTCAAAGACTGAGCTTTCACAACAATTCCAAAGATTTAAAACATATGTGAAGAAAATTCTCATCATCTCGGACCAAAGTGGCATCCCCCTTACTTTTAAATTTTGCCCCTTGGGTCTACACTCCCCAGCCAGGGGAACATCTTACCGACATCTGCCCTGTTGATCCCTTTAAGCATTTTTCTAAGTTTCAATGAGATCACTTCTTATTGTTGGAAACTGGGCAAACTGGACCAGTATTCTTTACAATCTCTCTTCATAGGCCAATCCACCACCAGTAACAAGTCTGGTGAACCTTCATTGTACTCCCTCTACACCACAATATCTCCCCAAGATAAGGAGACCAAAACGGCACACAGTACCCCATATGCAGTCTAACCAAGCTCCTATAAAATTGAAGCAAGAGTTCACTACTCCTGAACACAAGTCCTCTTGCAACACAATTCTTCCCTTAGCCTTCCAAACACCTTGCTGCACCTGCATGATAACCTTCAGTAATTTGCATTTTTTAGCAATGGCAATTAGATCATACTCATGAATTTCTATTTGTGACTTGTTGCAAATCCGGCATGCAGTCAGGTAGATTGTCCTTAACTTTGTCTTTTTGACATCATTCTACTTTTGAAGGTTTGTACTGGCGGGGCGGTAATGGCCTATTGCTTCATTCACTGGACTGTTAATCCAGAGACTCAGATAATGTTCTGGGGACCTGGGTTCAAATCCTGCCATGGCAGATGGTGGAATTTGAATCTAATAAATATCTGGAATTAAGAGTCTAATGATGACCATGAATCCGTTGTCAATTGTCAGAAAAACCCATCTGGTTCACTAATACTGTTTAGGGAAAGAAACTGCCACCCTTACCTGATCTGGCCTACATGTGACTCTGGACCCACACAATTAGGGATGGGCAACGAATGCTGCGTAGCCAGCGACACCCTCATCCCGTGAATGAATAAAGAAAAAAAAACTCTTTCATATTCTCTACTCCCTAGCATCTTTGACTTCCTGTTACCAACTTTACTTAGGGGGAGAAATTATAATCAGTACAGAAACATTACTGAACACACTGATGGAGCGGTGTGCTGATAAGTCTATGGGTCCTAATGGACTTCACCCTAGGGCCTCAACAGGAGGCAGCAATGGCCTAGTGGTATTATTACTGGACTGTTAATCCAAAAGACTCAATGTTCTGGGGACCCACATTCAAATCCTATCACAGCAGATAGTGGAATTTGAATTCAATAAAAAATATCTGGAATTAACAATCTAATGATGACCATCGCCGATTGTCGGAAAAACCCATCTGGTTCACTAATTTCCTTTAGGGAAGGAAACTGCCATCCTTACCTGGTCTGGCCTACATGTGACTCCAGACCCACAGTAATGTGGTTCACTCTCAACTGCCCTCTGGGCAATTAGGGGTGGGCAATAAATGCTGCCTATCCAGCGACACCCCTAGCCTGTGAATGAATTTTAAAAAAAAAAAACTTGCTTCCAATTTGGGTTACCCGTCAGGTTCCCATCCTCCCGATAAGCTAGTTTAAACCTACTCCAATAGCACCAGCCAGTCTACTCGTACGGAAATCAGTTTCAGTCCTTTTAAAAAAAAAGTATAACCCATCCAGCTTGTACAGGTCCTACTTGGTCCAGAACTGACCAAAAATCCTCAGAAATTTGACACTCTCCCTCCTACACCAGTTCTCCAGTTATGCATTCAAACAACCAATCTTCCTGTCCTCATGCTCACTAGCATTTGGCACCAGGAGTAATCCAGAGATTACTAATCTTGAGGAAATGTGTTTTTTTTCTTAAATTTCCTTTCTAACTCTTTCAAATCTGCCTTCAGCACCTAATCCTCTTCCTATCTATGTAGTTTGTACTAATATGGACAAGGACTTCTGGCTGATTCCCCTCCTCCAAAAGGGCATCCTGCAGTTTCTCGATAACATCCTTGACCCCAGTAAGAGGTATTTTACACACCATCCTGGCATCCCATTTACTGCCACAGAAATGTCTGCCTGATCCCCTGACAATGGAATGCACTATAACTATTGCTCTTCATTTCTTTTCCCTCTGTCCCATATGGCTGAGTCACCTCTGCTTCCACGAGTTTGGCTCTGGCTACACTCAAGGAACCATCTCCCTCTCCAGTTTACAAGATGGAATATTGATTAGCAAGCACAATAGACTTAAAGGACACCTGCACAACCTGCCTGATCATCTCAGTGTACCTGATATTCATCCATTCCTCCTCTGCCTGTACACTCCTAATCAGCATTGTGAGCAAAAATGGGGCATGAATGAGTCATGGCAGATAAAAAAGGAAAATCTTAAGTTATTTTACATTAAGGCAAATAGAAGGAAAACTAGAGAAAACATACAGCCCATTAAGACCCATGTGTTAATTTGTATGTAGAAGCACAGATGTAGATAGGATTTTAAATGAATATTTTGTGTCATTATTCATTTGCAAAAGGGACAAAATGGTTACTGAAATCAGGGAGAATAACTAGAATAGTCTTTTAAAAAGTTAACATAATCAGAGAGGAGCCTCCACATGGTCTGGCTGCTTAAAAGTAGATGCATTTCCAGAACCAGATGAAATGTATTGCAGGCTGTTGAGTGAGGCTAAGGAGGAACAAGCTGGGGCATTCGCAAAAGTTTTAAATTGCTCCGTGACTACAGAAGAGATGCGAGAGGACGGAAGGACAGCCGATGTGGCACCAATATTCAAGAAGACAGCAAGGGATAAATGAGGAAACTACAGCTCAGTCAGTCTAACCTCAATAGCGGGAAAATTATTGGAAGCAATTTGGAGGGACTAAATTAATCTGCATTTAGGGAGGTGCAGATTAATTTAAAAAAGTCAGCATGGTTTTGTTAAGAGGAGGTCATATAAGACCAATTTTTCAAAGGAGGTACTTTAAATCTATCCACCATTTAATGACCCCCACCCTTATCAGCCTGGGAGACAGCATTTATTGCCTATCCCTAGTTGCCCTTGAGAAGGTGGTGGTGAGATGCCTTCTTGAACCACTGCAGTCCTCCTGCAATGGGTTGACCCACAGTGCCATTAGGGAGGGAATTCCAGGATTTGGACCAAACGACAATAAAAGGAATGATGATATATTTCGAAGTCAAGACGGTAAGTGGCTTGGAGGGGAACTGGAAGGTGGTGCATTCCCATGCATCGGTTGCCCTTATCCTTCTAGGTAGAAGTGGCCATGAGTTTGGAAGATGCTGTCTGAGGATCTTTGGTGAATTTCTGCAGAGCATCTTGTAGATAGTACACACTGCTGCTACGGAGCATCGGTGGTGGTGGGGGTGGTAGTGGTAGATGTTTATGGATGCAGTGCCAATCAAACAGGCTGCTTTGTCCTGATGGTGTCATGCTTCTTGAATGTTGTTGGAACTGCACTCATCCAAGCAAGTGGGGAGTACTCCATCACACTCCTGATTCCTGCCTTGTAGATGGTGGATAGGCTTTGGGGGGTCAGGAGGAGAGTTACTCACTGCAGTATTCTTAGCCTCTGACCTGCTCTTGTAGCTACTGTGTTTACGTGGTGACTGCAGTTGAGTTTCTGGTCAATGATAACTCCCATAATGTTGATAGTGGGAGATTCAGTGATGGTAACATCATTGAATGTCATGGGCAGTGGTTAGATTGTCTCTTATTGGTGATGGTCACAGCTTGGTGTGTTGCAAATGTTAAATACAACTGGTCAGCCCAAGCCTGGATATTGTCCAGATCATGTTGCATTTGAAGACGGACTGCTTCAGTGTCTAAGGAGTCGCAAATGGTGCTGAACATGTTTGCTCATGATTGCATAATTACTTCTGACCTTATGATGAAGGAAAGGTCATTGATGAAGCAGCTGAAGATGGCTGGGCCTAGAACACTACCTTGAGGAACTCCTGCAGGGGTGTCCTGGAGCTGAGATAACTGACCTCCAACAACCACGACTATCTTCCTATGTGTCAGGCAGGACTCCAATCACCGGAGAGTTTGCCGTCGATACCCACTGATTCCAGTTTTGCTAGGGCTCCTTGATGTCACACGCGGTCAAATGCAGCCTGGATGTCAGGGGCTGTCACTCTCACCTCACCGTTGGAATTCAGGTTTTTTTGTCCATGTTTGAACCAAGGCTGTAATGAGATCAGGAACTGAGTGGCCCTGGCGGAATCCAAACTGGGCGCCACTGAGCAGTTTATTGCTGAGCAGATGATGTTTGATAGCAGTGTTCCTGACACCTTCCATCACCTTACTAACGATCGAGTATAGATTGATGGGGCAGTAATTGGCCAAGATGGATTCGTTCTGCTTTTTATGTCAGGACATACTTGGACAATTTTCGACCTTGTTGGGTAGATACCAGTGTTGTAACTGTACTGGAACAGCTTGGTGAAGAGAGCAGCAAGTTCTGGAGCACAAGTTTTCGGTACTATTGCCGAAATGTTGTCAGGGCCCGTAGCCTTTGCTGTATCCAGTATCTCCAACCATTTCTTGATATCCCGTGTAGTGAATCGAATTAGCTAAAGACTGGTATCTGTAATGCTGAGGACCACTGGAAGAGGGAGAGATAGTTCACCCACTTGGGACTTCTCGCTGAAGATTGCTGCGAATGCTTCAGCCTTATCTTTTGCACTGATATGCTGGACTCTTCTATCATCGAGGAGGGGGATATTTGTGGAGCCTCCTCCTCCAGTGAGTTGCTTAAACACAACTGGATGCATTCGGACTACAGAGCTTAGATCTGATCTGTTGGTTGTGGGATCGCTTAGCTCTGTCTATCACTTGCTGCTTATGCTGTTTGGCGTGCAAGCAGTTCTGTTTGGTGGCTTCACCAGGTTTACACCTCATCTTCAGATATTCCTGGTGCTGCTCCTGGCATGCCCTCCTGCTTAATGGTAATGGTTAAGTGGGGGATATGCCAAGCCATGAGGTTCCAGACACTGCAGGAGTACAATTCTGCTGCTGTTAATGGCCCATTGCACCTCAGATGCCTAATCTTGATTTTCCAGATCTGTTTGAAGTTTGTCCCACTTAACACAGTGATAGTGCCACACAACACAACGGAAGTTACTCTCAATGTGAAGGTGGGACTTAGTCTCCATAAGGTTTGCATGGTAGTTGCTCTTATCAATATTGTCATGCAGCTATCAGATTGGTAAGGATGAGGTCAAGTATGTTTCTCCCGTCTGGTTGGTTCTCTCTCCACTTGCCAAAAGACCCAGTCTAACCGCTATGTCCTTAAGGACCAGAGCAGCTTGATCATTAGTACTAATCCCAAGCCATTCTTGGTGGTGGACATTGACACCCCCCACCCAGAGTATATCTTGTACCCTTGCCATCCTCAGTGCTTCCTCTAAGTGTTGTTCAACATGGAGGAGTATCAATTCATGAGCCGAGGGAAGGTAATCAGCAGGAGGTTTCCTTGCCCCTGTTTAATCTGAAGCCCTGAGACTTCATGGGGTCCAGAGTCAATATTGACGACTCCCAGGGCAACTCTCTACCAATTTTATATCGCTGTGCCACCACCTATGCCGGGTCTGTCCTGCCAGTGGGACAGGATATATCCCGGAATGGTGATGGTGGTGTCTGCGACATTGTCTGTAAGGTATGATTCCATGAGTAGGACTACATCAGGCTGTTGCTTGACAAGTCTGTGAGACAGCTCTCCCAATTTTGGCACTAGCCCCCAGATGTTAGCAAGGAGGACTTTGCAGGGTTGACAGGGCTTTTCCAGTGCCTAGGTCGATACCAGGTGATCCATCAGGTTTTATTTCTGAGACTTTGTAGCGATTTTTACAACTGAATAGCTTGCTAAGCCATTTCAGAGGGCAATTGAAAGTCAACAACTTTGCAATGTGTCTGGAATTACACATAGGACAGACCAGGTTAGGATGGCAGATTTCCTTTCCTGAAGGACATCAGTGAACCAGATGAGAGTTTCTGACAATTGACAATGATTTCTTGGTCATCAGTACATTTATAATTCAAGTTTTGTTATGCTCCTCGCAGTAAAATACATTTCATTTAGCCTTGCTAAACTCACTTCTTATGTAACTTAAAATCCTACTGAAGAAAAGGAAATGTAACTTGTAATTCTCTCTCAGCTTCTCTCAGTTCTGAACTGTTATCAGGATTGCATCACCCTGCCAAATCTACTTTAAATCTACCCCCACGCCATTACCAAACCTCCCCGCACATATGTTGGGAGTTCTATTCTTGTTCAGATATAATACATCAAAGGTCTCACCTACCCCAGAGGTCAGGGAACTCCAGCAATCTAAAGCTCTCTCCGTTTCTCCATCTCTCCAGCCACACTTTCATCTGTTCCATCCTTTTATTTCCTATAGTTACTAGCGCACGACACCAGGAGAAATCCAGAGACTAATACCTTGAAAGTTGTGCTTTTCAACTTCTTACTTAATTCCTTAAAGACTGCTTGCAGGACCTCCTTTCTCTTATTTCCTACACCATTGGTCCCAACATGGACCATAACACCTAGCTATTTACCCACCCCTCTTCAGAATATTCTGCACCTATTCCACAACATCCTTGACCCTGGCACCTAGGAGGCAACATACCATTCTGGAGTCACATCTATGGCCACAGAACATCTGTCAATTCCCCTAACTCATGAATCCCCAATCACTATTATCTTCCAAACTTCTTCCTCCTGCAAAAGCAACTAGACCACCCACACTGCCATGGCCTAGGCTCCACAGAAAAAAAACTATAATTCCCACTGTTTTCCGAGAAAAATATGACCTTTCTGCTCTCATTGATCTTTTAAATCTTGCAGCCACTTCTCCTGATTTCCACACAGGTCTGTCGCTGGTCTCTTTGCTTCTGAGTCATTATCTCGCCAACTCATCTCAGTGATGTCGATTGCTTGACCTGGCATGCTCACCTCACCGGTTCTTCTGCAATAATTTCTTGACAAATGATGTTCAGCAAACTCTCTCCCTTCTTTCTTGAATAGCAGTGTTACATTTGCTAACTTCCAATTCATTGGAATAATTCTAGATCTAGGAACTTCAGAAAACCATGATCAGTGCATCTGTTATCTTTTCAACATGAATTTTTTTCATGAGCAAAGCAGAGCCTGAATCCAGAAATGTAAATTAGAGTAATGATATTAATGCAGGAAGAAAAGCCCATGTATTTCTGGTGAGGCAGAAGCCATTTTGGTACAGCTCAGAAGAGAAGAACATCTCACACAGAAAAATTTGGAATTTTTCACAATGTACAGAAATAACAGTGGATATTGTTAGGTTAACCATCACTGACATCAAATTCTAGCCTACTAGTCTGAATTCTGATGTAACAATGACAGCAAAACTATCAGCTGTGTTCACCATCATGCTCTCCCTCTATGTAGCATGCTTGTGTTCAAGGCTTGCTGATTATGGTTCATTTATGCCATGATATTACTACAAGGCAAATAGGAGAGGCAGGCCTCAGCCAGTATGACATTAAACATATGCAACTGGCATTTTGAAGTTCTGTGCTCTAAATCAGCTGAGCTCACCATCCCTACTCATTGACTTATTTCATTAAACCTGACAGTAACTTTAGGAGTACATATGGTGGAATTCTATAGCTGTAGGACATTTAAGAATGGAACCATGTGACAACTTTCAAGGTACAGTCCATACTGAATATGCACAAATCTCACGTGAACAATGCAATTTGAATAAATTATCTCCAGGTTAACGTGAGGCACAGAATTCCAATGGACTAAATTACTTATTTAATTGTCTTAAAATTCAGACCATACCAACTATGCTCAGTGTACTACTAAGCCATGCCAATAACCATTGATTCACTTTAAAAATGCAATCTTCATTGTGTAGAACTCTCTGATCTCCCATGACATTGCTCACCATAGAAAATATCTAGGTTCCCTAGTGTTGATGAGGTCATGCATCAGAAAACAGAGATAGAGGGGAAGAGAATCTGTAATAGAGAAAAAAAATATGCAGCACAAATATTATAGCAGCACTAGCAATAGGCACAGATAGTTAGTACTGGAGTGAGACTGAGGAAAACAGTAGCTTCAGACACAAAATAACGCTGAACACAGAGATACAATGCTGAGTTTAGTGATAGCTGTTCAGTGCAGAATAGGATGGAATGGTTAACTGTACTGGTAAACTTTTGATATCCTTTGCATATAAATGAATGTGTTTATTGCATTATAAATATTATTTGCAGGGGAATATAAAGGCAGAATGCTAAAGCAATTTGGCCACTGAGAGTTTCTTTATCCTGTCCAGGCACTACAAGAAATAACTTTGCTCATATTTCAAGTGTGACACACATCAAACACGTGAGGTTTTTAAACTGCATGTATAGAAACTTAAATGCTTGCCTGTTATCTTCTGAATGTCACAATTGCAAAAGGAATAGTTGGCTCGGTCATGATTTGTATAATTACTAAAGAAAACAATTCTTGGCTAGTTTTTAATCCACTTATCTGGATTCAGCACTGCCAATGGTGTATTGTTTTCAATGATTGTGTCAGTCATTTCTTATTAAAATAATCCCAGTGCAAGAACCCAAGTTGTAGATCAATAAATTATGGCAGCAACATGAAAATCTGAATAATCAGATAAAAACTCAGCCTTAAAACGTCACCTCAAAAATATCACCTAAAATCTTTAAATTCTCCATATATAAATATATAGGTCAGTGCGGAAGATTAGATGGCTTGATTAACTGTGGACAAAGAAAAATAATCCTTAGAAGTGGAATAATATGCTGTACTCCTCAGAGAAAGAAAACAAACGAGTGAAAGATAATTTAAATCTGGTTTTATGTCATTAAAATTCAGCATCATCATGTCTGTTCAATTGAGTTTCATGTGCTCAATTTAGATCCACACTCCTAAATTTGTTTAGATTGGCTGGTGTTTGAGAGGCGCTGTAATAACATACAAGTCAGCCATTTCGGGTATCGTCATCCTGTTCAATTTTTCAGCAAAGTATGGAGAACAATTTGCAAGGTCTACCTTACGTTGTCATTTATCGAGATGTAATAACAGGGAAAACTAATAAAGAACACTTAGGAGTACTTGAATATAGTCCTAAGGCATTTTTCCAAGCCTGGAGCATGCCCAAGGAGGGAAAAACGTGTGTTCCAACCCCCTCAAGCAGCCTATTTAGGCTACACCTGTTAGAAGATAAAGTTTGAGCAATCAAAGGTGCCCTGGCTCCGGTGTCCATCCGGGAGCTTAGGCCATTCCCACAAATGTGGGGGACCTGCTGGTGGTTATTTTTGCCCTTGTTGGTACTCTGGGCACTGCCCTACCAACATTACTGAGCCTGCACCCAATCCTGGCCACCAGACATAACTTTTCACCAACATCTTCGTTTTAGAAACCTCTTGATGACCCTGGTGGAGATCAGCCAGGCTTTGATGGTGACCTTTGCTCAGTACGATCACTTGGGCTCCCCATAACAATATGCCATCCTTTACTGTGAGCTGGTCTCCAGAGTCCAAAAAGGTTTCAATTTTAGTTATGATGGGTCTTTGGTTTCCCCCATCACCACCAGTTGTTTCAGTTTTGAAAGGACTAGATCTTTGTGTCCAAAGTCTGATGTTATTAGCTGCAACTGGAAAATTTAACACCCCCAATAGAAGAGTCTGTCATGGTATCACCAGTGGTGTGTCTGCTAACGGGAGGCAGCTCAATGGACTTGCATTCGCTACTTGGCCTCCCGGACAGTGTTCTAACTTCTAATCATGAGCATTTAGTATTAGAACCCACTACTGAATGTTCCTAAAGCTATGGGTGGCACTGCCTTGTCATAGAGATGTACGGCATGGAAACAGACCCTTTGGTCCAACTCGTCCATGTCGACCAGATATCCTATATAAATCTAGTCACATTTGCCAGCATTTCGCCCATATCCCTCTAAACCCTTCCTATTCATATATCCATCCAGATGCCTTTTAAATGTATAATCACGGCAGCTCAATCCACACGCACACCACCCTCTGCATGAAAAAGTTGTCCCTTAGGTCCCTTTTATTTTTTTTCTCTCACTTTAAACCTATTCCCTCTAGTTTTGGACTCCCCCACCTTGGGGTAAAGACCTTGCCTATTCACCCTATCTAGGCCCCTCATGATTTTATAAACCTCTTTAAGGTCACCCCTCAGCCTCTGCACCAGGGAAAATAGCTCCAGGCTATTCAGGCTCTCCCTATAGCTCAAACCCTCCAACCCTGGCAACATCCTCAAATCTTTTCTGAACTCTTTCTAGTTTCACAACATCCTTCCTATAGCAGGGAGACCAGAATTGCACTTAATACTCCAAAAGTGATCTGACCAATGTCCTGCACAGCCACAACATCATGACCTCCCAACTCCTATAATCAATGCACTGTCTAATAATGGCTAGCATACCAAACACCGCCTTCACTATCCTAACTATCTGCAACTCCACTTGCAAGGAACTACGAACCTGCACTCCAAGGTCTCTTTGTTCAGCAACACTCCCTGGGACTTTACCAGTAAGTGTATTAGTCCTGCCCTGATTTGCCTTTCCAGAACGTAGCACCTCACATTTGTCTAAATTAAACTCCATCTGCCTCTCCTCGGTCCGTTGGCCCAGCTGATCAAGATCCCATTTACTCTGTGGTAACCATTCTCGCTGTCCACTACACCTCCAATTTTAGTGTCATCTGCAGACTTATTAACCATACCTATCTTCACATCCAAATCATTTATATAAGTAAGAAAAAACAGTGGACACAGCACCGATCCTTTTGGCACACCATTGGTCACAAGCCTCCAATCTGAAACGCAACACTCCACCACCACCTTCTGTCTTCTACCTTTGAGCTCGTTCTGTATCCAAATAGCTAGTTCACCCTGTAGTTCGTGTGATCTAACCTTGCTAATATGTCTACCATCACGAACCATATCAAACGCCTTGCTGAGGTCAGTGTAGATCACATCCACCGTTCTGCCCTCATCAATCCTCCTAGTTACTTATTCAAAAAATTCAACCAAGTTAGTGAGACACGATTTCCCATGCACAAAGCCCTCTTTAAAACAGACCAAGTAGGGGTTTGCAGTCTGTGATTATCACAAGTTTTTGTCCATAAAGGTATCGGTAGAACTTCCTGACTCCAAAAACGACTGTTATGTATGAACTTTCCAGAATTTACCAGCCAAAAAAAAGACCTAATCTGCTGGATGAACATGGGAGCCAGGGCATCTTTGATTGCTCAAACTTTATCTTCCTACAGGTGTAGCCCAAGTAGGCCGCTTGTGGGGCTTGGAACACACATTTTTCGCTCCTTGGGCATGCGCATTGCTTGGAAAAATGTCTTAGGCCTGTATTCAGCATGAGTAGTAAAACTGAAAAGATTCTGATAGTTTTGATGCGTTGCTAAAAGACAAAAGTACATATTTTTTGTTTTGAAAGCTATTCAAGGAGCCAACAGAGTTCAATACTACCATGATTGAAAGAGAGGCAAGGAAAATCAAGAAAATGATGGTATAATCCAAACTTGAGATTTTCAAATTTATAGCTAGGAAAAAAGAATGGACAAAAAATTCTTGAGGTACATGGAAAAAATTAGTTGGAATATAAGGCGGTATAGTGAGTCTTGATTTCAACACAGCAACGATGGAAAAGAAAGACAAAATAAAAATGTTACAATGGCTGTTTAAATGTAATGGGCACAAATATTGGCTATAATTTAAGTTTAATTGATGATCTATTTTCTCAAAAGCTGTGTCATTTTACTGAAGTGGCACATCATCCCAGATTTTAAGTATGTCTATTTCCTACTTTACCTCATTCACTTGCTTCTTGTCAAGGTGAAATACTTGGCCAGAACTTGTGGAAGCAATTTCCTCATATACTTTATAACCAACATGGCTTCGATCACCGCAGTCCCCAGTTAGCACAAACACAACCTGTAGAAAAGGGCAAATAATTACAAGCAAATTTTTTATATTAATTCCAGACCTTTCCACCATTACAACTGGATATATCCAATGTTTCAACTAGTATGAAAATTAAAAGGACTGTTTGAATAAATCAGTTTAATGGCTCTTTACAATGGAGTATTCTTCTCTTCCATTTTTATCTACCTGATGTTAGGTACTAAAATGTAATAACACTGCAAATTTCTCATAATACTTTTGATACTTAGAAATGAAACTGTAATATGACAGAATCCAAGTCTGAAGGATATAAATTACTTGCACCTTCTAATTTTTCTTGATTTTCTTCCTTTAAGCCTCCTTTACTGAAGGCAGGAACTCATTTTGGAAGTTATAGCTTGGTAGCACCAGTAAATTCACTAGGGCCATGAACATTTCAACAATCCTTTATATGCAAGGGTGGACAACGAGTTCTAACAAGCAATGTTCTCTAGGGCACCTCTATAGATAAATTAAAACTCAGAACCTGACAAGAACATTTTCCACCATCATTCCTAGATTATAACCTATAACAGAGAACCTTGTTTACTCGTCCTTTTGGACAAAACACAAAGGCAAATGTAACACATAACCACTGACCGTGTTGAGATAATGCAGCAGTCCGCAACATATTAAGGAGACTGGAAGGGGGAAATTATATAAAAGAAAACTAAAAAAATGCATTTTCAATTATGCTCCTATGTCTAATGCTTGAATTGCCTTTTAACTGAAGGCGAATGCTACTATTAGCAGCCACTAGATAATATGACTGTATATCATTGTATAAATAAGAGGCAATGCTTCACATGCTAAAACTTGAGGACCAAACTGACACTTTGTTTTTCCCTTCATAAATTTAAACAGAAACAGTGAAGCTATTCAGAATTGAGTAATGTGTGGGCCATTAGGCAACTCTGCATTTTCCGGATTAGTTTGCCAATGCACAAGAGACACTAAGAAAACATACAGGGTTATTATTTATTCCATGGCAGGATGGCCAACCAAATTATCTGGCTGACAACTTCCGAAACATGTTTTGTTTTTAAATTGCTGGGGAAATTTCATTTGTTCTACGAGTTCCAGATAATTATATAAACTAGCTCAGCAAAATTCTCCCATGCAGATCACTTCCAAAACAGTCCCACCACAACATTACAATCCCTTCAATTCAAGTTTTGATATAAATGTATCTTTTCCATCCTCCTGGGTCTGAACTTCAAATGAGGCGGCAATAAAATATATTCCCTCAAGGTCTACTACCAGCACAATAGCTAAATTTTGTTTTTGATGTATAGGAAGCAATAGCTCAATAACTTTTACATATGATAATGCACCAAAATCTTAATTTAGGTACAAGTACAACTTTAGCAGACAGAGTTTGCAACACAATTTTGTATTTCAATACTGTCTGAATACCTCAGTAATAGACATTTCCAGTCTTTGTATTAACTACTCCTGCTTCCTCAGCCAAACTGGGAGGTTTTCTGGATAAACAAATTTAGTTCTGCACTGGCTCATCCAGACAATTCGGGGGAAAAAAAAAATCAAAGAATGCCGAATTATCATGTTTCTTAGCTATGAAGCCAAAAATCAATGCAACGAATAAACCTAAAATAATTGGAAAGCAACCTAAAACAAAAATAACTGAATGACAGAAATTAAGGTTCAAATCCTGATGACTATTTGATGGAATGAAAGTTTCTGAACTGTAAAAGTCCTAATTGAAATTAGTTTCAACAATTTGAATTAGTTTTTAAGATGTAGAGTTTCCACACAGTTCAAAATTGCCCTTGACTGGCACAAAATGGACACATTATCCCTAAAAGGTTTTGTACAAGAACTGAGGACACTCAAATTAAGGCCTGTTACGCATACATTTTCATTAATATTAGTGAAGAAACAAATTTTACCATTTTAGACATGGATTGTACAATTCAAATTGCGAGAGTATTGGATGATAAAAGCATTCACTTCTTCTTGTTCACAAAGCACACTGCTGTATTCCTCTATCTGCATGGAGTTATAGAACTGTACAGCATGGAAACAGACCCTTCAGTCCAATTTATCCATGCTGACCAGATATCCTAAATTAATCTAGTCCCATCGTCAGTGCTTCTCCGGTGAAGCGGTGCTCTGTTCTGCTCGTTATTCATACGCCTTGGTTTGCTGGGGTGGTTGGTATTACTTCCGGTTCTGTTTCTCAGCAGTCTGTACACAGGGTGTGATTCAATATGTTTTTTGATGGAGTGGAGTGTTCACTGGAGGCTCACTAACGATGTTACCTAGCAGGGTGACAAAACGTTTGCAACCAAACCCACCAGCTCAGCAAGCATATCTACAACCTCATCCACAACCCGAGCTACAAATCTTCTGGAAAACTTTAATCCAGTCCCATTTGCCAGCATTTGACCCACATCTCTCTTAACCTGTCTGATTCATGTACCCATCCAGATGCCTTTTAGATGCTGTAATTGTACCAGCCTCCACCACTTCCTCTGGCAGCTCATTCCATTCTTCTGCATGAAAAAGTTGTCCCTTAGGTCCTTTTTAAATCTTTCCCCTCTCACCTTAAACCCTCTAGTTTTGGATTGCCCTACCCTGGGAAAAGGGCCTTGGCTATTCACCCTACCCATGCCCCCTCATGATATTTATAAACGTCTATAAGGTCACCTCTCAGCTTCCAACGCTCCAGGGAAAATAATCCCATCCTACTCGGCCTCTCCCTGTAACTCAAACCTGCTAAACATGGCAACATCCTTGTAAATCTTGCCTGAACCCTTTCAAGTTTCACAACATCCTTCCTGCAGCAGGGAGACCAAAATTGAACATAGTATTCCAAAAGTGACCTAACCAATTTCCCATAAAGCTGCATGATGACCTCCTAACCCCCTCTACTCAATGTAGTGACCAATAAAGGCAAGCATACCAAACACCTTCTATCCTATCTAACTGCGGCTCCACTTTCAAGGAACTGTGAACCTGCACTTCAAGGTGTCTGTGTTCAGCAACATTCCCCAGGACCTTACTATTAAGGGTACAGGTCCTACCCTGATTTGCCTTTCCAAAACACAGCACCTCACATTTATCTAAATTAAACTCCATCTGGCATTCCTCGGCCCAGCTGATCAAGGTCCCGTTGTACTCGGAAGCAACCTTTTCGGCTGTCCACTACAACACCAAAATTGGTGTCATCTGCAAACTTATTTACCACACCTCCTACATTCACAACCAAATCATTTATATAAATGACAAAATGCAGTGGACCCAACACAGATCCTTGTGGCACACTGCTGGTTACAAGCCTCAAGTCCGAAAAGCAACCCTCCACCACCTCCCAGTCTCCTTCCTTCAAGATGTTCTATATCCAAAATGGCTACCTCCCCATGCTCCACGTGATCTAATCATGTTAACCAGTCCAACACGTGGACCTTTATTGAAGCGTTCTGCGCTGCCTTTATCAATCCTCTTCCTTACTTCTTCAAACCACTCAATCAAGTTAGTGAGACACGATTTCCCACATACAAAGCTATGTTGACAGTCCCTAATCAGTCCATGCCTTTCCAAATACAGGATCCCCTCCAACTTACCCACCAATGACGTCAGGTCGATAGTTCCCTGGCTTTTTCTTACCACCTTTCTTAAATAGTGGCACCACATTAGCTAATCTCC
Source organism: Rhincodon typus (assembly GCF_021869965.1). NCBI lineage: Eukaryota > Metazoa > Chordata > Chondrichthyes > Orectolobiformes > Rhincodontidae > Rhincodon > Rhincodon typus. The sequence goes on along the minus strand of NC_063341.1, from coordinate 24,899,445 downwards.
AGTTTTCCAGCACCTCATCTGTGGCAATCAATGATAAAAATATCTCAGCAAAGGGCCCCACAACCATTTCCCCAGCTTCTCAAAGTTCTAGGGTACACTTGATCAGGTCCCAGGAATTTATCATCTTTATGCATTTTAAAGATGTCCAGCACCACCTCCTTTGTCATATGGGCAATTTTCAAGATGTTGCTATTTATTTCCCCAAGTTCTCTAGCTTCCATATCCTTCTGTAAACAGTAAACACTGATGCAAAATACTCATTTAGTATATTTCCCCATCTCCTGCAGTTCCACAATAGGCAGCCTTGCTGATCAGTAAATGGCCCTATTCTCTCCCAAGTTACTCTTTTGGATATAGAACATCTTGAAGGAAGGAGACTGGGAGGTGGTGGAGGGTTGCTTTTCGGACTTGAGGCTTGTAACCAGCAGTGTGCCACAAGGATCTGTGTTGGGTCCACTGCATTTTGTCATTTATATAAATGATTTGGATGTGAATGTAGGAGGTATGGTTAATAAGTTTGCAGATGACACCAATTTTGGTGTTGTAGTGGACAGCCGAAAAGGTTGCTTCCGAGTACAACGGGACCTTGATCAGCTGGGCCGAGGAATGCCAGATGGAGTTTAATTTAGATAAATGTGAGGTGCTGTGTTTTGGAAAGGCAAATCACGGTAGGACTTGAACCCTTAATAGTAAGGTCCTGGGGAATGTTGCTGAACACAGACACCTTGAAGTGCAGGTTCACAGTTCCTTGAAAGTGGAGCCGCAGTTAGATAGGATAGAAGGCGTTTGGTATGCTTGCCTTTGTTGGTCACTACATTGAGTAGAGGGGGTTAGGAGGTCATCATGCAGCTTTATGGGAAATTGGTTAGGTCACTTTTGGAATACTATGTTCAATTTTGGTCTCCCTGCTGCAGGAAGGATGTTGTGAAACTTGAAAGGGTTCAGGCAAGATTTACAAGGATGTTGCCATGTTTAGTAGGTTTGAGTTACAGGGAGAGGCCGAGTAGGATGGGATTATTTTCCCTGGAGCGTTGGAAGCTGAGAGGTGACCTTATAGACGTTTATAAATATCATGAGGGGGCATGGGTAGGGTGAATAGCCAAGGCCCTTTTCCCAGGGTAGGGCAGTCCAAAACTATATTTGTAGAATCCCTTTGGATTCTCCTGAACCCAATGTGCCAAAGCTATATCCCATTTTTGCCCTCCTGATTTCCCTCTTAAATATACTTTGACTGCTTTATACTCTTCCACAAATGCACTCGGTCCCTGCTGTCTATACCTGACATATACTTCCTTCTTTTTCTTGACCAAAACCTCAATTTCTCTAGCCATCCAGCATTCCCTACATCTACCAGCCCTGCCCTTCACCCTAACAGGAACATACTGTCTCTGGACTCATCATCTCAAGTTTGAGCATTTCCCACTTTCCAGCTGCCCCTTTACCTGCAAATATCCACCCCCAATCATCTTTTGAAAGTTCTTGCCTAATATCATCAAAACTGGCCTTCCTCCAATTTAGAGTTTTACCTTTTCAATCCAGCATATCCTTTTCCATCACTATTTTAAAACTAAGAGAATTATGACCACTGGCCCCAAAAAGTGGTCGCTCACTGCCACCTCAGTCATCTGCTCTGCCTTATTTCCCAAGAGTGGATCAAGTTTTGCTCCTTCTCTAATAGGTTCATCCATATACTGAATCAGAAAATTTTCTTGTACACATCTTGTCTCATTCCACATTAATGCCAATGGATTTCAGAAATGCATTGCCATTGTTCCATATATGTATTTCATGAATCAACATTTGTTGGATAAATAGGGCCTAACCGATACACGATTGAAAAGCAGACAGACAATGGTTGTTGGTATATACAAGAATGGAAAACAGATGTTGTGAAGCACAGAAGAGAGTAGGACAACTGTGCTTTTCAATTTTTGTAGATAACTTAGAGGAAAGATTCTTCAGAGGGCTCTTGATAAGGTACCATAATGTTAGGCTGCTTAGAAGAGTCCATGGTGTTGGAGATAGGTCGCTAGCAGGGATACAAGATTGGCAAAGTAATAAAGACAGAGTTGGGTTAACGTGGGGAAGGGTATGGATTTTAAGGATGTTGATCTTCATTTCAAAGACAGAGGCAATGTAGAATCAAAGTGGGTTGTTTTCTTAAAACTATACAAAGGCAGTCAACAGACCAAAGCTGGAATACTGTGAACAGTTTTTGGGCCCCTTAGGAAGAAATGCTGGCATTGGAGGCAGTCGGGAAAAGGTTCATTAGGCTGATTCTGGGTATGGAGGAGCTGTCTTTTGAGCACGGTAGGCTTGTACTGATTGGAATTTAGAAGAGTGAGAGGCAACCTTATTGAAACATTCAAGATTCTTTCTGGATTTGATAGGTTAGATGCATAAAGGTTATTTCCCCTTATGGAAGCATCCAGGACAAGAAGGCATAATCTCAAAATAAGGAGTCACCCTTTTAAGAGAGTTGAGGGGGAAAATCTTCTTAGATGTAGTCAATGTGTGGAATTCTTTGCCATAGAGCGCTAGAGAGTCTGGGTCATTAAGCATAATCAAGACGGAGATAGACAGATTATTTTTTTTAAAAAATCAGTCAGGGAAACAAGAGTTATCAGTAACAAAGGTAGGCAAGTGGAGTTGAGGATTCAGAATAACCATGATGTCATTGAACCATGGCACAGATTCATTAGGCTGAATGGCTTGATTCTACTCCTAAGTTCTGTGGTCCTATATGAAGTACATAATTTGTATATTGTATCATTCCTCAATTTTCTCAAAATTTCCTATGAAACTCAAGGGCATAGTGTAATCTGTTCATAACTCACCTGAGACTGTTTCTGTTGGATAAGCTGCAGAACATCATGAGTGAGCCTGTAGTCCTTCGAACGTGCATCTGTGAAGACGTAGATGAAAGATCCAGGAAGGGAAATTTCCAATGCAATCTTGATTGCAGTGATGCTCATTTCTGGACAGTCACCACCACCCTGTTTTGAAACAGCAAGCCAGAATTTACATCAACAAAACTGACTCCAGCCATCTACAAGGATCAGTAAAGCTGACTTAATTATCATTGGAAAAGAAAAATATTGTGGCTATTGGAAATCTGGAAGCACAGTGGTCATAAACAGAAAACGCTAGGAATGCTCAGAAGGTCTGGCTCCATCTGTAAAAGAGAAAATGAACCAAGTTTTCAGGTCAATAACCTTCTACCAGTTTTGATGGAAGATTTACTATGTCGATGACACCAAAATTGGTGATATAGTAAACAGTGAGGAAGATTATCCAAGATTACAAAGGAATCGTGATCAATTGGGCCAAATGGGCCAAGGAGTGGCAAATGGAGTTTAATTTAGATAAAAGCAAGGTGTTCCATTTTGGTAAGACAAATAAGGGCAGGATTTATAGAATTAATGGTAGGGCCTTGGAAAGTTTTGTAAAACAGACACCTGGGGGTCAGGTACATAGATCTTTGAAAGTTGCATCACAGGTAGACAGAGTGGTAAAGAAGGCGTTTGGCATGCTTGTCTTCATTGCTCAGACCCAAGTATAGGAGTTGGGACGTTGTGTTGCAGTTTAACAGGTTGTTGGTGAGGCTACTTTTGGAGTACTGTGTACAGCTCTGGTCCCCCTGAGATAGGAAGGATATTATTAAATTGGACAGGGTTCAGAAAAGATTTACTAGGATATTGCCTGGACTGGAGGGTTTTAGTTTTAAGGAGACGTTGGATAAGCTGGGACTTTTTCTACAGGAGCATAGGCAGCTGAGGGTGACCTTTTAGAGGTTTATAAGGGCAGGTGATAAGATGAATAGCAATGGTCTTTTCCCTAGGGTGGAGAATTCAAAACCTGAGTGCATCATTTTAAAGATGAGAGAAGAAAGATTTAAAAAGGGACTGGAGAGGAAATGTTTTCACACAGAGGGTGGTTCGTATTTGGAATGAACTGCCAGAGAAAGGTGGTAGATGCAGGTACAGCTACTATATTTAAAAGACATTTGGAAAGATATATGAATAGAAAAGGTTTAGAGGGGTATGGGCCAAACACAGGCAAATGACACTAGTTTAATTTGGGAAACTTGGTCAGCAAAGATGAGTTGGACTGAAGGATCTGTTTCCATGCTTTGTGACTCTGACTCTCCACAGATACTATTTCCAGGAAATATTTTTCTCAACATCCAATGCCAAATCTCTTCTTACTCAATTCTCACTCCAGCTCATCCGACAACTTTTCTGAAAGAATAAATCTAAGCGTGAGCCATGGCAATATGCCAGCTGCCACCTTAACTGAATAGAATGCATCAGAACTGAGCTTGAGCCAGTTCCCTCCCAAGGTTTATACACACACTTCTGAAAGGGATTACTGCAAATAACAAGATGAAGGAATCCTGACTGATTTTCCTTCCATAACTTAACTGGAACCAAAACAGCCACCCAATCTCAGTTCAGCCAAATCCTCACAAACCAGTTTCTGAACATGGAAGCAATAAGGAGATAGCAAGAACTGCTGATGCTGGAGTCAGAGTCAATACAGAGTGGAGCTGGAGGAATATAGCAGGTCAGGCAACAGAGGAACAGGAAAGTCAATGTTTCAGATTTAACATAAACCTAAAACGTCGATTTTCCTGCTCTGATGGTGGAAAAATAAGGCTCATTTTCACAGTCTAGCTGTTAAGTATGCCATTCAGAATATAATATGGTTCTTGATGAAACATCCTAGTAGTGTTATATTTGAATGAGATAAGCTGATATCATAACTGAATTAAAATATATACTTGTAAGGTTTTTGACTCCTTTAGTTCCTTCAAGTTTGTAACTTGGACTGGCAGAGAAAATTTTGTTAAAATTGTGTCAAAGAAATTATGCCTTACAAAACATGTGACATTCATTTCACAGCAATGAATTTCATTGGATTCTTTAGGCTGGTCCCAAACACCCTGTTCTGTACATCTTCGCATCATCGTAACTTAAAAGCAATTAAAGAATCAAAGAATTCTATGCTCTGTCAACTGGAATTGTTCAAAACAAAGACTAGTATAATAAATTTTTAATCCCACTACTAACAGAACTACAATATTTCTATCCAGCATCTGAGTGGCTATACTTTTCACTTAGATGGAGATCCAAATTATCCCTAACTCGTTAAAAAAAAGCTATGAGAATTATATTAATTCTTTTGGCTTCTCCTGACTGTTCTTGTAACCTCTCCCTTCTCCACAACTCAGATGTCTGTACTTGCGAATTCTGCACTCTCAAGCAACAATGTTAATTGCTTCATCTTTAATGGCTGTGCCTTCAATCTTAAGCTCGAATTTCCTTCCCATGCCTTTGTTCCTCACTACCTCGCTTTCCTCCTGTTATATTTCACTTTATGGCAATTAATGAGTCTTAAAATTATCAAATTGTTGTGGACTAAAGTCTTAATTTGCGTGTGTTATTGGGATGATTTATGGATTTTAGGAGATGTTGTCAAGAAAATTGCTGAAGTTCACATCTTGTTAAGTACTGAATACAATAGTATAGTTTTAAAGAAAGTACAAATGGAACAAAGTGAAGTTATAGCTGGAACGCATTTGGGCTTCAACAAGTCTAGCTTAGCAGTAAACAGAAGTAAAAGCTACAGTTATGATTGGCCAGGAAGGTGGCCTGTTTAGTTTGAAGGGAAATCAAGACTGCAAAACTGATGGATTAGAATAATGATCAGAGGGCTACATATTCCGAGGATCTCCAATTAAGAGATACAAATTAAGGTTACGTTGTTGTGAGGTGGCCATGACTGTTCTTCCCATTAGTAAATAGTTGGAAATATTGTACTAGAAGCCCTTCGTTGTGTTCACCCAGATACACTTGGGGTAAATGTTGCAAAGCTACCTGCAAAAAGGGTAGAATTCAATGCAATAAAAGGAATAAAAGCTGTGGTCAGCCACCTTAATGGACAACTGTGGGGATGCAGATTTTCAAATGTTCTCTCAAGACTAACTACCCTGGCAGATTTCCAAAGTTTGACCAGGGTTCCAATGGAATGAGTACAAGTTTGTGGTCCCAAACTGTTATTACAGTCATGCATGTCCTGATTCTATTGATATCATTAACACTTATGAACATTGTTTTGCTTAATATTTTGAACTTGAATTATGTACTTTGAAATCAGAGACATTTCAGACAGAATTTGCCTCCTTATTAAGAAAATAGTTTTCATATAGGTTGATCTTAAAATAATGTTAAATATACACTTCGTTACTGACTACATTCTCGAGATGGTTTATACATGGTGAAATTTATCTTTAGTTAATATTAACTAATGTTATTCAAGATACCAAATCATAGATAAATGCAAAAAGAGAGATATGCAATTACAAATATTTCCAAATTTCCTGCTTCCACGACTCTAGTTAAGGGCATTAATTACTTTTTGGGTGAAGGAGTGCTTTTAGTGTTTACTTAAAAAAAAACACATTCACATAAGTTTTATTTGAATTTTAATATATTAATACACTGATTTATATATAAAATTATGAAAAATATCTAATTATTTCCTGCAACATGCAAAGGAAGTAGACAATTAATGTTTTGGAGCCAATACAAGATCGTATATCTTTTTAGTAATAACTTATGAGTGATACACAACATGGCTTTCAGGCTCAACAGAAGGGCACATCTGGAATCAAGATAGCTATGTCAAAATGAATGGAATGCTGGCTGCAAATTGTCCACTTCCCCATTAGCAACAGTATTTGGCAAGAACAAATTTAAAAAATAAGCCGTCAAGCACTAGTTGAAAATCATTCCAATGTCTACTAGTCCTTTTAAAAAGTAATGTTTCCTGGCAGTTCTGAAATCATTAAGAATGCAAAAGTTAGAGGATTGCTGGATAGTCCTAATTAATCAGAGGCCTACACAAAAAAATGCAGCCTTTGACTTTCACAGAAAGAACTTATAGAAGAGACTGCAGACCAAAAGAAAATTATGAAGGTAGCTTCAATTACATAGAAAGAATATATTCACTGGTGTCCCCCTTCATCCTTGGCAGAGAAAAGCATCATATTGAGGGGAAATGGTGGTGAGGAGAGAGAGAGAGAGAGAGAAAACAGACCAGTATATGTTCACCTGTCAATCCTACTAGCACTGATTAATTTGTTCCTGATGTTTGAGCGCAAAATTATCTATTGAAGCTCTTTATTTGAAAATATGAAAACTCATTTCCCTTCCCACTTTGAACTGCTTACTGCCATCAATCTTGCTCTTGTCAAGAAGCCAGGCTGAGGTCTTCTTTGCTGTTTCCAGTACCAGGACTATTCCAAAAATGAATGAGCTTCTGAGATTTCCACAGAAGGCAGCAACCCAGACTATACTCTTGCCTTAGTAGGGAACTAACCCACAAAACAAATCACATGTTAGAAGGCTGGAAGTCAATCTTTGCTAGAACTGAAATTCACAATCATGGTGTAGGGGACCAGGGTTTCATTCCCTAGAAAATTAGCAAAAGCTGGCCCAACAGTTTAAAAATAAACTAATAAATTAAATAACATGCAGATTAATGAAGTTTATATTTGTAAATTAAATGATTAATCAATGGGTTGAATCTTCCTAGCGACTGGATAGTTAGAAAAACATAGCGAGGTTGGAGCAAATAGGACTATCAATGCAGAGGAAAAGAAACATCTGATTTTCTACTCAAGATTTGAACAGCGAAGAGAATCTCGCTAGCAAGTGGTGAGAGGCCTATTTCCATCTCGACTCATCTATATGCCGTTTCCCAATCTCCCACACAGTGGAGAGAAACTGGATGGTGCCAATTCCTTACCCAAAAGTCAGAGTACCAGCTTACTGCTTGCTCCTCTGGTCCTCAATCTTGACCAACAGTCCCCAATATCTCAGGGCAGCAAATGCCTACAAATCCTATCCATGGAGGTTGGCATCAGACTTGCTACAGACTCAAGACATCATTATGGAACATCTCCAACTCACACAGAATATAGAGTTATCCACTTCAATGTTGCATGTTGGAGCACACCAACACCATTCATTGCAATGCTGCTACCAGGCTGTTTTGTACACAAGAACCTATTTCATGCATCAGACCAGTATGTACCTCAGGGCGCTTCACTTAGTTCTCAACACACACTGTGGGAAGAGGGTCAGTGATGCTTACCACTGCCCCGGCTTTGATGAGTGCATCTATGGGGCTAAGCTACAGGGCCGGGCTCGGAAGTGGGGTGGGGGGTCAGGTGATGACATAAATTAAAGAGTTGAATGGGAATGTATGCAAATTCAGAACTGATGGATTCAGCAGTGAATAGAAGGAAGAAAAGGAACATGAATTTATTTTTTGGTGGTGGGGGGTGGGGGGGAATTGTGGGTCACTTAGATCGAGAAGCTGAGCCTGTGACTTTGCAAAAAGTGTGATCTGTGTTACGTTCCACCTTTATCCAAATCTCAAAATTTGCCGAAATCAAAAATGGCTGCCACCACCTCCAGAGTTGGTGCGGTAAGCTTTTCCTTCCTATCTTAGCATGGAGGCTCTGCTTGTGCATAAAGTGAGGCCCTTCAAGGGACAATTAGCACACAGACTGCAGCAGCTCAAGGTGGCAGCTCGTCATCACCTTCTCAAAGAGAACTAGGGACAGGCAATAAATGCTTATCCAACCAGTGACGCCTACATCCCACGAATAAATTTTTAAAAATTACATTAAATCAGGCCCTAATACAGTTAAAGACATGTCTAAACACAGTGACCTGTGTATGAAATACATACTGTCCAAACAGGAGGGGTCAAAATCCAAGTCACAGGCAATCTTACCATGTCAATGGCCATTAGAAGCTGATCATGTCATCTCTGAAGCAGACATAATCAATCAATCACAGTCAACCTAAAAATAAATCACCGCAGGCTGCCATTCACAAAGACAATTCAAAATCTCATAGGCTGCACAAGGGCATGGAGCTCATGTTCTTTCACCTTCACTAAGTATTTGCCAACATGTTCTTGGATGTAATGTTACCTTTCTTGGGTGAGGTGGGGAAGTGGACAAGGTTTCAGTAACCCTGCCACATTTGCACTGCTCTTCTGTATTTGCATGGTATGGCTTGTGCAGCATACATTGGAATAACATCCACAATGACAAAGGATCACGTACAGATTCTCCATGGCCTTCGTTGTCAGAGTGGTCCATGTTCCACTGTATCAAGGACATTTACATGTGACATGAATGCAGACCGCTCACTTCTTTAAGAACCTCTCCCCCACAGAGTTTCACTGGAATCATGACCACTGGATCCAGGAACAGCAGGAGTTATCACTGTGGTTGCAGTATAAAGGTGTAGAGAAGGGGGAAATGGAAAAATGTATCGTCAAGCCCAGGACCAGCAGCTGCTGAACAACCTCCACCCTAGGAGACCGTAGTTGATGTTTCCCCTCAGGATGCAGAGGTGATACAGGAGGCCTGGAGTTTTGTTTTTTTAAAAAATTCACTCATGGGACGTAGGCATCAGTGGCTGGCCAGCATTTATTGCCCATCCCTAGTAGCCCTTGAGAAGGTGATTTTAAGTTACCTTCTTGAATCACTGCAGTCCACATACTGCAAGTTGACCCACAATGCCCTTAGGGAGGGTATTACAGGATTTTGACCCAGTGACAGTAAAGGAACAGCGATATATTTCCAAGTCAGGATAGTTAGTAGCTTGGAGGGAAACTTGCAGGCAACAATGTCCCCATGTTTCTGCTGCCCTGGTCATTCTTGATGGAAACAGTCATGGGTTGGGAAGGTGCTAAAGGATCTTTGGTGAATATCTGCACTGCATCTTGTAGAAAGCACACATTGCTGCAGAGTGTCAGTAGTGGAGGGAGCAGATGTTTGTGAATGTGGGGCCAAGCAATCAGGCTGCTTTGTTATAGAGTCATAGAGCTGTACAGCATGGAAACAGACACTTTGGTCCAACTCGACCATGCTATCAGACATCCTAAATTAATTTAGTCCTATTTTTCCTGATGATGTCAAGCTTGTACAGTATTGATGGAGCTGCATCCATCCAGGTACGTGTATAATATTCCATCACACTCCACACTTGTGCCTTGTAGATGTTGGAAAGGCTTTGGGGAGTCAGGTGATGAGTTACTGGCCACAGTATTCCTAGCCTCTGACCTGTTCTTGTAACCACTGTGTTTATATGGCGAGTCCAGCTGAGTTTCTGGTCAATGGTAATCCTCAAAATGTTGACAAATGGAGGATTCAGTGATGGTAACACCATTGAATATCAAGGGGTGCTGATTAAATTGTCTCTTATTGAAGATGGTCATTGCCTGGCATTTGTGCGGCCACTTATCAGCCCAAGCCTGGACACTGTACAGATTTTGTTGCATTTGCACATGGATGCTTCAGAACATTGTGGGACCCGCAGAAACCCAAACTGGGTGTCACGGAACAGGTTATTCCTAAGTAGGTGCTGCTTAATAGCACTGCTGATGACACCTTCCATCATTTTACTGATAGTCAAGAGTAGACTGATGGAGCAGTAATTTGCCGGTTTGGGTTTGTCCTGCTTTTAAGTACAAGACATAGTTGGTCAATTTTTCACATTGCAGGTAGATGCTAGTGTTGAAACTATACTGGAAGAACTTGGCTGGGGGAAGTGGCATGTCCGGCAGCAAAGTCTTCGATACAAGTGCCAGAATGTTGTCAGGACCTATTGTTTTTTCAGTATCTAGTAACTCCAACCATTTTTTTGAATCACGTGGAACGAATCGAATTGGCTGAAGACTGGTATCCATGATGCTGGGGACCACTGGAGGAGGCAGAGATGGATCATCACTCGGCACTTCTGGTTGGAGATTGCTGCAAAAGTTTCAGCCTTATCTTTTGCACTGGTGTGCTGGGCGCTTCCATGATTAAGGACGGGGATGTTTGTGCAGCCTTCTCCACCAGTGAGTTGTTTAATCGTCCACCACCTTTCACGACTAAAGTGGCAGGACTGTGGAGCTTAGATCTGATCTGTTGGTTGTGGGATTGCTTAGCTCTATCACATATCACATGCTGTTTGGCACACAAATAGTCCCGTTTGGTAGCTTCACCAGGCTGACATATTATTAGGGTCACCTGCTGCTGTTCCTGGCATGCTGTCCTGAACTCTCCATGGAACGAGGGTTGATCCCTCTGCTCAATGGTAATGGTTGAGTGGGGGATATATCGGGTCATGAGGTTACAGGTTATTCCACAGGACAATTCTGTTGCTGATGATGGCCCATACGGCCTCATAGATACCCAGCCTTGAGCTGTTAGATCTGCTTGAAATCTGTTGCATTGAGAAAGGCGATAGGGCCACACAACACAAGGGAGATTATTCTCAAAAGTGAAGGCGGGACTTTGTCATCACAAGGATTGTGCAGTGGTACTCTTACCATACTATCATGGACAGATGCACCTGAAGCAGACAGATTGGTAAGGATGAGATCAATTATGTTATCCCCTGTTGTTGATTCCCTCACCATCTGCTGCAGACCGGTCTAGCAGCTACGTCCTTTCAGCAGCAGCACTACTAATCTTCATCGTGGACATTGAAATCCCCACCCAGAGTACATTTTGCAACCTTGACATTACATGATAGTCAGCAGAAGGTTCTTTGCCCATGTTTAATCTGAATCCATCAGGAGTCAACATTGAGGACTCCCAGAGCAACTCTGCCCCGCATCTATACCACTGTGCTGCCACCTCTGCTGGGTCTTTCCTGCTAGTGGGACAGGATATATCCAGGGATGGTTATGGTGATGGTGGTTGCCTGTAAGGTATGATTCCATGAACATAACTCCGTCAGGCTGATGCTTGACTGGTCTGAGAGTTTGTAGGGTTGACAGGGCCATTTCTGCTGTCATCTTTTCTGGTGCGTAGGTCCATTTCATTTCTTTGTTGAGACTTCAGAGCGATTTATATAACGGAGTGATTTGTTAGGGGCATTTCAGAGTGAAGTTGAGAGTCAGCCACAATACCTTGACTCTACAGTCACATGTAGGTCAGACAAGATTTCCTTCCCTGAAGGACATTAGTGAACTAGATGGGTTTTCCATAATATTCGACCATGGTTTCATGGTCATCAGAAGATTCTGAACTCCACAGTTTTTTAAAATTGAATTCTAATCCCACCATCTGCCATGGTGGTATTCAAACCCGAGTTCACAGAACATTAACTGAGTTTCTGGATTAATGTCTAGTCTAATACCAATAGGCCATCATGCACCCCATCCCACCCCTCCCCCAACCTGTATCATCCTTGATATCATTTCCTTCAGATGAGGAAAGGTACCACCATAGACTGCAGACATCATGGATCATATTTATTTCAGGATTATTTGAGTTTGAATCAGTGGCATATGCTTGGTGTCTGAAGGTGTTTAATGATAGATTTTTCAGCAGTTCTGCAGCCATGTTGATTTATTCTAAAACACAGGAAAGAAGACTTCCATGGGTTTTTGTTAACATTGGGAGAAGTTTACAATTGAATGCAGGAAATAATTGTGCATTAGGTCTAATTTAGAAGGTCAGGGAGTGATTGTTTCTTTGCGGGGGCGGGGGGAGGTTTTGGTGGTTCTTGACTAAAACAGAACGTGTAAAGCATTTGCTCCTTAACAGATAGTTTAGAATTGCTAAAAACAAGTTACTTCATTGTCAATGGTTTAGTTTAGAAGTTTCAAACTAGAAGTACTACTTGGTTAAAACTCTGAGGGGGTTATTTGAAGTGGAGAAAGTTTAAGTTCAGTTGTTTGAATACTGTAAGAAGAGGATATCAAAATCTCAAGACAAGGTCTTGAAGCCACAGATAAATTAAACTCAGGGGTGATGGAGAATGGAATCTCTGACACATGTACTGTAAACAATGTTTTTCAGATGAATTTTGTGAAAGTGTGTTGTATAAATAGGTCTGCTTATTCTATTTTTTTGCATAATAAACTTCTGTTTTATTGTTAAACCAAATCTACCACATTGCATGATTATGTTTCAGTGAGACACCACCTCATTAGAAACGAAAAAAAAACCACGATCTATCAAGCCAGATTTCAATCCAAGATCTGGTTTGTCCACTAACATCATCAGCTAGGACCAGTAACAGTACCATACCTTTAGAAGTTTTCCCTAGGTATCCTGGAAGCTGAAAAAGATGCTTACATATCCTTGCAAACTTTTACATTCCTGCTTCGTTTCAAGAGTTGAACACCTTTACAGGTTGTTAAGTGGTGTACAAGAGACGTTTTTGTTTTGAAATTTGTGCAAGAGTATTTTGGCATTAATGGAAATATAGCTTTCCTGTGTGTTTAAAAAGCTTTAAGTTTGCAATGTAAATAAACAGATTAGTTTATTTTATTTAACTGCATTTCTTTGGCTTAATAAAACTTTTTATTGTTAAAACAGAATTTGCAGAATTGCATGCTTCTGTCTGAGCGAGATACCACCTAATTTTAACCAAAACAAAACAAATTACTATCTATCAGATTTCAGTCTGGGATCCAAGTTGTCCAATAAAACAACATCAGCTCTGATCATAACACTTCTCTTTGACAGGAAGAGGTGTGCCTTGCCCCAACAGATGAAAATGGATGGCTTACTGCAACAGTGTTGAGCATGTTGAGTTTTATTTTTAGAACATGAAAATCAAGACAGGGAAATGTTCCTAAGAAAATCTGAAGACAAAAAAAAAATGAAACTGTCATTCATTTTAAATATTATAACTGATGAAAAGAATTTGGGACCAAAAATTGCTTCTTATTAGCATTTAGAGAATTAATATTGTTAAATAAGCTAATACATTTCTTCCAGGTCCCTTCATAAAACCACAGTGTAAGGTTGCACCATAAATTAAATAATGGCAGAAAAGGTTTCTTTTGCCAAGAAGATTAAAGTAGTAAATAAAATGCTCATATTTTGTGCCAAGAATTGTATCTCTCACCACATGAGCATAGTACCTGTGCAATCAGTACAGTTATCACAATTAGGATTTTTAAACCCATTTTCAAAAGGATAATATGGAGAATTCTGAATTTATTTTAGTAAGCTCAGAAATCAAATAGTTTTCTCTCATCACTGCCTAAAAATCCTGGAAAGATAGAACAAAGAAAATAAAAATATAATTTTCATGATTCTTTCAAATAATTAGGAATGTATTTCAATTTTCCTCCAAAAGCATGAAAAAATGTCAGAAACAATAGATTGTAACTAATACAATCTCCACGCAATAATCTAAAATCAAGTAAGTATGGAAGAAAAGTTCCTTGTTTTCCAGTGACACGTGGGCTCCAAAACCAAAAATCTTTTTTTGTCCCACCACAAACAATTCTTTGAGGGAAAACAAACAAATGTGATCTTTTTTTAATGCAAATTTTTTTCCCTGGTTTTCTGCTCTTACCAAACTCCTTATTATATTAAAATTCTACGGAAGACCACCTTGCAATATTTTGCTTGACAGCCATTCTTCATCTGTGAGCCCAGATAGTCAGCATTAATATTTCACAAGGATCATAAAGTTGACACCAGACCAGTCCTCACCTGATGTCATCGTTTTTATTTCAGAAGCTACAAATCAGTGAATAGCAGCAGAAATGCTGGTATCTGTGTAATGTTCCAATTAGTCCAGTTACAGCACATTAGGATAACTCTATGACTCTGAAGTCTATTGCAACGTGAAAATTTTATTTCTGCAGAATAGCGTTGCAGAAGTAGCCTTACTGAGGACACATCTATCAAACAGTTGACCCTGTTTTACAATCTGCTGATTCTGAGATTCTAAGTTTGAAAAAAAAACAATGCTCAGTTGTTGAAACCTCAGCACAGACAGGGATGCAGTCCAAATCAAATTTAAAGGCTGGTTTTTGTCATGTGTTTGTCACGTTTTTGTAATTTTTACCTTACCTGTACATATAGTTCCCTGAGTTCATACTGAAATTTCTTTGGATCTGTTGTAACGGTGACTGGGCCAACCTCTGTAGGGAAAAAAAATACAACCCTTTAAAATTTAAATAAAATCAGAAATAACTATAGTGATCAATGTGTACAAAGATTATTCCTTCTACTCTTGTGTGAAACCCCCAATTTATTTATACTTCAATGTAAAACATACAAGATTCTTAGGGGTTGAAATAACAGGAACTGCAGATGCTGGAGTTAGAGATAATAAAGTGTGGAGCTAGAGGAACACAGCAGGCCAGGCAGCCTCAGGAAAGTTGATGTTTCAGGTCAGGACCCTTCTTCAGATTTTCTGAAGAAGCATCCCATCCCAAAAAGTCAAGATTCAAGATCAAAAATACAGAGAGCTTATTTCCGCTTGTGGGACAGCCTATAACCAGAGAGCATAATCTCAAAGTAACGGATCACCCGTTTAAGACAGAAACGAGGAGGAATTTTTCTCTCAGCAGGTAGTGAATCTGTGAAAGACTTTACCACAGAGAGCTGTAGAATTTGGGGTCATTAAGTGTGTTCAAGGCCGAAATAGACAGATTTATACATCAGTAAGGAGATCAACTTTTTGGGATAATGCGGAAAAGTGGAGCTCTTGAAGATTATCATATCAGTCATGTTCTCAAATGAATCGTGAGGCAAACTTGATGGACTGACTGGCTTACTTGTGCTGCAATGTCTTGTGGCAAATTTAATTCCAGATACCACACTGTAAATTATTGCTACTTTTTCTTTCCCTCTGAGGAGGGACTCAGATTTGCTTACAAATAGATTAATATCAATTATAATCAATACTTGCAGTGCTCTCATACGTACATGAAGTCCTGTATGTTATGCAAGTAATTTACTGTATAATAATTAGGAAATGAATAAAACAGCAAGACAATCACAAATATTTCAGACCATAATTCTAAACAGCAAACATTATAATGCCAGTGCTAAAAATTTAACACTAATATATTTTACACAAAGCCACAAACTGACTTTACAGATATGTTTTCCATGCAGAAAATTTGGAATAGCTCCAGAAAATAAATTTTCTGACATTCTCAAACTCTCTAAGGCATCCAGTGCTCAACTCCTGAAAAGCACACTTCACCAAATCCAATTGATGTTGACTGTTTCACAGCACAAAAGTATGAATTAGGGAGTAACGAATGTTAGCATTTTTCCGCAGCCACATTCATCAACATCAATGGGCTGTCTAACCCTTTGGCCCACTTTTGTCCAGCAGAGACTAAGTGCATCATGTTTCATACCAAGCAGGCAATGTACTTGACAGGAAATTGAAGTGTTCAAGTTTGCAATTTTATGTGGTACATCTATTGAACAAAGACACCCTAGGCTTTGGAAGAGATAATTTGTCAATGTGATTAAATTACAGTACTTAGCAGAGAACACACAGCCTGCATTCTTCAGCCTTGTGAAAAATTCCACACACATGGGTCAGTCTGTCAAAGACAAGGCAACTTTATACCTTGCATATCCAATGTGATTTCCACTCCACTCTGGATTTCAGCAAGGGATAAAAGTGTAAAGCACAACTAAGCTTCCTACCATTGACTGCAAAATTCTTTCAAATGCAATAATTTTACTGACTGAAAAGACTCACTAATAAAACTTTTGCTGTTTATCTGGCCAGCTGGGTTGGTTCTAATATACTAAAGGAGAATTTTAGACGTATGCTGACTATTGGGAATGAGATGGGCACATAGTTCAAATGACTGAGAAAAGGCTTGTTATCCACTCAGATCCTGTTCATGAACACCAATCCTGTTTATTGTTCTATTTAACAGGACAACCTGTGTATAATTCTGACAATTCTGTGTATAAATCAAACCTGGCATGGAAGGTCAAAGGTAAGTAAAACTGGTAGTGGGACCAGGGTACAAGCCAAAATACCCCTCCAGCGACCTGAAATGAAGTCAGTTTCCTGGAGTTCTTCCTGCCTTCAAATAATTTCTCACCCCACCCTACCTACAACATACCTTGGTACCAGTAAGTCCAATACATTTGGAGTGCATCGTTTCATGCTGATGTTTTCAGACCCTCTAGGAATGGGATGAAGGATGTGCCCAACTTCTTCCACCATTTTGGCCAATACCATTTTGCCAACAGCAGAAAATATGGCAGATAACCCATGGTCCTGGAGCACAATTAAGCTGTCTTCTCTCTATGGCCTCCCCCACCACCAAAGTTCACTTTCTTCCTGACTTACTTTGGTGACTCTGGATCCCACTTACCTGCTTGAAATGGTGCTGTGTTCTCTTTCTTCAGTTCAGGCTTCAATAGTGGCTACCATTCCCTTGATTGATCTGTTAGGGTCAGCTACTGGTCCAGCCACCTGACTGACTTTCAACTCTAAAATGTGCCATCTCACTGCTCCTTGAAACAAAGTTGTCCTCACCACATATGGTAATGGCAACAATACCTCTGGTCAATGAAGGTGATTGTCTGGGAGTGTCAATGCACATGATTAGCATTGAGATCAATAATCAGGTTGAAAGGAATAAGTTCAACAATTAATAAATTTTCATGTAAGCTTTTAGTATGATGAGTACACAAGAGAAGTATTAAACCAAACAAAAAATTGTGCTGAATGGGACCATATTTGGATTTTGATTTAAACTACAAATGCATGACAAAAAAAAGTGTCATGTCTTTTTACCAATTTGTCTGTTCATTAATTGTATAAAGACATTTTGGAAAATGTTTGCTCAGTTCCAGCATTCTGAGATCATCAGGAAGCTCATTCTTTTGATGGGTTTCCTCATTATTTTTGTTTTCTTTATTTGGGATTGCCCTGTTTAACTAATTTCTCAAGTTGCCACGGTGATCTAATGATTGTTCAAATCCCAAAAATACTTTTTGGGTGTGGCCCATTCATGAGCCTACATATTCAAAGCATTAATTATTCTGATGGCCTATGATTAGGTCTTCGGTGCTCAATGCCTTCTTGAGAGGCTATTCTCATCAACATCATGTCACTTAGACCTTTGTGTCTATTGATGCAGCATCCTAAGTCAAAAATCAACATCTTTCCAAGCACCAATCCTGAATAAATAAATTGTTCTGTCCAATTATTGCACTTGGTTATAATTAATGCTAAGGAAAAAATGTTAATAATCAACATTAATTTTAAATTCCCTATATGTTCTGCAGAGATAATCAACAAAATCAATGATTTGTTGAATTATTATTGGAGGTGGAGAGGCCAGAAAATTGGCAAAGAGCAAAGTCTCAGTTTACAACCATGTTTCTAACCTCCAGCCCATATTGTTCAGAGGGGGGAGCGAGGGCAATTCCTATAAATTGCTGGTCGTCTAGTCAGGGAATTAATGGCCCTGCATGTTGACTGAAACTTTCATATTGACCCTCCAATTTCAAGAACTCATCTACTATTTTTAAATAAAGGGGGCTTCAGTGGACAGCCACTTAATTTTCTGTCTCAATAATTGCCTTCAGCGTCTCAAAGCCAGGATGTATGGATTTATGACCTGGATCTACATCTATAAGCTGGATCAGGACTCGCAACTGAAAGCTCAATCCAACGAGGTGAATTTGTATCAGGGATCAGAGACCTGGTTCAGTGTGAAAATGGTAAAACTATGCTTTGTTTGTGAGGAAATCTGATTTTGTCCGCATTCCTGACTTCATGTTATTTCCCTCTGTCCCTTTTGCAGGATGGAAATGCTTAGGGAGAAAAAGATTTCCTCTTCCATAACATTTTCCTTTTTTGGTATGAGGTTTTAAGCAGAGTAAAAGCATGCCTTGTTTGAGAGAGTTTGTGAAGAAAATATAAAGCCTTGGTTCTGGAACATAGTGAAAGGCAAACACGATATGTTTTCATACATTTGAATGTAACTGTTAGGTCCTTTATTTGCATTAAAAGCTTGTCTAAATTACATAATTCATTATAAGGATGGGGCGCGGGAGTGGAAAAGAGAGAGGGAGTACGGATTTAAAATAATTATTAACAGAGGCAAAAGTCACACAAGGATAAAGTTTTGCATATCACATGGGCAAGTTCTGTAATGTCACTGAGGGTGTATTGGAGGCAGGTTCCACTGAAGTCTTGAAAATGGCAATGGAACTGTTATTTGAAAAGGAAGAATGTGTAAGCTTCCTGGGATAATAAGGCATGAGAATGACACTAAGTGAATTGCTCTTTTGGAGGGCCAGTATAGAAACCAAAAAAGGGCCAAACAGCTTCTTCCGGCACCATGATAATCCTGCAATTAAATACCCCTTCAGACGGTGTCATCACCTGTTCTGTGATTTAAATGACTGATTTTTAAAAAGCCTAGTTTTGACACTTTGAAAAAAAACTAGCCATCTATTTCCTTATATCGATTGATAGGTTGAATAGAATCCCACCAATGTAGAAGCAGGCCATTCGGCTCAACAAGTCCACACCAACTGTCTGAAGAGCATCCCATCAAGACTCACCCTCAACCTATCCCTGTAATTCCTGCAGCTAATTCACCTAATCTACAAACTATGGGCAATTTAGTACAGCCAGTCCACCTAACCTGCACATCTTTGTCACTGTGGGAGGAAACCAAACACCTGGAGGAAACTCACGCAGACACAGGAAGAATGTGCAAACTCCACACAGACGGTCACCCAAGGTTGGAATTGAACCCAGGTCCCTAGTGCTGTGAGGCAAAAGTGCTAACCACTGTACCACCCAGGTACTGACTTGAAACTGAAATGAGCCCTGTTGTCTGGGAAACAAAGAACAAAGAACAATCTAGTCTTTGGACAGCTGTGGATATTAACAATAACTTACTGAGTTGAGTGCTATTGGGTTTCAGCCGTGCTGTATTTCATAGGAATGTCACTGCTAGGTTGCATGAGGAACACACAGGCACAGAAACTTCACCTGGCTGTATGACATTGCTGCCAAATAACAAAACCCAGAAGAGTGCTTCAGCCATGGAAAGGAGTAAATAAGCCTCATTTCTATAGACCCGGCACTGTGAATCTCAGAAGAATGCACGGCAACCAGAAGTTTACCAAGCTGTTCATATGCAAACTGCAGTTCTAGCAACTGGTGAGAGCATGTTCAGGACCTCAAAACAGATCTGCACTCCCACAGATCAGCCATCATGCCCCACAGGAGGCCAGCAAGGATTACCTGATCGAGCTCTTTGAAGATATCAACCTGCTTCTAGCCACACCATACAAGTCACCATCAAGTCCAAACACATTCAGGTGGCCTGCCAGTTCCATGGGGAACATATTTAAAACCTTGTTCCAGCACCAAGTGCAACAATGGAACTTTTAAGATCCACCAGATCAGCAAAGGAAGGGGATATAGTCTCTTGTACCTGGTGATCTCAGAATTCTCAGAATTTCATGACAAGGTTTGGGGGTGGGGCATGTAATGGGAGGTTTGCACCTGTCAACATCCGACATCAGCCATGCAGATGAATTCTGCTCAAGGAGGTCAGTTGCCACTTACTGACATCACAGAGCCTGTTTGTGCATGACTAAGTGGCTATTTTGACAGTCATCTTTACATTGGAACCAGTTACTCCATTTCAACACAGTAGTTGTCCCATTCATCGAAGAATAAATGGCAGTTTCAAGGAGCTTTAACATACATTTGTGCCTTTGTGACTTGTGGTTTGATGACTCACTTGGTAATTCTTTTTAAAGTAAAGGTTTCTGTTTCTACATTCCAGACTTCATTTTTTTTCTCTCAGTAAGCAAACGGAAACTTATTTGACAGTGGCAGGTTCACTTCCCCTCCACACCTCCTTCCCTCCTGCAGGAACATTAAATACTTTCCATTAATACTGCATGTAATCTGAAGACTGTGGGCAAGTGGTGAGGACGTATGGGGGTATAGGAGAGGTTTGGGCAATGAGAGACTTCATGAGCTTGCTTTGTAGGTAGATGAGGTGAAGGATGAGATTTAGATAGCTCTCAACAAGGTTTAAAGGCTGAGATATTATGCTGGAGAATGTACTACATCACTAAGAATATGTTGCTTACCCATTAAACTTCCTGTCAGCAAAATTAAAGAATTGCATAATTTGGTCCAGACAGATTTGTGGCTAATTTTAATGCATTAAATCAGGTTCATGAAGAAGTGGACACATACTTTTACATTATTGGCTGCTCCAGTTTGCAAATTTTGTATGGGATAGAAAATGTATAGTGGAGGCCTATCAATAATCAGAAGCTTGCCTCAATTATTTAAATAGGCTGGCCACTGATCTCCAGGTTGAAACGTTGAAGACCTGGATGAATTTCTAGTCCTATGTTATGCAACTGTGTTTAGCCACATTTACTGAAAAGGTTCTTCCATACTCAACCTTAATTCAAGGGTGGCATGATGACTCAATAGATAGTACTACTGCCAGCACAGTGCCAGGGACCTAGTTCAATTCCAGCCTTGACAGTCCGTCTGAATCAAGTTTGTACATTCTTCCTACATCTGCATAGGTTTCCACCACATGCTCCAGTTTCCTCCCAAGATATGCAGGTCATAATTAGCCAGGCAAAATTGCCCAGTACTGTTCAAGGATGTCCAGGCTTGATAATTGCAGGAATAGGACAGGGGCTGGGTCTGGGTGGGATGCTCCTTGGAGGTTTGCTGCGAACTCAATGGGCCAAATGGCCTCTTTCCACACTCTAGGATTCTATGAATCGGTGCTTGCTGTTCTCAAGTTCATTTACTGCTGGAAGAAAATTTCTTTGGGATTTACAATTCACACATAAAGCATTTAAGCAGTGATGTTTACACTGAACAATTAACAAGGTTATTTTACTTCAGGTTTAGCAGTGGGTTGTTTTGCTTCATAGATGGAATTGCAATTTTTTTATGTTGTGTATGTCACTCCCTCACTTACTGGAGTCTCCTTTTCAGATGAATCAGTGATGTCTTACTTTGGTTACTATTATGATCACAGCTGCATGGAATCAAAATGTTCTACATTAAGCTTATTGTAATAATAGTTCACACTACTACAGTTTGCAGAAAATGTACATCTGAGTTCAATTTTCTCCACATCAAGCATATGTTCATAATTCTCCATTGAATTTTAAACTGGTTCCTTCCCATAAAGTTTAATATTGAAGCTTTGACAGTTATTTGGATAATTTAAATATTTAACATATAATTATGATAAACATGTGGAGCAGTGACATTCATCCCAAAGACCCACCACTACCTCCAACCTTGCAGCCTCCACTTCCATTAATGGAACAAAAAGTCTACTGTCACGTCTCAAGGGGAAGTGCTTTGTATGACTGACTACACAGTAAACATTGTTAGAACCTTAGAAGTCAGCGATATGCTGACCTGTCAAGTTTTGGAGAATAGCAAAAAGGAATTTAAAATTTGTCTCTTCTGTTACTCTTTTTCAAAGCATTATTAAAAGAAAGAAATGGTGATTAGTATTCAACAATAATTTTGTTCCTGGGTTTTCTCATTGTAATAACATAAATGTTGATGACATGATTACAGCATTGAAATGATCAAAGAAATTTGCATTTGAGTACATTACACTTAAACACTGCAATTTGACTGAGCGCAAATTTCCTCTTTTTCTTGACAATGCAAGCCCTGTGTCTGTCAAAGTCTGAAGTCATTTGCATAGTTGCACTGCTTAAATGAGGGGCATTGGTGGGCCGAGTTTGCTATCCGGCCAGAGTGTGGTGCAAAATGACATCTCTATATTAGTAATGATAATTCCTGAAGAGCTAACTCCTTGTCATCTTTCTCTCTCAATGCTCGATAGACAGTATAGATTCCCTCAAGTTAAATAACTGCACCTCTCTCTCGCTCTGTTTAACATCGACGCACATAATCCCTTATGGAATATAGCAAGAGTTTTTGTTTAGGGATTCAGTAATATACCCTTTCCTCTTGGAATTCTGTTTGAGAACTTAAGGAAATACTTTTAGGAGACCCTTTGGAATGAGCGTTCTCATTTATCTACAAATAAAAAGACACAGTTAGAACTTAAGGCACAAAAGTTTGAGTATTGGGAGGAAGGGAACTCCAGAAACAGTGAAGGAACAGTAAGAAAGTTTCAAGTCAGGATAGTGTGTGGCTGCAGGTGGTGGTATCCCCATGCAATTTACTACCTTTGTTCTTGTAGTGGTTTGGAAGATACTGTCATTGGACCCTTGATTTACTGGAGTGCATCTGGTAAAAGGTATGTTCTTTTACCACTGTGGATCCATGGTGAAAGGAGTAAAATGTTGAAGGCAGGTTAGGTGTCAATCAAGCAGAATGTTTTCTCCTGGACAGAGTCAAGCTTCTTGAGTGTTGTTGAAGCTACACCCAGCCAGGCAAGTGGACAGTACACCATTACACTGCTGACTGGTACCTTGTAAACGGTGGGCATGCTACGAGGAGACAGGTGGTGAGTTATATATCATTGGAATTTCTAGGTGCTGACCTGCTCTCATAGCCACAGTTTATATTACTGGTGCACTTCAATTTCTAGTTAATAATAATGCCCAGAATGTTGATAGTAGGGGATTTAGCGATGGTAATGCTATTGAACATCAAGGAGCAAGAGTGAGAAATATTTTTGAGGGACTTATTGCCTGGTATTTAAGCGGCAAAGAATGTTCATGCCATACATCAGGCAGAGTCTGCTGAACATGGACTGCTTCAATATTTGAGGAGTCAAAATGAACATTGTGCAGTTATTCGCAAACATCCCTACTTCTGACCTCATGACTGATGGAAGGACATCGAAGCTGCAGAAGTTGTGGATCCATGCACACAGCAAAACATTAGTGAATAACACTAGCTGCAAAGAAAGTTGACTTGTTCATCATTATCGGATTCACTAATATCCTTTAGGGAAGGAACTGCAAACCTTACCTGTCTGGCCTACATGTGACTCCAGGCCCACAGTAATGCGCTTGACTCAACTGCGCACTGGGCAATTCGGGACAGGCAATAAAATACTGACCGAGCCAGCAACATCCACATCCCATGAATGCATTTTTTTAAAAAAATAACAATAATTGTACTCATTATAATTTGGGATAAAACTCCTCAATTATTCATATTGGACTTGAAAAAAATGACAACATATGTAACTGTACATTGTTTTTGGGAAGTTTATTACCTGTGTAATGTACAGTTCTAAGATATTTTTCATTATATGATGGTCCATGATTTACAAATATCCACCATCCAAATGCGAGCTCATTATAGGTGTGTATTTTAACAATAAAGAATCAACAATATGAGCATTGCCTTGTGCTTACAAATGACTATTTTATACTGTCCTGCATTGTGCTCTATTTTGTGTATAAACTGACTTGTGAACAGACTCAAGAATGGAACCTGTTTGCAACCCGGGGACTGTCTGTATTTGTAGATTGGGTCCTTTACAGCTTACAAACAGAAAAGAAAAAAAGGACAGATGCTCGCATACTCTTCACATAAAATTAAATCCAACTAACTGGATTGTGTTTTGATCTAAATTAGGTGTATACTGTTGGTTACTCTAGTTCTTAACATTGCTTCACATCAGCACAGAGCTGAAGAACTACTCTTATTCTAACAAGGCAGTTCCCTGGAATCTTAATTGCAATGTAGAGAAACATCCTCAAGTAGATCAGGTGTATTTTGAACATCATTTAAAGTTGGAATTCAAGTGAAGATTTAAGACTCAACGAATAACAGACCCGAAGTTCTTCAATACAAGAATTGTATTCTTCAATACAATTCAATTCAATACTAGAACTATGATAGCCGAGTTATAAAAATCACATTCATTACTAATTATATTATGATGGTCAAATAGCCAACTGAATAATTATAATTCTATAAACTGAAATATGAATTCATCACTGGTGTCATTGCGAGTTGGAACTTCAAGAGAAAACTTCAATAACAAAACCTTACGATAGCAGTTTTATATACGGCAAATAGCACAGATGCATTGAAGGAGGAAGATAAACAGGGCAGAGAAAGAAATACAAGATTTTACTGAGAGGGTTGTAAGAATGCATATGTTGGATTGCAGAGTCTGTTTTTGCACATTACATTTTATGTAATGTCTCATATTCGCCTGTAACATTAACAGCAAGCCATCAAGTTTTCTCCAGGTTGCATATGCTTAAATTGCAGCATTTTTGGAGTCCCCAGACGCTTTCTCACATCTTCAACAGAATTTTTAAAGGAACCTCATTTGTTCATGCCACAAATAATTAAGATTGTAAGTGGAGATTCAAAAACTGACTCTCTAAAGTCATAAAACACAAAAAACTTAAAACTCTGCTGCTAATAGAGCTAGCATAAAAGGAAATCCATGGATTTAGCTGAAGGCACACTACACGGACCTCAATAATAGACATCAACCACTAACAGCTGTTAGTTATCTCACAGGAAGCACTCACTTTAATTTGGGTGATAAATCCTGATTGTACTGATTCTGTGACCTCATGAAAAAAACAACTGACAAAAATCAAAGAGCCAAGTAAATGTATTAGAGATGAAAAAAATGAATCCAGGACAGAAAGCAGAAAAAAAAAACTACAAATCAATATAAAAAGTTGAACAGAAAAATTAATAATTCAGCTGTTGCCCATAAACAGATTACTTACAAGTGAAGGACCCCTGCCGAACATTAATGATAATTCTCTTTCAAACAGTCCATTGTCTTTTTCTATATTCTTGGAATATCTAACAACAGTTACTTTCAATGATGAATAGAAATAAATACATAAAGATGTTGATAATGCGCAATAAAAACCCCATCAATATCTAAAAGGAGAAAGGCAATTAATATCTTTGGTTAATGTCCTCATCTGAAGATTTATCCTAATTTCCTCTTCCAATACTATGCATTTCAAAAGTTATTTTCTCCATATCTCTAGCTGTACAGAGTGGACTAAGAATGGTGTAGGAGCAAATTACTGCAGATACTGGAATCTGTACTGAAAACAACAAATGCTGGAAATCACGGCAGGTCAGGCAGCATCCGTAAGGAGAGAGAGTGCAAGCGAAAAGTGGAGTCTAGATATCTCAGAGCTGACGTGAAATGTGAAGCAGGCAGCATTTATGCAATAGTGTGGGGGAGAAAGGCTGCTGAAAGTGCAGATTAAGTGATTGGAATATGAGAATGGCAGAACAGTGGTGTGTCTAACGGCCAGACTGGAAAGAACAGATGGTCCCACTGGAGTGGTGGGGGGAGGTGGGAAAAGAGGACAAGGTGACAAAATGCAACACACGAAAAAGGGAAGAAGTGGGAGTGAGTTCACAATCTGAAGGTGTTGAAATCAACATTAAATCCAGAAGGTCATAAAGTGCCTCATTTGAAGATGAGATATTCCTCCAATTTGCACTGATTCGTCATGATAAACTCAGTCTAGCAAACTGAATCATGTTGTTATGTGTGTACTTTGTTTCAGAACAGATTTCAACTGCTTTTCTTTGTCAATATGTAGCTAATGTGCATGTAATTTCAGCATTCATTCTGCACTCATTGCTGACCTTATTTTCATTCAACTATTTTGACCCTTACTTACTTTAGTTTGTCTATGAATCAATCATTAATACTGGAAAAGAAAGAGCCCATATGTTTGCCGTACATTTGTCACTAATAGTGAAGCTCCTGATTTGTTCTGCGGTGGTGAAATAATCCAATGCTGGAGCTGTAGACTCTACTAGAGGTGGTATTTGATGAGGCAGGTGGGTGGGATGATCTGGATTTCGTCTGCTTTTTCTGCCGCTTGTGCTTTGCCTCCTTGTGCTCTACTTGCTGATGCTCAAAGTGGTTGGTGCCTATGTGAATGCTTCTTCTGCAGTTTGTGCAATCTAGGGCAAGTGACTCCCATGTGTCAATGGAGATGTTTCATTTGTTGAGTGAGGCTTTCAGGATATCCTTGTAGTATTTTCTTTGTCTTCCTAGTGATTGCTTACCATTGTGGGGCTTGGAGTAGAGCACTTGATTATGGAGTCTTGCATCAGGCATATGGACAACGTGGCCACTCATTGAAGCTGGTTGTGCATGACCAGTGTCTTAATACTGGGGATATTGGCCTGGGAGAGGACACTTGCATTGGTACGCATATCCTGCCAGTGGATTCACAGGATTTTGCCAAGTCAGAGCTGGTGATAAGTCCCAGGGATTTGTTCTGAGGAGAGTCACCGGACCTGAAACGTTAACTGTTTTTTCCTTCACGGATGCTGCCAGACCTGCTGAGCTTTTCCAGCAACTTTGTTTTCGTTCCAAGGATTTGAGATGGCAATTGTGCATGGTCCATTTTTCTGATGCATACAGGAGGGCATGGACCATGGCTGTTCTGTAGATTGAGATCTCCAATTTTGGACACACTGTTAGTCAGGTTGCATTGGAGCCGATGTTGGATTCCAATGTTCCAATGTCTGCTTGCCATTGGGAGACGGTGGTTGAGGAAGATTCTTGCAATGACCTCTCCCATGGTGCACAGTAGATTTCTCTAATTTCCAGGCAGACTGGTTTCCTTTCTTGAAGGAGGTCACAATTATATGTTGATGTACAGCTGTTCTCACAGTATTCGGAGATCCGCACTCAGTGCCATGTATCACAAAATACACATACTCTTAACTTCTCTCTGTAAGCATCTGCATTCTCAAGAAACATTTTTCTTTTCCTTTCAGGCACTAAGGAACACAAGATGCAACAACTCAAGAGATATCCTCGGCCCTTTGGAACCTTCCATTCTGACTCCATCCCCTCTCCTGTCAAGTATTTACTATCCCGCGTGACCTTCTGCTATCTAATGCTAATCATTCTGTATTCAGCAAAGGCCTTCGTTTTATCCTTCTCTGCCTCCACTGCAATCAATTCCTCCATCACCTTCGCCTGTGTGTCCAGTTTTTTGGGCAAGAGTCCTCTCCCTGCCCCACAGATCCTTTTGCCCACCTCCAACACTCTTCCCTCTACCTGGACCCCTCTCCCTGGCTGTTTGCATGCACTCTACTTGTTGGAAAGCTGTAAATGTGATATTGTTTGCCTCAATTTCTCTGCTTCCTTCCCCATTCCAACCTATTTCTCTCTGAACTATCTGCCCTCCGTGCTCTCAGAGCCAATGCTGACTTTGTAATCAAGCCTGCCCACAAGGGTGCTGCTAATGTTGTCCAGTGGACTGATCTCTACATCGCTGAGGCTGAGCGCCAGCACTCAATTACCTCCTCCTAACTCCCAGACCATGACCCAAGCATTGAATACCATGCTGTTGTGTCCACAATGGTAACTAATCTAATTTCATCCTGGTGATCTTCACTAATATCCACTACAAACCCACAGACTCCCACAGCAACCTGGGCTATACATCATCACACCCTGCTTCCTGTCAAGGCTGCCTTCCATTCTCCGCTGTATCTCTTCTGATGACTTCGACAAGGGGGCCTCCAAAATGTCCACCTTCATCCGCAAACGAAGGTTCCCCACCACTGTGGTTGCAGAGCCCTTGTTATTTTAGCCTAAACCCAGGCCATCTTTTAAAAGCCCGGGCTGTACTTCAGTTTAACTCTGTATCGCCCTCATGTTTTGTTTCTTCTCTTCCCTACTTTGTTTCCCTTCATCTCCTGTTTGCTGGTGGCCTCACCAAATTTCTTGCACAGCAGCTGCTCATGCTGAGCCATGTGCAATGTTCAACTGCAAGGAAAGACACTTTTCAAAAGGAAAAGTGTACAGACATGGAGAAATTCTCCCACTAATTTTGCAGCCATCATGCAACGTGGTGGTAATATTAATATCAGTGCACTATGAAAGCATCAAGTAATTTGCATCTAATGTCATTGTGGAAAGTCCGAAAGCAATTCTGCTGAGCTGTTTCATTTTAAAAATCCACAAATTGATAGCAATTTTCAGAAAATTAAATTAGAACTCAACGGACTGAATCTCATGGGTAGTTGGTTAGAAGGGTTTTATTTCGAGTGTTTCATGGGGGCTTCTCTGTACATAGCCTTTGACAATTTTCTTGCATCACTTGTCCAAACCCATATGGTTCCTCATGCATCCTATTCATCCACTCAGTGCAGCAGCGAATTTGGCCACTGCTGGGACCTTAGGATCTCTGGTGGTTGCAATAACTTCGATGCTCAGACATGCACCCGGTCAAGTGTTGGCAGTCTGCCGCTATCCTGTACAGTTAGTTTCACATGCCCTGGACATGTCTAACAGGCATCTTGCTTTGCCAATGGGAACCTGGGGGGCCCTGTTGGATGGGGATGCATGGGGTTGCTAGCCACAGAGTACGTTAAGATGCCGTTGACTGATGGAGGTCTGGAGGACCAAGTGGGGAATTTGAGTTGCCAGGTTACCACTTTGCCTTTCTTGTCAAGACTCTTCAGAGTCTAATTTCTATGTAGCAGTAAAAGTACAGGCAAATGTACATCAATGAGGCAAGATGCATGCCAGCAAATCAGGCCTCCTGCCACTCACTGGCAAGAATATCATCTCACATTTAAACACAGTTGAGAAACAGGAGTTATTGTTCCACACTGGGTAGCTCCTCACTGCCAACCTCACGTGATTCTCCCTATTTTCTAGTCAATGCGCATGTTATTCAGGGGCTGCGAAGGTTCTACCCAGTATGACAGCAGTCACTTTACGTTGTACGTTTGATACCACATGGAAAAGCCTAAATTTTGAACATCTCTGACCCAATGAAGGACAAAATGAAAGGGCAAATTATTGCATGTCAGTAAACAATGTAATTTCACACAAGAAAATTATGGAACAAGGGAAGCATATCACCTACCAAGTCTAATCTGCCTACAGATTGTGCACAATGACAAGCATATGTCTTTGAAATAGAGGATAGAGTTATAAGATTTGATATGGTAACTAATATTCAAAGATTTTAAGGGTATAATGTTACACTTTTACATTAATTCAGCCATGGTCCATGAAAATGCAGAAAATGATAAGACTCCCAGTTTATAAAAGAGATTTTTTTTCATTAATGTTAATCAGTTAGTCGCAAAGGAAACATTGATCCACAAGGTTTATATTGGGGCGCCATGGAGGCTCAGTGGTTAGCATTGCTGCCTCAGTGCCAGGACGTGGTTCAATTCCATCCTCGGGTGATTGTTTGGTGTGGAGTTTGCACATTCTCCCCACGTCTGTGTGTATTTCCTCCAGAGTCCAAAGATGTGCAAGTTGGGTGGACTGGCCCTGGAAAACGCAGGCTTAGAGATAGGATAGGGGGTGGGTCTGCGTGGGATGCTCTTCAGAGTGTCAGTGTGGACTCGATAGGCCAAATGGCCTGCTTTCACACTGTAGGGATTCTATGATTCTATAATGTTCAGGCAAAATAGGACTTGTTGAGCCATAGAATTGATATTGTGGATTTGCTGTTCATTATATTATTTCCACTAAAATCAATGAAAACGAAAATCAAACACTTCTGTAGTGTATAGCTATCTAATCATAGAACAGTACAGGAGATGGCCATTTGGTAACATGTTGAATCTGTAATGTTATTCTAACAATCAGGCTACATATTGAAAAATCTACCCAATGGCCAGTCATTTCTGTAGTGAGGCACCTATCAGTTTTATAATATTTCTGTGGCAGGCTGCTGAAAATATCAACTTCTACCATCTTAATGAAATCATAAGCTTTCAGGGCACAACTCCTTCATCAAGTGCAGGGAGAGAGAAGCGCACAGAACACACACAGTTTATAGGCAGGGAGATCAAAAGATCATACAACTGGTGTGAGTAGAGTATCAGATGATAAGTCTCTGCAGGTGACCAAGAGTGTTAGATGACAGAGAAGGGCAGGACTGGCAGCTCAAATGTTCCAGAATACAGAAGCTACAAACATGACAGAAGTACAAGCAAGGAGGGGGGAGCTGCTCTTTTGATAAGGAGGGAGGTGTATTATAGACCCTCAAATAGCCAGCAGGTACTAGAGGAGCAAATGTGTAGACAGAATGCAGACACCTGAGGAAATAACAGAGTAGTATTGGTTGGAGATTTTCATTTCCCCTGTATTGACTGGGTCACTCAGTGTAAAAGACCCAGACAGAGTGGAATGTGTCAAAAATGTGTCCAAGACAGTTTCCTAAATCGATATCTAGAGGGCCCTACTCGGGAGGGTGCAACATTGGACCTCCTCTGAGGAAATGAGGTCAGGCGAGTGACTGAAGTGTCATTTGGAGAGCACTCTGGGTTCAGTGACCATAACTCTGTTAGTTTTAACATAGTTATGGAAAAAGACAGGTCAGGTCCACAGGTTAAAGGTGCTAAACTGAAGCAGGGCCAATTTTGGGGCCATGAGGCAGGATCTAGCAGAGGGCAATTGGGCGAGTCTGATTGAAGGAAAAGGAACAACTGGCAAATGGGAGGCTTCTAAAAAAAAAGTGTGATATCAAGAGTCCAGGGACTGTTAGGGTGAAGGGAGAAGCTGGCAGGTTTAGGGATCCCTGGATGATGAGGGATATTGAGGCTTTGGTCAGGAAAAAAGCGGCAGCATACATTGGGTTTAAGCCATCAGACTCAAGGGGAATCCCTAGGTGACTATAAAAAGTATAGGAGCACACTCAAGAGGGAAGTTAGAACAGCAAAAAGGAGGATATGAGATGGATCTGGCAGATAAGGTTAAAGATAATCCCAAGAGGTTCTATAGCTATATTAAGAGTAAGAGGGTGGCTTGGGAAGAGAATAGGTCCCCTTAAAGATCAGCATGGCCATCTGTGTGTGGAGCCACAGAAGATGGGGCGGGGGTGGGAGATTTTTAATGAATATTTCTTCTCAGTGTTTACTGAGGAGACGTGGATGCTAAGGAAATAAGGCAAACAAATGAGAATGTTTAGGACTGCATACATATTACCAGAAAGGAGGTGTTTGCAGCCTTAAAGTACATTAAGGTAGATAAATCCCCTGGCCCTGATCAAGTCCATCCTGGACGTTGTGGGAGGCTAGGGAAGAAATTGCAGAGGCCCTTGCAGAGATTTTTGCTTCATTTTTAGCCACAGGTGAAGTTCCGGAAGACTGGAGGGTGGCAAATGTTGTTCCATTGTTTAAGAAAGGTGGCAAAGACAAGCCAGAGAACTACAGGCCAGTGAGCCTGATATCAGTGGTAGGCAAGTTATTGGGAGAGGATACTGAGGGACAGAGGGCACCAATTTAAAGAGTTTGGCAAAGGAAGCAACGACGAGCAAAAACATTTTTTACGACTGTTTAGGATATGGAATGCATTGCCTAAGCGTGTGTGATGGAGGTGGATTCAATTCAGGCCTTCAAATCAGACTTAGATCACTTCTGTTCTTTATTCTATGCCCAGTATTTTAAACTGTTTGTATTAAAATACAAGGGGAGGCAATGGCCTAGTGGTATTAATCGCTGGTCTGTTAATCCAGAGACCCAGATAACATTCCACCACGGCAGATGGTGGAATTTGAATTCAATAAAAATACCTGGAATTAACAATCTAATGGTGACCATGAATCCATTGTTGATTGTTGGGAAAAACCCATCTAGTTCACTAATGGCCTTTAGGGAAGGAAACTGCCATCCTTACCTGGTCTGGCCTCCATGTGACTCCAGATCCATGGCAATGTGGTTGACTCTGGTCAGCGATGCCCTCATCCCATTTATGAATAAAGGGATTTAAATTAATACAATTAATTTGTATAATAATGCATCATTTCATTTCCATGTTACTTTCATCAGATTCAAGTTCATTCTTATACCATGTCATTTGTTACAAGTTATTCCACTTGAAGTAACTTTGCACGGTGTGAAGGTGTGGAGCAGAATTCAAAAATTCCTTTTTCCAAAAGAAATTCTTGTGCATCCTCATCATCATCATCATCATGATAATAGTTTCAAAACTATAAAATATATAAAATGCATGGTACACACTACAGTCACAACTTCATTGCTTTAATGGTAGATAGATTTTTGTTTTTAAATATCATTTGGCTCATCGAGTTCTGCAATTCAACATGATCATTGCTGACCATCTTAACTTCACACTCCAACTCTTTCCCCTCTGTACTCTTGATTTCTTTAGCTTCTAGAAATCTATTTATTTTCATAATATATTCACTGATATAGCCTCCACAGTCTTGTGATAAAAACCCCCACAGGTTCACCACCTTAGTGAATAAATTTCTCCTCAATTCAGTTGAAATGGCTTACCCCCAATCCAGAGACCATGGTAGCTCGTTCTAGAGACTCCCCACCTCAACGGATATCATCCCTGCATCCAGTCTGTCCAGCCCTGTCAGAATGTTATATGGTTCAAAGAGATCCCCTTCATTCTTCTAAATGCCATTGAATTTCGACCCAATTTCTCCTCACACAACAAACCTGCCATTCCAGGAATTGGACTGGTGAACAGAGTCATTGCACACTCTCTGGTAAGCACATAAATTTTCTTACGTGAGGAGACCAAAACTGTACACGATCCATCCCAGAGGGCAATGTGAGTATCCCTAAACCACATGAACTACAGCAACTCAAGGAGCAGCACATTAAGGATGGCCAATAAATGCTGGTCCAACTAGTGACAACTGTGTCTCATGAAGGAATAAAAAAAACTCCAGACGTGGTCGTCAAGACTCTAAACAACTGCAGTAAGACTTCCTTGTTCCTTGCACTGAAGGCTAACAGACCATTGCCTTCCTAATTGATTGCTACACCTGCACACTTGCTTTCAACGACTTGTACACAAGGACATCCAGATGTTTTTCTACATCAACCTTATTGAATATATCATTTGATTATTAATCTGGCACTATATCTGCAATCATCTTGTAGGAAGATAGATAAGATAAATGTTAGTTGGAAGGGAAGGTAGAGACATAGACAGAGAGTGGTGGTGAAGCATTGTTTTTCGGCCTGGTGGCCTGTGACCAGCGGCATGCCACAAGAATCAGTGCTGGATCCACTGTGTTTTGTTGTTTATATAATTGAGTTGGTTCTGAACATAGTAAGTTCGCGGATGACACCAAAATTAGTGGTGTAGTGGACAGTGAAGAAAGTTCTCAGAGTACAATGGCACCTTGCTCAGAAGGGCTGATGCACCAAGGAATGGCAGATGGAGTTTAATTTAGGTAAATACAAAGTGTTGCATTTTTTAAAGGTAATTACGCTTAAAGCCTAATACACTTAATGGTTTGATCCTGTGGAATGTTGCCAAACGAGGCCTTGGGGTACAGGTTCATTGTACCTTGATGGTAAAGTCATAGGTAGACAGGGTAGTGAAGAAGGCATTTGATATGCTATCCTTTATTGGTCAGTGCATTGAGTATAGGAGTTGGGAAGACATGTCGCAGTTGTGCAGGACACGAGTTAGACCACTTTCAAAATATCGCGCTCAATTCTGTTCTCCCTGCTGTCGGAAGGATGTTGTGAAACTTGAAAGGGATCAGAAAAGATTTACATGGATGTTGCTGGTGTTGAAGGATTTGAGCTACAGGGAGAGGTTGAATAGGGAGGGATTATTTTCCTGGAGCGTCAGAGGATTGGTGGGGGTGATCTTATAGAGGTTTATAAAATCTTGAGGGGCACGGATAGGGTGAACAACCAAGGTCTTTTTTCCCCCCAGGGTAGGGGAATCCAAAACTAGAGGGCATAGGTTTAAGATGAGAGGGGAAAGAAAGGGACTTATGGGGGCAACTTTTTCACACAGAGGACGGTGTATGTTTGGAAAGAGCTAGCAGAAGAAGTGGTGGATGCTGGTACAATTACCATATTTAAAAGGCACCTGGATGGGTATATGAATAGGAAGTGTTTAGAGGGATATGGGCCAAATGCTGGCAAATGGGACTAGATTAGTGTAGGATATCTGGTCAGCATGGGCAAGTTGGACCAAAGGGTCTGTTTCTGTGCTGTACAACTCCATGACTCTATGTTGACAAATTATCTAAGTATCAGGTTCATTGTATAGAACAGTGGTATCCAAGCATTTGCTTTTAGTGAAACACATTAAGGTACATTATGAGGTCTCACAAAACATTGAATTTCACCTTCGTATTATGATGATTTCATGGCCCCAGTTGCTATGGGGAATGTCCAGTTGGTGGTAGTACCAAAGAAGACAGACCCCCAACCAGAACCTGGCTGAATAGATGATAATTTTTTGTTTTGTTTTTACTAAAATATGGGCATGCATATTGCAGTCTTGGTTTTAAAAGAGTGAAAACCAAAAAGTTTATGAACAACAGAAATGAAGGTAAACAAGGGGCTGAAAGAACTCTATTTTATTATAGCACAGATTCAAAGATGTTTAAGCAATTATTGCAAATCCAAGAACATCCAGTACTACGCCTCCATCAAAACACAGTCCAGCTCATTGCCAAATGAGAGATTTTTCTCAGTTTTAATACTTTCATAGGCTTGAAGTGATCAACTGAACAGCTGAAATTGCAAAATTACTCTATTTTTATACTTCTGACTTAATTTCCCCTTTCCAGTGCTGTATTATCTATGATCCTTCTTAAATTTAAACTTAAAAAAATACTTTTTCCACCAGATTAATTTCCAACATTCTAGTCTGGGACTAATAATAACTTGTTATTCTCAGATAATTTCGTTATTTAATTCCTTTTATTTGGAACACTGCTCAGCACATTATCAGCCATCATCACATTGAATGGTGAAACGTTTTGAGGGGCTGAATGCCTACCCAGGTTCTTATGATCCTATATTCCCATTACTAAAGCCTTCCTTTAAAAAAAGAGACAGGGTGGAATTTCAGACAAACAGTTGAATATTTAAACATCAATATCAAAATGTGTAGAGATAGTAGGAACTGCAGATGCTGGAGAATCCGAGACAACAAGGTGCAGGGCTGGATGAACACAGCAGGCCAAGCAGCATCATAGGAGCAGAGAGGCTGACGTTTCGGGCCTAGACCCTTCATCAGAAAAGCCAG
>NC_063341.1:24839055-24863234 GCF_021869965.1 Rhincodon typus | reverse complement strand
TGCTGCTTGGCCTGCTGTGTTCATCCAGCCCTGCACCTTGTTGTCTCTGTTATCAAAATGTGTATTCAGGTTCTCCATCTTCTCAAAGACACCTGGCTTTAAGGTCTGGATGCAACAACAATATATATCTGTATATATTAAAAGCTGGTTGCATTAGGAAGAGCATACCAGCATGCCTGAAAAAGGTCTGTATATTTTAGTTAATTTACTTTGAGCTTTATACTCTCTGCCTCAAAGCCCCTCAGGTGGTCTTAAGTATAATGGAATGTGCAAATAATGGTATAGATAATTTTAAATTCAATGTCAATAGTGTAGCAGAATAGTTAAGAGGAAGACATGCAATGGAGTAGGAGCTGTACTCAAGGATGTGTACATAAGGTGTTACAGTATCAAAGAGAGCAACAGAGGGCCTCCGTGAAGGACAAGGGTGATCTAGAGATATAAAAGATCAAGAATATGGTAAAATGGGAGCATCCTCAAAAAGATAATACATGTACAAGCAGCCATAAACACTTAGAAACAAGAGATGACCCAGTGTGCTTATAAGCATTCTAACAACAGTATTAGCAGAAAGTACACTGAAGCAAGAATCATCTCAAACAATGGTAACTGCGTATTAAAGCATCAAGCCTCATTTTAACCATCGTTCCAGTTATACACGAGAAGAAACTATTTAAAACAGTTGACACTTTTAGCAAGAGCTTTAAGTTAAGTTAACCACACTCCATGAAATACTCAGCCTATCAATTACTAGCTCCCCATATTTAAGCAAATCAGACCCAATTAGTACTTAATGTATCCATTACCTGTTCCCTCATTCCATCAGATCATTAGATAATGATATTCCATATTTTAAAAATATTTCTATAGATAAAATAAGAGTAAAAAAACAAAGCATACAAAATACATTTTCCTCATCTTTGCATATTAAAGTTCTAACCATCTTTCCTCTAATACATCCAACAGTTTCTTACAACTTGTTCATTTCATCGCAAAACAAATTAGATAGTAGCAACTGGCTATCTACCCCTTTCAATTAGGAGATTGCTCACTTTTCCACTATTTGTTTTAAAAGTGCAATAGTCATCCTCAGTTTTTTCCATTCACACGCTTCTTTGAATGTATATTATCCCATAGTGACTCACTCAATGGATATTGCTGCTGAATCCCTTTACAGAATTTCCTACCACATCTACCACCTTGCCAAAAGCAAAAAGTCCTGTACTAAGCTACATTTTTTAAAGAAAAATTACTGAGATCTCTTTAAGCTTCCCAAGCTAAAAGGACAATATTTGGATCCCTTTTCCCAATAAGAAGAAAAATTATAAACCCTCCTTGAAAATACCCACAGAAATGTGCAGAGGAAACATTAGTAAAAACAAGTGTTATGTCCCAGTCATGGAAATTTTAAAACACCATGCTCCTTTTTTAAAAAGAAAACAACTTTTTCCTTCAAAGTGTTCTTCAAATAAATGAGGTCTTGCACCTGGAGATTTTTCATAGTTGTATTCAACTCTAATACTTCAAAAATGGTTATCTGGCCTTGTTTGGGTGCCAAGACAATTCAGCTGTCCAATTAATGCTGCAATTCAAAGTAAAACAAAATACTGCAGATGCTGAAAATTAGAAATAAAAACAAAATGCTCAAGAAACTCAGGAGCATTAGCAGCATCTGCAGAGAAAGAAAAACAGAGTCTCCAAAGTATTCAGAGTATTCCAAAGCGGAGTCATACTGGACTCAAAATCATCATCACTTATCATCTCACCACAAATGCTGCCAGATCTGCAGAGTTTCTCCAGCACGTTGACTTTGCAATTCTTCCATTTCAGTTTTGGAAGCTGCTACATCATATTGTGAGGCCCTACTTAGACCAATAACAATTGACCTAACATTTTCCAAATTAGATTGTTGATGCAAAGTGACACTTGATCCATTCCGCTTGATTTCAAAAAATCTACTTAGAACGCTCCAGAATCCGGACTTCCAAAAAGTTGAATTCTGCCTTAAGCCTTTTTCTGATCGCATTTTCAAATTCACTGATCTCACCTCCCAAGAAAAATATCTGCGTGCATCACAAAGATGTCAGTGTACCCAGGGTGCATTAGCTGCCTCTTCTGGGAAAAAGAATAAATACCTTCCTCTTAAGCTGATCTCCCTGAAAAACAGCTTTAATTTTGATTGACCTACACTCCCAGGCATTTTGGCTTTTTGTTAGCAACA
This sequence comes from Rhincodon typus, assembly GCF_021869965.1. Classification (NCBI taxonomy): domain Eukaryota; kingdom Metazoa; phylum Chordata; class Chondrichthyes; order Orectolobiformes; family Rhincodontidae; genus Rhincodon; species Rhincodon typus. The sequence continues at coordinate 24,861,013 of NC_063341.1, read as the reverse complement.
AATCATTTTCAAACTTGCTTTTCCTGCCATTGGTGAATCTACCCTTATGTCTTAATTGCCCAATTTTTCTTCAAAACATCAAGCCATTAGCCTTAATTCTCATTAGTCCCATCAGGGGATACCTTTTCAATGCATCTCCACTTATGTGCTAGGGCTGGCTGTCTCCTTTCTGGCATCTCTGTGTACATCCCATACTATGTGCTTATAATAGAATCGACCAGCTCCTTCTGGTACACACTTTTGGCAGTTTAAGATCAATGGCTTCATATTGACCATCAGAACTGATCTGTCCATCAGCCAAACTATGAGTTGTAGCTGTTTGATCTTCGTAGTAAAGCAACATTGGGGTACAAGAAGTACCTTGCTACTTTTTTTAAAAAACTCATTCGTAATCTGGAAATTTGCAAATCCACTGCAAGCAACCTTTAAGAAAATAAAGTATTCAAACAAACAGTCTGGTTTCCATGCTCTATAATTATTTATTTTTCACCTTGTAGCCACTACATTTATGTGGTGAGTTCAGTTGAGTTTCTGGTCAACGATAACCTCAGGATGTTGATAGTGGGGCATTTAGTGTTGGTAACACCGTGGAATATCAAGGGGTGGTGGTTAGATTGTCTCTTCTTATTGGTGATGTTCATAGCCTGGCATTTACTTGGCACAAATATTACTTGCCACTTGTCAGCCCAAGCCTGGATATTGTCCAGATCTTTGAAAATAGACTGCTTCAGTATCTGAGTCATGAATGATGCTGAACATTGTGAAACCATCGGCAAACATCCCCACTTCTGACTTTATGGTGGAGAGAAGGTCATCGATGAAGCAGTTGAAGATGGTTGGGCACAGGATACTGCCCTGGTGGAGCTCCTGCAGAGGTGTCCTGGAGCTGAGACGCCTGACATCCAATAGCCAATACCATCTTCCTATGTGTCAGGTAGGACTCCAACCACTGGAGTTTGCCCCCGATACCCATTGATTCCAGTTTTGCTAGGGCTCCTTGATGCCATACACGGTCAAATGCAACCTTGATGTCAAGGGCTGTCACTCTTACTTCACCTGCGGAATACAGCTCTTTTGTCCATGTTTGAACCAAGGCTGTAAGGAGGTCAGGAGCTGAGTGGCCGTGGCAGAACCCAAACTGGGCATCACCGAGCAGGTGCTGCTTGATATCACTGTTGATGACACCTTCCATCAATTTACTATTGATCGAGAGTTGACTGATGGGCAGTAATTGGCCGGGTTGGATTTGTCCTGCATTTTATGTACAGGACATACCTGAGCAATTTTCCACATTGGTCGGGTAGATACCAGTGTTGTACCTGCACTGGAACAGCTTGGCTAGGGGACTGGCAGGTTCTGAAGCATACATCTTCAGTACTATTGCTGGAATAATTCAGGGTCCATAGCCTTCGTAGTATCCAGTGTCTCCAACAGTTTCTTGATATCACGTGGAGCGAGTCAAATTGGCTGAAGATTGGCATCTGTAATGGGGGACCACTGGAGGAGGCAGAGATGGATTATCCACTTGGCACTTCTGGCTGAAGATTGCTGCAAAAGCTTCAGCCTTATCTTTTGCACTGATGTGCTGGACTCTTCCATCATTGGTGATGGGGATATTTGTGGAGCCTCCTCTTCTTCAAGCGAGTCCAACATTTGCAACTGGATGTGGTAGGACCGCAAAGATTAGACCAGATCCATTGGTTATGGGATCACTTTGCTTTTTATCTTGTTTGGCATGCAAGTGTTCCTGTTTGCTGGCTTCACCAGCTTGACAACTCAACTTCAGGTATGCCTGGTACTGCTCCTGGCATGGCCTCCTGCACTCTCCATTGAACCAGGGCTGATCGCTTGGCTTGCTGGTAATGGTTGAGAGGGGCAATATGCTGGGCCACAAGGTTACAGATTGTGCTGGAGTACAATTCTGCTGCTGTTGATAGCCCACAGTACCTCATGGATGCCCTGTCTTGAGTTGCAAGATCTTTTTGAAGTCTGTCCTATTTAGCACAGTGATAGTGCCACACAACACAATAGAGGTTACTCTCAACGTGAAGGTGAGATAAAGACTGTGTGGTGATTATTCACCAATACTGTCATAGACAGATGCATCTGCAGCTGGAAAATTGGCAAGGTAGTGGTCAAGGGTGTTTTTCCTTCTTTTTGGTTCCCTCACTACCTGCTGCGGAACCAGTTTGAGACACTGCCTTCCCGCACAAAGCCAAGCTGCGAACTTCCCTGGCTCTTCTTTAAAATAGTGCCATTAGATGGGTGCCTTTCTACATCCAAGTGTGTATGAGCATGTGAACATCAACTGAAGACAGAGTAGATAGGCTGGTAAAGACCAAGTAGCCTATTCAGTCTCACCCAACTACCTACTTGACCATAGTATGATAGAGCTGCCATCATCTGCGGATCTGCACCCCTGGAATTTCCTACCAGAGTGCACTGTGGAAGTTCAATCACAACAGTAAATTTCTGTATACTCATGTTAACAAGGGATATGGAGATGATACAGGAAAGTGGCATTGATGTAGATGATCAGCCATGATCCAAAGGGAATGGTAGAGTAGGCCATGCAGTCTGAATGAAACACAAGAACATTGGCCTACTCCTGCTCCTAAACACAAATAGTACTTTCGGGAGGAGGAAATAAATGAAGGCTTATATTAACTAACATTTTGCAAAACTATGGACTAACATTAAATCTACAGTGGATAGATTGATCTCAGCAATCAATATAGCAGAGTTTTATTGTGGACAAGCAATAGCAAACTATTTGCAAAGTCTTTGTGCTCTCAGTTTAAATAAATTCTCATCTCCAAAGATTACTACGTAACAAGAAATCCTGGCTTCTACAATATAAATTTTTGTTGATCAACACTCAAGGCAGGAGGTCCTTGTTGCAGAGGGTGGCAGGCAGGCAGGCAGACAGACAGTCTGCTGCGCTGTTGCAAAAAATATGTTTTGCACAGCCTCAATAATGATTTTGTCAGCAAAATCTTCTCATTTATGGAAAAAATACACAATCGAGACATTGCTAATGTTTGTTCAAGATAGCCAGAGGAAATCACGCTCACAGGAATTTGTATAGAAAACAGCTGTTTGGCTTAAGAATGTTGTTATCACAAAATGGTAGCCTTAAATGCCTCAATAATCTGGCGTTTCAGTGTTAACCTGAAATCTGTGTTATGTAATAAAACAAGCTGTATTCACCATCTGCCAAGTTTTTGATCCCTGCTCTGTATAAGAAAAAGAATTTGCAGTATAAGGCGGCCATTCCAAACTCATTGAGGCTGCTCAAACTTCATCTTAACCTTCCTCCAAATCCTCACATCCTTTAACTTCCTCAGCATCCAACATTCCCCATTTTGAAAATTCTCAATGACTGAGTATCCACATCGCTGGGACTGAGAATTCCTTAAATTTATAAACCTTTGAGTGAAGAAATTTCTCTAAAGATGCTGACTGCTCATTCTAAAAAAGGAGCGCGCCCCAGTTCGAGACACCCCAGCCAACGGGATATCCTCCCACCAATGCTGTTAAGCCTATTAAGAATTTTATATGTTTCATTGTTACATGTTTCAAAACATTCATTCTTTCTCAATAGCATTCCACTCAGTCTCTCCATTTGGAAACTATCCTCAAACCAAAAACCAGTTTATGAAACTTTGCATTCTGCTCAAGGCATGTATATCTTTGGCTAGCCAAGAATACCAAAAATTTTAAGGTATGGTCTCACCAAGATATTACAGAATCACGGTAAGACCACCTACTCTTTTACTCCAATTCAATCCTTTTGTAATAATGGCCAACATACTTTTTTTCTGAATGCGTGTTGTATAAGCATGTTAAGTCGATTCATGTACAAACATGCCCAGGTTCCTCTGAATACCAAAATTTCTCAGTTCTTCAGCTTTTAATATTCTGAATTTCTCAGTAAACTTAATTTCACATTTCTTCATATTATATTCCATTCCATCTGCCACATTCTTGATCATGCAGTTAACTTGTCTAAATCCCTTTGCATCCTCCTCACAGCTCACTTTCCCACCGAGCTTGATAACATGAGTAAACAAGCATGTGGCCCTCCTAAGAATATTCCACAAATATCTAGAAACTACACTCAAAACTCTTTCCAGCATATTCAGGATCTCATCAGTGAATGGCAGTTGGCTATTAGACTGTGAAAGCAACATTTCCTCTAAGTGATACATGTGTATGGTTGCGTGTCAAGAAGTCAAAACCCATGCACACCCCATGATTGTCTGCAACTGGACAATTCCTCATGGACGGGCAATGAGGAATTCTCCCCAGACTTCCATGCAGCACATCCTAGAGAGCCGTATACAAATTGCCCACGAGTCCCAGTATCCTCCACACAAGATCAAAGCCCAGGTCATCTGAACTCATTACTCAGCCACACAACTGCTTCTAGCTCCAATTATAAGAACGTGATCAAAGCAAGCTCTGGGAAGAGGAATAAACCAGGTTACATCACCTCTGGTGCTCGAGTCTGTCGCAACAGGGTCAGGAAGTCCTGGGAGTGCACACAGTCTTCTCAGGTGACCATTCCAGAAGTAAATTACACACGGCACAAGTAGCAAGTTACATTCCTTTCATATTTTAAAGCTTTGATTTCTTGATAAGCTTAAATTATGTCCAAAAGGAAAGCAAATGAGTCAAGTTCTTTCAAAAAAACATTTTGAAAGGGAACAGCTTTTAGAGGTGATCAAAACCAACATGCTATTTTCAATACAAAAAAAATACAAATACAGAAATTGGTGCATATTTCACTTAGCGTGAAATGCATGATAACCTTTGTATTATTTGCCCAAGAGCAAACAGTGGAGGCAAGTTCAGCACTGGGAACATGTGGCAGGATTGGAATTACCTAAAGTGACATTTGAGCCAAAATGTGCACATGTATGTCCTTAATGGCTTATGGAACCAAAGCAAAGATGGAATTTTACAAATGCTCACCGAAACACCAGGAGATAGGCTCTGGTTACCATGGTGTAATGGTGAGCGTGCTGGTTTCTGAACTCTGTGATCAGAGTTCAAATCTAGGTGTAGCTTTCTTTGGGGCGGCACGGTGGCAGTGGTTAGCACTGCTACCTCACAGCGCCAGGGACCCAGGTTCGATTCCAGCCTCGGGAGACTGTCTGTATGTGTGGAGTTTGCACATTCTCCCCGTGTCTGCGTGGGTTTCCTCCGGGTGCTCCGGTTTCCTCCCACAGTCCAAAGATGTGCAGGTTAGGTGGATTGGCCATGCTAAATTGCCCCGTAGTTGCTAAATTGCCCGTAGTGTTCAGGGAGGTGTAGATCAGGTAAGTTGTAAGGGGATGGGTCTGGGTGGGATGCTCCGAGGTTCAGTGCGGACTTGTTGGGCCGAAGGGCCTGTTTCCACACTGTAGGGATTCTATGATTCCATGTAGGGATTCTATGAGATCATGAGATGAGTATGGAGCATACAGAGCTCAAAAAAAAACCAATGCCAACATGGTGAAAGTTCTCATTGATAGCATCATCCATCAAGATGAACGTGTCCTTGCTTTCAGTGCCAGTCATTCATGATCATGTGGCAAAGAACACAGTAATTATTAAGAGCAAGTGCAGCAAGAATTATGCTTTTAAATTTGTAGACTTTATTGGCCTCATCAAATAGAATGTTCTTGAATGAATCACACAAATTGCATTTTCAAAACTTGATAGGGGATGTAATTACAGACATTTGAGTCCAAAGAAGATGGATTTTGTACACCAAGTTTCAATCAGAATCTGAATTTGCTTACAAGACCGTCTGCAGGAATGTTGAAACTGACTGCTTGCGACTGTGCCTCTCTGTGTTAATAGCAAACAATTTTATGTTATCAGTGACCTTGATTCACAGAAGATGATGGCAATGTTTACAACAGAACTTCTGTTATGCTGAGAAAGAATGGTATAGCTGCAATTTTACAGTGCAACATCAAACATTTGTTGGATAAGCATTGTGTTGCTAACAAAGATCTGGGAATAGTTGATGCTTGGATGCAGATGTCAATTATGCAGGATATTTAAAAACCTCTAAGAACCGTGTATACAACATCCAACAGGTCAACTGTGAAGAAATGACAATTTGAACATGTTGTCAAAGTCACAGAGATAGTGGCATTTTTGACTTCTGGAGGGAGCTGGCTGTCCAGACACTTTTCAGTGAGTGTGCTATTGCAAAACTACAATGCCTTGACAGAGTACTGCACAATGCGATGATCCAATAAAGAAATATTGCCTGAAAACGCTTACAGTGCCACAATAACACATTGCATTGATAGTTCTAACATGATGCTCTCAGTCAACTGGCACTGTGCAAATTCTTGCAAAGAAGCCATTTGACAACAATTGAAGAACAACAATTGGAAAGGCCAAGATCAATAAACTGAAGACTCAGTATCAAGGTGAACATTTTTATCAGCGTGTTGAACGTAAGGTGGTCCTGGCTGATCTCAACAGTGATGTGGACACTGCTGCAATCCTTCAACTTATTCAACTTTGATGTAACCACCTGGATAGCAGATTTCCAGAAGAGGAATTACCAGAATGGTATGCATTTGATCAGGCCATAAAAATCAACAAGATAACTGATACCAAAATAATCCACTTAGATTTGTGAGCAATACACCAATTCCAACTTTTTCCACAATCATAAATTTAAGACAGGTTCCCTTCAGAGAGTGATGTGATGGACTACACTCTAGAAGACGGCCATACAGTCAGAGCTGTACAGCACGGAAACCGACCCTTCAGTTGAACTCATCCATGCTGACCAGATATCCTAAATTAATCTAGTGCCATTTGCCAGCATTTGGCCCATATCCCTCTAAACCCTTCCTATTCATATACCCATCCAGATGCCTTTTAAATGTTGTAATTGTACCCACCTTCACCATTTCCTCTGGCAACTTATTCCATAGACACACCATCCTGTATGTGAAATAGTTGCACCTTAGGTCCCTTTTATATCTTTCCCCTCGCACCTTAAACCTATGCCTTCTAGTTTTGGATTCTGCTATCCTAGGGAAAAGATCTTGGCTGTTCACCCTCTCTCCTCATGATTTTATAATCTTCTCTAAAGGTTACCACTCAGCCTCCAACGCCCTCGGGAAAATAGCCCCAGACTATTCAGCCTCTCCCTATAACTGAGAACAGTTTCAAGAATTGCCCATTCTTCTGGATATTTGTGCATAGTCGCAGACATTAAGTGGTGGTAATGAGTGTGGATTTAGTCTCATGATCTTGATTAAACATAAAACCAGAAAGAGATTAGATATAGATCACTTGGGCAACTTGACGGGAAGGTAAGCCATATCATTTCGATATGAAATGATATCAACCTGAATACAGTTCACAATCATTGGGCAGCAAATAAAAGATGGGTACAAAAGGTTAGTAAAAGTAGTGAATAAATTACTCGTATACTCTTTTAGTCACGTTGTATAAATAGCACCATCACTATTTGGTCCCCAGACATCTAAGCAAACAGGTTTGTTTGTTCATGCAGATAGACTATCTAGTCTCTAAAATAATATAAATGCACATGGTTAACAATTAACACAAAAAATGTTGGCATGCAGGTAGATTACCTGTAGTTGTAAAATAAATGCACACATTTAATAGTTAATGCATTGTTTAAAAACAAAAATTGTAATATGACTTCTGCTCAATAGATGCCATGTGCTACACAGACCACTCTGAGTTCTGCACAACTCCCAGAAAACCTAAAGGGAACACTCTATGGAAGATTGGAAGAACTGAATCCAATTTTGGCATGATGCTGTGTCCTCAAGAACTACTTCTCCATTCGCAGCTCAATATTTTAACACCAGCGCTGGCATACTTCTTACTGCCCAAACCAAAATCTATAAACTCGGCACACTATGAATGACTTGAACATATTTTGATAAGATAAACAATGTAAAAATCCAACTAAGCGCTGGTCAAAGAATTGAGGTAGGCAAGGATGTATTTATAAATTTTTCTCTTTCCAAAAAACGACAGACATCAGGAGGATCATAGAGGGAAATGTCCTTTTATTGCTTTCACAATATTCATTGGAAACATTTCCTTACAGAAGTTTATTCAAATTTTTAAACAGGAAAATTGCATTCAACTTTACTGTCTGCCAGTCTCCTCTTTTGCTGCCATACTGTTGATAGAAATACCCAGGTGTTGGTATGCTCTATTGAGAGAGCCTTGAATAGCCTGTTTGACATTCACTAATTGAGTATCAAAGCTTAGTTTATCATATTCTCATTGTGTAACATAATGGAGGGCTCTTGTGGTGCAGTCCAGAGGGCTCTGGTGCTCCAGAGGTACGTCATAACATGTCTAAAAACAGGGTGATGAAAAATATTCTAAAAGTAATGGCTCTGCAGGGGTTAGTATTCACATTACATTGCATCAACACATGGACTGTGCAACATCAGTAGTGGGTGGAGCCAAAAAGAGGGATATTTTTTGTCAGCTTCCTATCCAAATATACTTTTATTTATTGCTATCATACAATAAACCTTCTTGCTATCCAAGAATAGTGCCTTTTTTGGTAGATATTCTGTAGTAGTGTATCATCTACCTCATCATTAGATAGGCCCAAATAAAAAGCAAAGCCAAAAGGAGAATTGTTGGCAGTGAAGGAGCTCAAACAACCCCTACTCAGGACCAGTTTCTGATAGTTGTGGCAAAATACCCATCGTTGGCACTACATGTAGTATTTTTCCCAGATAACAATCCATATCCAACATTTACCTGAGCTCAGAACTATTGTATCGGAGCATTTATATTCAGAGCTCTTTAAACTATCTACAAAAACTTGCAGTAAGAGTGGAACTGAGAATTAATTTTTTAAAAAGTAGTTTAAAAATGAAATCAAGCAGGTTTGAAATTCATAATAATGGAGTGTATATTTCACAGATTTGATTGCCCACCAAGTTCCATTATCTACAGGGCTACCCCCTGCATATAGAGGAATAGCTTATGTTCCATTATACTTCAATTTCTTTTCAATACATATGATTCAGCGATACATTCTGGCAATGGAGATCGTTTCTTACTCTTGAAATAAAACAACCACAGGAAAATCAATTATAGGGCTTTAAAGACTGCGTAGTCTCCATCAACATTAAATTTTGATGTGATTCATCTTAAACTATTATGATGTTTCTTTCTCCCACCCCATTGTCTCCAAATTTTTGCAAGTTGACAAACAAATCAGTTCTCAATTCTGTAATTAGCTCCTTGCTGTTCATTAATACTTACAGAAATCATATGCAATTACATTAATGGCAAAAAAAGACAAAAACATTTACCACAAGAATGCTGTGGTCAATCTGTTTATAAACTATGCTTCATCAGTTCCCTTGGGTTTGAACAGTGACTCATTTCAGATTTTTCTTGTGCTGTGTTGAAAATATTTGTTCAATAACAAAGACATACAGTTAATACAAAACCAACAAAATAGTTGACAGTCAGATATCTGGCAGAAATTAAGCTTTGCATGCTGGTTACTTTAAAAATGTATCACTGAAATTCCACAATTTGGATAACTTTAATCTCACTGCAAGCACTACATTATTCTTGGTAATAAATGAGACATTCTTAGTTTACTCATTCTGATGTTTTCTTTGGCTGGCATTCAATGATTTAATTTTTTAATTTGAAGCTTTGCTACTGTTTTATGGAAACCAGACCGAGTGGGGTCATGAATGCATGCGCCCTCAAGTTAAATGAATGAATTTAGACAGTCTCAACTACTAAGTACCATTGCCTCAAGTAATTTTCCAAAATGGAGCTTTTTTTAGTTCAGCAAGTTTATAATCATTTTGGAAGATTAGCAGGAAGGGTAAGAAGGGCGAGGAATAGGGACGGTCACAAATCAGAGGCTCAACTATAAGAGTGAGATAGAGTGGCAGAGGCTTCAAGTCAGAGGGTTGGTATGATGGATTTGTGAGCAGGTGAGGCTTTAAGCCAGAGAGTCAGCAGTGAGACAAAAAAAAAAAGGCCATTCTATACACTTTATATGGAGACAGTACAACAAAGGTTCACTAGACCAATTCCTTCAATGGCAGGATTGCCCTGTGAGCAGTGATGGAGGAGATTGGGTCTGTATTCTCTACAGATTAGAAGAACGAGAGGTGATCAAATTTAAACGTATAAGATTCTTGAAAAGTGACAGACAGGTTAGATGCACAAAGGTTACGGTCTCTGATAGAGGTGCCTGAAATTAAAAAACAGTATTACAATATGGAAAAAGCCAGTTGTGAGGAAGAATTTCTTCAGAAGGGTGTTGAATCTTTGGGATTCTCTATCCCAAAGGCTGCAAATGTTCAGTAATCAAGCATGTTCAAGAGAGGTGGGTAAATATGATACTAATGACATCATAGAATATGGGAATAGCGCAGTAAAATGGCACAGAGGTAGAAGATAATCATGATTTAGAATGGTGGAACAGGTTGAGGTCTTGAATGGTCGACTCCTGTACTCTAAAACTAGTGTTAATTGGGTCACACGCTCCTACATTAGACCACACAAAACTTTAAACTGAACACATAATACCAAATGAAAATACAAGCCCCGTTAATTGATTGACATCAAAAACAACATAAAACACAGCAACATTAGATGAGGTCTTCCCCATACCCTAGTTATGCAAACAAGTTCAAAATCAACAAAAGCTTCCCAAACTTTAGACGGCGATCCACAGGCACAAATAATCACAGCGCAATATAACGATGTAGTGATGAGAGAGATCTGGCTCAAAATAAAGGGCAGGGATAGGTACAGAATTTCCTGGTGACATTAGCTGGATTTTCATTCCATTGTGCAGGTTTGGAAATGGGCATGCTAGCAATTTTGTTGACAAGCTAGTTCCTGCCTCCAGCCTATTTTCAAGATGACGACTTTAGGATGATGATGGCTATGCAACTTCCAGTGATGGGTTGCCAACTAAAGTACCAATCATGATCAAAAACAAAAACAAGCACTCTTGCATCTCTTTACCAATGGAGAGGATGCAACAAGCGACATAGAGCAACAGGGGGAACCGATGTCCCAGATCAGCTAAATATTAATAAAACAGTGATACTAGAAAGGCCAGTTTTATTTAAAGCTGATAAGTGATCCAGATGCATACAAAGGACACAGAGGTAAGTAAAGCTGAAAAAGACAGGAGATACAAGCTACAATCTTCCAATCCTCCTGAAATAGAGTTGATCCAGAGGAATTGTAAAATGTCACACAAGAATTAATAGGACAAGTAAAGAGAACTAAACTGAAGAAAAGCCAAGGCTACATTATATGCAACTAACGTGATTGAGGGTTTTTAATGCAATGAATGGGTTGAGGAGGGCAATGTGATTGATTGGATGTATGGAGACCAGTAGAAACCATTTGATGAAGGGCTACATAATAGTCTGTCAGCAAATTTACGCCCATGGAATAAAGAGGGCAGTGACAAAAATCGATACAAAAGTTGGCTGAGTGACAAAAATAGTGGTGAATATTTTTTTCGATTGAAAGAAGGCATATAGGTGGAGTTTATCTGGAGACAGTTCCAAATCACTGCTTTTCTTGAAATGTATAATGACAAAGGTGTGGGCTGCTTAGAAAAGAATTTTAATATTTACAGATACCACAAAAGGTATTATGAACACTGAGCAGGATAGTGAAAGAATTCACAAGCACATGACTGATGCAATTTAAAATGCACAAAAATATAAATGATACATTTTGGTAGAAATTACACAAAAAAAGGGCATAATTCTAAAAGGGGGATGTAGGAACAGAGTGACCTGAAGGTAGAAGTACACAAATTGTTGAAGATGGAGAGCACGTTAGGAAGGTGATTAAATCACAGAACTGTTATGGTAAGGGAAGTCATTCAGACTGTTACATCGATATCACTTCTCCAACAAGCATTATATAAATTTCACAAGTGGTTCAAAAAGACTCTGTCATTTAAGAACCAGAAGATGTGTTTTTAAGCAAGGAAAAATTTCTGACCTCATAACAGCACAAAGCTGGCTGATGCAAAACAGCTTTCAAACAAACTTGAACTGATTGCCTCAAGATTCTTATGTGCCACTGAGTTTACATTGGAGATAGGACAGGAGGATAATTTTTCCCAAAATTTTGCATTAAAATGTATAACAAACATGAACTTGTCTCAAGGCCACGAACATGCCACAGATGCATTACTGATATTCGCAGCATCTCAACCCACCATCAGGAAATTCGCCATACAGATGCTACTTATATTTCCAGCCTTTTCTGCTTTGCTTCTTTCCCAATCTGACTTGAACGAAAGAACAGACTTTGCTCATAGACACTAAGTGAGTAAAAGGTGATAAATCCAGATAAGGGGCTGGATATTCATGATCCCAGTTAGGAATCCCAAAATGATGTGAAATTGAGAAGAGTGGCTGTGGAATTTGCAGCTCCTTTCCTTGGTCATTTTCATAAGGGCACAGAAAGCAGCTGGCAGCATTGTGGATTGATACTTTAGTTAAGTTAAGTTTTCTTTGAAATAGTCATGGAGATGGTTGGATTTTTAGCCAGTGTTGTATTTTACATCAATTACATAGGTGTTACTAAGGACTGCAGGCAGGAAGAATTTTAAAAATTAAAGGTTTTGCATCCTTTACAGTTATTAAAATGCTGTTATACACACTGTATTTGAGCTCAGCATGGCAAGTTATGACAGTACTACAATTTGATAATACAGTAATCCCTTAAACAATATATTGGCCAGATTGTTAACCTGCCAAAGTAAAAGATCAACTTTGTAAACACAAAGGTTTTCAGGGGAGTGGAAAAAGTTCCTCAAATGGATAAAAATGATAAAGTACATGTCAGCCGGCCTAACATGACAAATCTGTAAATGCTTGACCTTTCCCTTGCTTTAAAGGTATTCAGTCCAAACATTATTTGAGATAGCAGTTGTGAAGTTCGCTCATTTACTTAGAGTTTTATGGGCAATCCATCTGTCAAATCCAGAAGCCTCATGGCAGTCAAGTTAGAAACAGAATCAGTTAATCCCACCTCCCAATTCCCATCTAAATATGAAAATCCTCACTGTTTCTAGTGCAAACATTGAGTTGAGTTAAAAATACCTTTCAAAACCAATAATGGTTGTGCTCCTCCATAATACATAACACATTCCCAGTTGCGCAATACTGGCTTACTCCATGTTGCTTTTTTGTTCTGCCTTTGTTGATTGCCTCTTCAGCCATTGTATACAGCCTTCTGGGATTTACTCCCCAACCTCCTTTGTCATTATTCCTGTTACTTTAAAAGGAAAAAGATGCTCTCCAAAACTGGACTCACTTTAATACCCCAAGATTGTTTCATTTTCTTTTTAAGTTCTTCCCTTTCTCTCAAAGTTTTCACAGCATCCTGAAAAACACTTGGGGCTGCCTTTTCACATTGAAGGAGCACCAAACTGACTGAAGTTTTTGTTTAGCAGAGGTGTTTCCTGATGTTTTGTTTTCAAAAACCTGCATTCACTGTAATTGATATAGAACACTGAAGTTTTGGATCAGACGCATTCTCCATAAATATGTAGAGTAAAATGTGGGAAGAAATCAGCCCAGTAACGTTGAGTCAATATTCTGAATGCCAGAACTTGATTAATTTTCTTCAGATGCCTCTCAAAAGTTGCACTGTTCAACAGTAAACATTCCAGCAGCTGCAGCATTAATCCCCAGTCGATCACAATGGTGTCCAGAATGTATGATAAACAACAAAGGAGTTTTTATAGCAGTATTATCAAAACAAGTAAAATACTGAAAACAAAAAAGACCGATGTATCAGTTCACAGAACTAAATTTACAGAGCTATTTTGAATCATTAGCATTCTTGCAGGGTTTAGGCTCTAAGAGGTGAAGAAACATTTCTACTTCAGCCAGTCAATTCAGGCCTCATTACTGCTCTGGTCTGAACATGAACAAAAAAAGTTGGATTCCAGTGAAGCGATAGTGATTGTCCTCAATGACAAGCCAGAATCTAACAAAATCAAGGAACCCTAACAAAATTGAAGCAAACATGAATCCAAAGTGAAAACTCTGCATGGTCCAGAATCATACCTTGCACAATGAGTAATGGTTGCAATTATTAGAGATCTATCATCTCAGCCCCAGGTTTCCTGCCAGAAGGCCAAAAACCCTAAATTGAGGAACAGCAGTCTTCAGCTGCTTCACCTTGACCTTTCCTCCGTCATAAAAAAAAGGTTAAAAGTGGGGATAACAAGGTGTTGAGCTGGATGAACACAGCAGGCCACGCAGCATCAGAGGAGCAGGAAAGCTGACGTTTCGGGCCTAGACCCTTCTTCAGGAAAAAGGCCTGCTGTGTTCATCCAGCTCTACACCTTGTTATCTCAGATTCTCCAGCATCTACAGTTCCTACTATCTTTAAAAGTGGGGATGTTTGCTGATGATTGCAAAATGTTCAATGACATTCACAATTCCCCAAATCCTGAAACAGGTGACTTGCAAATAACACATATCAATACCGGGGCTTGTTTAAAAATAGTTAATAGCAAATAAAATTTGCACTGTAGAAGTGATGAGCAATGGTCATCTCTCATGAGAGAATCTTATCATCAACCTCAATGTTCAAATGGTATTATCCTCAATGAACTTCGTACCATCAACATGTGTGTTGAGGGGTTACCATTGAATTTAAAAATATCGTACCATATACCAATAATATAGAAATATTTTGTCTACAAAATCAGGTCAGAGACTGGGAATTCCTTGCCAAGTACCTTCGGACTTCCTGAAGACTGTCCACCATTTACAAGCTGGAAGTCAGGTATGTAACGAAATAATCTACATTTGCCTAGATGAGTTCAACTAAACAGTCGAGAAAGTCACCCTATCCAGGACAAAGCAACCTGTTGATTGGCATTCTGTCTAATATCTTCTATATTCACACCCTCTATCACTGATGTACAGTGGCTGCAGTATGTACCATCTACATGTACATATACACTGCAAGGTACAATTCACCAAGACTCCTCCTACAGCATCTTCCAAATCTGCACCTTCTACCAAGCAAGGGTAAAAGAACCAAAAAAGGGATCTGATAATATAACACACAAGGCTACTAAAAAGAAAACAAATTAAAACCCATGATGTTGGGGGCTGTATATTAGCTTGAATAGAGAATTGCGTAACTAACAAAAGACAGAATTGGTATTCTGGATGGCAATCTGTAATGAATAAAGTGCCACAGGAATCAATGCTGAGGCCACAGTTACTTACAACATGTACTCACGCCTTGGATGAGGGAAATAAATGTAATAATCACCAAGTCTGTGGAGGGCAAGTGGTGAGGACAGCAGAGAAACAGAGAAATGGAATGAGCAGGCAAAAATTTAGAAGACAGAAAATATTGCAGCAGATTATGAGATTATTTACTGACAGGAAGAGAAGAGCTGAATATTATTTAAATGGAGAAAGACCGCAGACATCTGCAGCACAGAAGGATTTGAGAGTCCGCATGCATGAATCACACAAAGCTAGCATAGAAGCTTAGCAGGCAATGGGGAAGTCAAATGGAATATTAAAACAAAGGCTAAAGGGAATGGAGTATAAATATAGGAAATAAAAGTAAAATACAGTGGATGCTGAAAATCAGAACAGAAAGTGCTGGGCACATCTGAGCAGACAAAAAACACATAAGGCTTCAAATCCAATACAATTCTTCTTCAGAAGTTGATCTTCAGGCATGGTTTCACCTCCACCAATGTACAGTGGCTGCAGTGTACCATTACAGGTACACTGCAAGATACAATTCATCAAGGCTCCTTCAACAGCATCTTCCAAATGTGCAACTTCTACCAATGGTAGAGGCAACAGAATCAAAAGACATTTGATGTGATACTACACATAAAGCTACTAATTAAGAACCCATGGCACTGGGGGCTGATTCCAGGCATGGAGGGATTTTATGGGGAAAGGTTGAGCAGAAACGGTCTGTACTTAATAGAGTTTAGAATGAGGTAGATCCTTATTGAAACATACAAGATTAAGGGTCTCGACAGGGTAGACTCAGAGAATGCTTCTCCTTGTGACAGAATCAAAGACCAGAGGGCAGAATCTCATAATAAAAAAAAAAGTCAACCATTTAAAGGTAAATATGAGGAGGGTTTTCTCGCCTCAGAAAAGTGCATCTGTGAAATTCTTTACTATAGGGTGTTGTTTAAGCTGAGTCAGTCAGCATATTTAGAGCAGAGATAGATTTTTAACCAGTAAGGAAATTACAGGTTGTGGGAAATGACAAGTTAGTGGAGTTGATGATTATCAGACCAGACATGAACTCATTGAATGGCGCTGCAGATTTGATGGACCAAGTAGCCTGCATCTGCTTCCATCTCTCATAGAACCACGAATACACCACCACCCTTAAGTTCCGCTCAAAGTCAGTCACCAACCTGACTTGGAACAATATCATCATTCTTTCACTATTCTTAGGTCCAAAGTCCTGGAATTCCTTTCCTCAAATCCTGGAATTTTCTCACTAAATATACCATCAATGTCTCAATACTACATGGGCTACAGCTGTTCCCGACCCTTTCACAAGGAGAATTTAGGATGGACAATGAATGTTGGCCCTGCCAGCACCATACACCCCATGAATGAGTAACAAAAAAATGTGTCGTTAAAACTTTCTCTAAATACAAGTACTTTGGCACTATTGTGGAATACTTCCCCTGAAGACTTGGATGAGGTATCAATTTTGAAACCCTTTGGTTTCCTTCTTCACAAGCAAAAAATAAAGGGTGGAAAAGGTTCTATCCTGCCCAAAGATATTTTTACTATAGCTTGCTCGCACAGGTGAACACTGCTAGATTTTCACCGCACCAAAAACAAACTCTTTGTACATATATAGAAAACACTGACATAGCGGCAACTATGATTTGTAATCCTGGGCCTCAGGGTATGATCCGAGGTAACACTGGTTTGAATCCCACAATAGCAACAAGCAGAATTAGAATTAGACTTGCAATGACTTAAACTTAGAGACTTAGAATCCCTACAGTGTGGAAACAGGCCCTTTGGCCCAACAAGTCCACACCAACTCTCAGAGCATCCCACCCAGACCCATCTCCCTTTAACTTTACACATCCCTGAACACAATGGACAATTCAGCATGGCCAATCCACCTAGCCTGCACATTATTGGACTGTGGGAGGAAACCCACTCAGACACAGGGAGAATGTGCAAACTCCACACAGACGGTCGCCCAAGAGTGGAACTGAACCCAAGCCCCTAGTGCAGCGAGGAAGCAGTGCTAACCACTGAGCCACCATGCCGTTCCAATAGAAAAATTCTATTCAATAAGCTATTCTAGATCTGAAAGCTGGTCTCAGGTGCTATGAAACTATCATTGAATGTGGATAAAGTCACACGACACTAGGTTATAGTCCAACAGATTTATTTGAAATCAAACATTTGGAGCGCTGCCGTTCTTTCTTGGTCTGTCTTACATGCCTTGCAATACACTCAATTCAGAGAAATAAGATAGGCAAATAAAAGCAGAATAATCTCCCCACAGATCTGCAATAAAGATAGAGTGGAGGAGAAATTCAGCAGGTCTGGTAGCATCTGTGTAGAGGAAAACAAAGTTAATATTGCGATTCGGAGATGACTTCTTCAGAAGTGTTTAACTAATTCCGAAGAAAAATCATAGCACTCTCAAAATGTTAACTTTCCTCCTCCCTCCACAGATGCTGCCAGGCTTTGTTCCTCCAGCACTTCATATCATTATTATGCCAGCAATATCCACATCCATGAAAACATTTTTTAAAAAAACACTACTGGGCTGAAGCGTGAGAGAAATAACCATGCTAGTAATTCTAGAATTTGCATTCATGTCCAGCAGAGCAAAGGGAAACACTGATTGTGAAGTATTTACATCACAAACATCTCCAAATTTCAGTTCCTGCATGACAGGACAATGCTGCTTAGTAAATTCAAGCTTTGGGGCACTTTTATACATTGCAACATTTTTCATCCTGTTCTGTGAAAAATCAATTTTAAATCACTTCTTTTTGCTATTGATGGTCTAGATTCCCATTGCACCACTGAACATTCAGTCAGAATGCAAAAATGACACACCAGCTACCCCCATTTCTTTCAGTAAAAATAGCAGCAGCTCTACCCTGACTGAATAAAAATGCTCATTTTTTTTCTGTTACTGATTCCTTTATTTAAGTTCAGCTCAGCTGTAACAGCGTTGACTGGGCACTGGTAATGTAATTGGCCCTTTATACAAACACAGAGGACATGTATCCATTTGCTAAAATTTAACAGGGGCCACTATTAATGCGGCCTGTATGTTGTTGAATTGTTTCGAATGAGTGGTAAATCATAAGGCAGAAACCTGCACTCTTCCTTCATGGCATGTTAGGTGAAAAGATTGCATTTAATCTGGCAGGAGGGCACTTTCCCACCTCCACTCCAATTATGTCTAGGGGTAGGATGGTCTGTGGCAAACCTTCTAGCCCTGCTGTGAATGGCAGTCATTTTTTTCTCCCTCCCCTTGCTACCACACAAATGGTGGAACTCAGGAGCCTCTGGTTCACAGGTGGAAGTCGGCCTTTGCTAATCACCAATAATACACAGGTGAGGTTATTATCAAGTCTCCTACTTAACTGGCGATTCTTTTTAAACAATTGAAATGACATTACACAGAAGAAATCAAAAACTTTATTTTCCCTCACAATCCTCATTGAATCTGTCTCTCTCGTTTTGAAAAGCACCTTTTTCTACCACCACTGTTATTAACTCAGCAGCAGGAAAAGGACTCTTAAGCCTGTGGAGTACCTTTTACAAAAGAGATACACAGTATTTGATTGAGGAACATTGGATTCTGGAAGGGGGCACCTGTCGAGACACCCACTGCCCCTCTTGCTACCGACACCACTCAGCCCCATTCCACATGGTGTCAACCCTGACCTGAACCCCAAAATCCTTCCCCCATCACCACTCACCTATACTTGGGTGCCTCCTTGATTCAAAGCCTCTGGTGGGTGTAACTGACAGCCGCCATGAACAAGTGGTGCAGTTGAATACAGAAGAACTTCCAGGTTCAGACTGGCCAGCAACTTTCAGTATTTGCGATTTCTGCCTGAATCTTCCGACTACACCCTCACTCCCATCAGTACCCATACAACTCAATCTATCACTCCTACTACTATTCCTTCATCTTTTCTGTCCATCCCTTCATATTATCCCCGTGTCTTTTTCCACTGCAATCTCTTCCTACCAAATCTTCACTCATACCAAAAAAAATTACCACTACTTCTTTGAACTTATTACTTAATTTCATTTCTTTTTATATAACCCCATTCACTTGTCAAAAGAACACGCTGTAAAAAGCCATAGGACCCTTCACCCTCAACTTATTTACTGTCTCCCCATTTTTTCCTCCAAGGTTCTTCATTTATTTCACAATTTTTTTTTTCTCTCCCTCCCCTTGCTACCACACAAATGCTGGAAAATCAGGAGCATCTTGCTCACAGGTGGAAGTTTGCCACTGCTAATTGCCAATAATACACAGGTGAGGTCGTTAGGAGACGTGATACTTAACTGGAGATTCTTCTCGCAATTGAGGTAAAATGACAGAAGGAATCAAGAACTCTGGGGATTTAGTGATAGTGTCTACCTCTGAACCAGAAGGTCTGATTTCACGTCCACCTTGCTCCAGGTTATCTCAGAAGGATGTGATTAGAAAATATTTCTACACGGACAAAATAAACCATTACATTTTCCCTCACCTCTCGTTTAACCTTTCTCTTCCCATCACTAGTCTGGTTTTAAAATAAAGACAACAGTAAATGCACAGTTTTAAACTTTTAATATTGTTTTCCTATTAGCAAAGCTGCAGAACTTTATTACAAACTTTTCTTCAACTAAATTTGATAAACTGGAGTGAACAGTAGTTTGGAAAAAGAAATATTTCTCAGTACAGCTGACAAAGGTACTGATAAATCCTGGGAAGTTAGTTACAGTAAATCTCAGATTAAGCAACATTTTCAGTTTATAGTAGCAAACCAAAGCCAAATTATTTACTCCATGGCTAGACATCTTGGAAAAACTGAGGCCTTCAAATTAAAACATTAATGAAAGCAGTTAATGGGCTAGTTAATTATAGTATTGTAAAATATTGGTATACAGTTATCATATGTAAAAGCCTCGTTTAGAATGTTAGAAATGTTGAAGACTAAGGGAAAAAAAGCAGCAAACAAAATATTTTACAAATAAATTTCAGTGTTTCATGAAGTTCTGTACAATTGTGGAGTAATGTACTTTGACTTTGAACTTGCAGTCTGCCCCTTTGTCATTGAAAAATACTCATTACTGTGCCATCTACAGGAATAACATGAATTGTAAATATTTTTAATGCAACTCATACCCATGCACAAATTAATATAAGCACATAGGTAATCAAGATTACATTCAGAATTCAGGACAAGCGAATTAAAAGGCAATGGAAAAGACACGTACAAAAGAGAGGGACAAAAGAAGGCTAGGCCGGGGGAGGGGGGTGCAGAGTTGGGAAATGAGGAGGGGCAGAGTGGGCCCCCCCCCCGTCAATGAACAGCCACTCCAAGGAGCAGCTGGATTAACAGTGAACAATGAAAGATTGGAGGACACTGGGCTGATGTCCACTTCATACTGAGAGGAGACAAGAGAGTTAGTTGGAGCTCTTCAAGGGAGAGAGAATATAATATAAAAAAGGAGGAACAGAGATATAGGAGAGGGCAAAGAGTGTATAGGGAATGTTGAGTGGGAGTGGGAAAGGCTTTCTTTTGGTGACAGGAGACAGCTGTGCTAGACCAAGAACCCATTCCACCTCCATGCAGGTGAAGTGCTGGAATCTGGATTTCATATATGGGCATTCAGGAGAATAGATGCTTGGTCCATTGCTATTTGGATTGGAATGAGTTACTGCTCATGGGGCATAAAAAGGTCTCATTTTTATCCAGAGGTCAGGTCAAATTTAAGTTCAGCTGAAGGTGGGGATTTGATCTATATAGTGGGGGTGGGGGGGGAAAGAGTTAAAGGGAAGGGGCTGAATTACTGTTCAATGGAAGGAGATCTGTTTTCTCTTTGGGGCTGTGGATGATGGTCCACAAGGAATGTCAAATCTGTCTTCAGTGTACCTTTGGTGGGGTGGGGTGATGAGTATATGTGAAGTTAATGGACAGATTTCTATTCCTTAGGAGACAGTCTGCAAGACATATTAGTGTACAGATTCCTGTTCACTGGAAGAAAGAAAGTGGGGGTCTGGGGGTGCTGGTTGGTGTCAACATTTCAGCTTCGTGGGAGTGGGAGAGGTGTCTTGCTTCATTTCACTAGCTACATGAATGGATTTGTGAAATTCTTCTGCTTCTACTTAGACTTGAGATTTTGTGCAAGAATTCAAAATCACGAGGCATCTAGGTGGAGTAGATAGAGAGAAACTGTTCCTACTGACAAAAGAAAGAGAGAATGAAAGGTCACTGATTTAAGATAATTAGCAAAACAAAAAGTGAAGAAAAACTTCATACAACAGTTACAATGCGCAGGGCACTGCTTGAAAGGGAGATGGAGACAAATTCAACTGTAGCTTTCAAAATGGAATTGAAAAGCACTTGAAAGAAAATAAACATTGCACAGCTATGCAGAAAGGCATGGAATGCACTAGTGCAGTTGCTTATGCAGTGACCTGACATGTGTAGTGGTAATGTAGCTGGACTAAATCTAGAACCCAAAGCCAATGCCTTGGGCACATGGGTTCAAATCCCACCATGGCAGATGGTGAAATTTGAAAATGAAGAAGAAATTTCTTCGCTCAGAGTTCTAAGCCTGTAGCATTTGCTACCATAGAAAGTGAGTCAGGCAAAACATTGCTTTTTCTTACCCCCCCCCCCCCCCCC
>NC_063341.1:24781823-24838655 GCF_021869965.1 Rhincodon typus | reverse complement strand
ATTGAGCTCAATGATCAGCCATGATCATATTGAATGGTGGAGCAGGCTCAAGGGGTCAAATGGCCCACATTTCATTTTTGTATGCAATATGACAATTGTTTAATTGATAAATTTGGTATTGAACAATTTGTAGTGGCTCAATATTGTACAAATATAGTTAGACCCACTCAGCTGTTTACTGTATGTTGTTTAAATGTACCCACCCCTCCCAAATCAGGAGTCTGCTTTGGCTCAAAATAGAGGAGAAATATATTTCATTTCAAAATATTTAAATCAAGAAATAGTAAGGACTCTTCACTGAAGGGCTAGCTGTAATTCTGTCCAATTTATGTCTGTATAAAATATAAAAAAGGTCTGGACTAATGGCACAAAAATTCTAATGCCCATATACATTTAAGGCATCTTATTTCACTCTACTTCTCTCCCTACCCAATGAATCTGGAGGTGTCAACCAATGCAACCAGACAACATTGATCAATAACTTCAAATAACCACAACAGTATCTTCCAAACCCATGACAACTACCACCTAGAAGGGCAAGCTCAGCAAATACATGGGAACACCACCATCTGTATGTTCCCCTCCAAGTCTCACATAATCTTGACTTGGAAATATGTAGTTGTTCCTTCACCGTCACTGGATTAAAGTCCTTGAACCCCCAGTGTGGGTGTACTGGCAGCACAGAGCCTGCAGAAGGTCAAGAAAGCACTCACCGCTGCCTTTTTGAAGGATGGGCTATAAATTTTGTTAGAGACAAAAAAAGCTGCAGATGCTGGAATGCAAGGTAGACAAACAGGCGGCTGGAAGAACACAGCAGGCCACGCAGCATCTGGAGGAAAGGAGCAGTCAACCTTTCAGGTATTACAATAAATGCTGGCCTACGTAGTGTGTCCACACCGCCACGAATAAACTAGAGAAAAAAAAAGTAGGCAACTCCAAAACATGAAAGGACATACGATGCACGATTATTCAAAAAAAAAAAATGTATCCCAGGCTAGCAATTATTTTCAACAACTGTTATAGCAAAGGATTGTGACAAAAAAAAGTCCCTAGTTTATTGAGGGGAAAGGGTGTGTGTTTTTTTTTTAATTTTTCAAGGGATGCAGGCATCACAAGCAAGGTCAACATTCATCACCTACCCCAAAAGTTGTCGTCAAGTTGGTGGTGGTACAACTGTAGTGCGTCCGAGGCAAAACTGAACTAGTGAACAATTGATGTTTATACATTAAGCGAGAGATAATTGAGTAGATAAACACAAATTGCTGAACAATCTCAGCAGGTCTAGCAGTACCTGTCGAGAGAAAGCAGAGTTAACATTCTGAGTTTGGTAACACCTGTCTGAAGGGTCACTAGACCCAAAATGTCAAGTCTGCTACCAGACTTGAGATTTTCCATCAATTTCTGTTTTTGTTTCAGATTTTTAGCATCTGCAGTTCGTTGTTTAAAATACAATTGAGTGAGAATTTGCCTGGAATATATACAACTCAACTAATCACTGACGTAGAATTGGTGATGCATGTTTTGGAATGTTTTGCACCTTGGGAGTGCAGGTTCATAGTTCCTTGAAAGTGGAGTAATGGGTAGATAGGATAGTGAAGGCAGCATTCAGTACACTTGCCTTCATTGGTCATTATGTTGAGTATAGGAGTTGGGAAATGATGTTGCAGCTGTACAGTACATTGGTTAGACCACTATTGGAATACTGCCTTCAGTTGTGGTCTCCCTGCTTTGGAAGGATGTTGTGAAACTTGAAAGGGTTCAGAAAAGATTTACAAGGATGTTGCCAGGGTTGGAGAGTTTGAGCTACAGGGAGAAGTGAATAGGCTAGGGCTATTTTTCCTGGAGCAAAGGCTTAGGAGTGACATTTAGAGGTTTATAAAGCCATGAGGGGCATGGATGGGGTGAATAGCCAAGGTCTTTTCCTTAGTGTAGGGGAGTCCAAAACTAGAGGGCATAGGTTTAAAGGTGAGAGGGGAAAAATTTAAAGCGGGCCTAAGGGGCAACTTTGTCACACAGAGGGTGGTGCATGTATGGGAAGAGCTGCCAGAGGAAGTGTTAGAGGCTGGTACAATTACAATATTTAAAAGGCATCTGGATGGGTATGTGTATAGGAGCAGTTGAGGAAAATGGGCCAAATGCTGGCAAATGGAACTAGATTAATTTAGGCTAGCTGATCGGCATGGACAAGTTGGATGGAAGTGTCAGTTTCCATGCTGTGCAGCTGTATGACTATTTATTATTTGTAAATATTTTAGTTTATTCTATTTTATCTTCATTTGCTTTTGCGTAAAAAGCTTCTATTTACGGTGAAACAACTTGCCAATATTGCATGTTCCAGTGAGAGATCACCTGGATAAAACAAAAAAAAATGATTGGTCACACCACATATCAGTCTGGTATCTGACTTGTCCAATACCACCATCAGCTGAGATCATAACACTGGGAAATGTTAATGGTGAAGACAAAAACAACAACAGTACAGCATGGGAACCAGACTGTTCAGGTGCACTCTTCAAGGTTGCTCACTATAGCTTACAAATTTGCTGATTCTAAAAAGGAGTTGTACAACGTAATGAAGAACCAAGTACTTCTCTTAACCATATTTTACACAGCTATGAAGCTCAGACTGTCACAAATCAACAATTTGCCTAATTAAGGACAGATCAATACTGAATCAATATAAGGCCATCAGTCCCAACAGACTAAAAGTCAACTAGTTCCCAGAAGGGAGTAGTCAACGGAAAACTGCAACCATTCTAAATAAAGCTGGGAAGGCACTGAAAAATATAAAAGCTGGGTGAATGTACAAGATTAGGGTAAGAGATTGGAACATGAAGGCAAAAAATAAAAAAAAAAAAAACAGAAAAGCAGGGTCAGCTTGGACAGTGGCTCAGGGAGGGAACATGTTCTCCGAAAGAGATCACATACCATTAGAAGGAATCCTTTTAACAGAAGGAGATCAAATGGTAATAATTCAGATCGAGACAGAAGTCAGAGGGCATAGTTTAAAATGTCAATAAATATGGTACTGACCAGCAACGCAACCTGGGCAAAAGCCCGTATGATTAGAAGTATTTGTGGCCACAAACAAATTAGAATTCAAGTTAATTAAAACTACCAAATATCAAAATGTGAAAAGTTGGAGATATTTTGAGGTATACACAGGAGGTGCCAGTTAGGGGCTGCCAACCCAGTCATGTGGGGGGATAAGTATGGACAAAGATCTCTCCTGAGGAGACACATATGATTCAAGCCAGCTAGTGGCACAAGTCTTTGAAGAAAAACTAGGAAACCAAGGTACAAGAGCGGCTTCAGCTATGGCAAGAAAAGCTTTGTTAGCAACAGATGCTTGATAATGTAGATCATTGGATATTAAAGCTACAGTTCTGCAGCGAGTTTAGCTCCAAGCAGAAGAGTTTCTTTGCCCTTTGAAAGAGACACCAAACACTGAGGACATACTTGAAACCAAATCAATGCGTATAGTGCCTCTGGAGTTTGGTACTTGTTAGTAAAGTCCATCTCATTAAAATTGGACTCTCTGCTGTATTTCATTAGCACTGTGGGGAACAGCTTTAGGCATACTTGTGATGCAAGTAAATGATATTTTTACCTGGTAAGAATTTGAAGACATATTTTTATAAATGGGCATAAAGCAGATTTAAAATTGAAAGTCAGACTTTTGGGGCTTTTTAGTACATTGAGTTGGAAATAAGACAGAATGGATTGACTATTACTGTGCATCAGCAATATTACGTAGGAAATGTTAAGCCCACTGCAGTTAGTTAAAGTATGGCCTCACAAAAATATGCAGTTGTATCCAAAACTGAAATATCAAACTCTAAAGGTTTAGCTACATTGGTTGGGCTCCTTAAAGGCCAGATGCCTTTTGAGGTCTTAGAATTGAATACAACTATGGAAAATCTCAATGTGGAAGGTGTCTCATAGGCAAACAAAACATTGAAAAAATTAAAAATGGAGCACTGCATTTTGAAATTTCTATAAATCGGAAGATACCAGGAACATAAAACTTATTGCTTTTAGTGGTGCTTCTTACGCAAAGATATATCCCAGTAAGAAAGAATGATTCCAGGAAGGGGATAAGCCAATCATGGTTAATTGGGGAAATTAGAGATAGCAACAAATTGAAATAAAAAACAAGTGATGTGGAAAAGATTAGTGGTAAGCCACAAGATTGGCAAAGTTTAAAAAAAAGGAAAGGATGACCAAAAACAAAACAAAAAGAAAGTAAACGTTGAGGATAAACTTGCAAGTAATACCAAGGCAGACCACAAGAGCTTCTTTTAATACATAAAAAGTGAGACCAAAGTGAACAAAGGTTCCTTGGAGAACTAGGAAATGACAGAAGAGTTGAATATATACTTTGCAACAGTTTTCAGGGTAGAAGACATTACAATAATTCCACAAATGCTAAATAATTAGGGGATAAAAAGATACAGAGAACAAGTACAAAGAAATCTAATGGGGTTCTCTACAAACAGAGGAGGCTCAGGGTTGAATGGCCTCCTCCTGTTCCTATTTCTTATTGCCTAATGGCTAATGACCACTAAGTCCCTTGACCTGGGATAACGGGATGCATCCCAGGATATTAAAGTGAGATAGTAGATGCAATGGTGGTAATCTTCCAAGAATCCTTATGTACTGAATACACTGGCAGTGTAACACTTGTATTTAAAAAAAGGAAACAAATAAAAAAGTTAACTATAGACCAGTCAGCTTAATGTCTGTATGAAAGTGTCAGCACCTATTCTAAAGGATGTAATAGCAGAGCATTTATAAACTACATAACACGAATAAGCAGAATCAGCATTGCATCATTGAAGATGTAACAAGCAGGATAAACCAATAGATGTAAATATTTAAATTTCTAGGTGGTGTTTGACAAGATACCACACATTAAACATTCAATATCTTCAAGACAGAGTCAGATGTAGTTCTTAGGGCTAAAGGAATCAAAAGATATAGGGAGAATGCAGGAACAGGGTACTGAGTCAGATGATCAGCTATGACAATATGGAATGATGGAGCAGGCTCAAATGGCCAATTGGCCGACTCCTGCTCCTATGTTTCTTTGTTAAACTACTTCATAAGATAAGAGTCCAGGAAAATAAGGTTGGAAAATAAGTTTTGAAGATGAGCCTTTTTATGCATTGCTACATTATTCACAGCTTACAGCCTCACTGTACTTCGGTCTTACCTTGCCTCTTAGTATGAAGCAAAGTCAAGAAGCTCATCATGTTGGCCAGCAGTGATTAAAGGGATAGATATAGTGTTTTACTACACAGTGCTATGTCAATGTTACAATTACACGAAATGGCCATTACTGAGAGTCTAACAGGAGTAATCCTCAGTCAAGCCAAGGGGGCTGTCAGAGACTACCAGAACAGCAAGTAAAGTGCATCACCAGAGATCAGTTCAAAATTGTGAACAGGGTCAGTGGGGTACTTGGTGTATTTGGTCTCAGAGCTTCTGTACCATTCCAGTTCAGGCAACAGGTGATGGTCAGTCCTGAACTATGAGAAGATGTTTTGTTGTTATGCTGGGCATTTAGGGAAAGAGTAGCGCTCTCTTAAGCAGTGGTTTAAAAGTGATGACACTACTGACAGGTAGCCTGTGTAGCTTGATTCTTATACATGCAGTTAGTGACAGTTGAGCAGACAGGTGATGTAGAGTAGCCATATATTTAACAATGATGAGCTTCTGTCTCCCATGAAGCGTCACTTGTGCCACCTATGTGCCCTTGTCGGCTTTTCCATTTTGTTTCCATTCCACTTCATGTACCGTGAAAGGCTTTTTGTGGCTGACAGTGATTGACCAGGTGAACGGCTAGGCTTTAAGTATGATGCTGGCAATTCTGCAAAGTCCCAGCAGCGGCAATTTGACACTTCACTGACTTTTGGTAAAATTCAGTCTGTATTTCATACCAAAATGAATATCCTTGGTCCAGCGATTGGAAGTTTCCACAACTTATTGTGCATCATACTGTGATCAATATTCTATACACTGGAACAATATTTAATCTCCACCAACTCATACATACATACAGAATACTTCACAATTTCTAAAAAAGGCAGCAGCCTTTAATCAGAAATCACAGGTTTAAATGTTGCATATTGCAGACACTGTTATTTACTAAGATCTACATGCCAAAATTGATAGTAAAATTCCAGACAGATGTTTCTTTCTGTTAGTTATTTGCCACTGTGTGCTATATTACTAAAGATAGATCTATTATTGTTTCATAGACTAAATTAAAGGAACACATTCAAATATAAAATGAATAATACAGCTGTTACTTATGATCTAAGAGACTTTGGAGGGTATAACAATTTATTTTTATATACAGGAATATATGTCTCCTTTTGTCTACTTTCCATTTCCAAGCCTTTCAACATTTTTAACATGAACCTTTCAGTTACAGGGAATGGGTAGAATGAAGAGTTGACTTACAATTTGGCCCATTGCTCTAATTCTGCTTTAGCTCTGTTCATTATTGGGAGATTTACCCACTCGCTGATCTGTCAGACCTAGGAAAAGTCAGTTTTTTTCCAGGGGGGGGGGGGGGGGGGCGGAGGTAGTGGTAATATCACCAGACGAATAATTCAGAGACTCGTGGAAATGCCTTGAGGATATGAATTCTATTCTGCATGGCATTTATATTAATAAAATCTAGAATTGAAAGTTAGCCTCAGCAATGGTTACCATGGCAACAACTGTCAATTGTGATAAAAATCCACCTGGTTCATTAATTTTTTTTTAGGGAAGGAAATTTGCTAGTCTTACTTGGTCTGGTCTACATGTGCCTCAGATCCACAAAACGCAGGACACATCTCACCAAGCCAATTACTACACATCAGTCTACGCTTAATTTTCAGCAAAGGAGGATGTGGTCAACAGTCCTGGCAAGTGACAATAAGGTACTTACTGATGCGAGGTTGGGATCCACCCAGCCCATTCAACTCCTGACTTTATTACAGCCTTGGTCTGAAATGTAGCCAACAGACCTAGACTCAAAAGCTAAAGTAAAACAGACTGCATCTGACATCAAGGCAGTATTCAACGGAATACGTGGTTTCAAGGAGTCCTGGCAAAACTCAAGTGAGAACTCAGATCACCAGAGCATTACCTGCATCTCTGGATTACTAGTCCAGCAACAAATGTCATTAAGCCATCATCTCCCTTTGCATCCTAGCAAAAACAGAATGAATAAGAATAGAGGGAAACTTTCAGTAGTTTGGAGTCATACTGAGAAAAAAAAAGGAAAACGGTTGCGGTTGTTGGGGGTCAATCAGCTCAACTCCAGGACATGACAGCAGGTGTTCCTCAGGGTAGTGGCTTAAGCCAAGCCATTTTCAGTTTCTTCAATGACCTTTCCTCCACAAGGTCAGAAATCGGATGTTTGCAGATGATTGCACAGTGTTCAGCACCAATTGTGAGTCCTCAAATACTGAGGTAGTCCACGTCTAAATGCAGCAAGGTAATATCCAGGCTTGGGTGGTCAAGTGGCAAATAACATTTGTGCTGCATAACTGCCAGGCAATGATCAACTCAACAAGAGAGAATCTAACCATTGCTCCTCAGTATTCATTGGCATTACCAACGTTGAACCCCACACTATCGACATCTTTGGGGGTGGGAGTGGGGGTGGGGTTACCATGCACAGGTACAGAACTGGACAAGCCAGGATAGTGGTTACACAGCAAGTCAGGGGCTGGGAGTTCTGTGACAAGCCAGTCATCTCCTGTCTCCCCAAAGCCTGCTCACCATCTACAAGACCCAAGCCAGGAGTGTGATGGCATGCTCTTCACTTGCCTAGGTGGGGCAGCTACAACACTCAAGAAGCTTGACACCATCCAGGACATCCAGCTGACTAGCATCCTATTGACCATCTTCAACATTGCCTTCCTTCACCATTGATGCACAGTGGTAGAGTGTGTATCATCAATAAAATGCACTGAAGTAACTCACCAAGTCTTCTCCAGCACCATCTTCCAAAACCATGAACTCTACCACCCAGAATGAGACAGCAGCAGATGTACGGGAACACTATTATTTGAAAATTCCCCTCTGAATCCTAACTTGGAACTAAATCACCACTCCTTCATTGTTACTGGATCAAAGTCATATAACTCCCTTCCTAACAGCTACATGGGTATCTCTACACCACAAGGACTGCAGCAGTTCAAAGCAGCAGCTTTTAACAAACTGCTCCATGGAAATTAGGAATGGGTAATAAATAGTGACCTAGCCATCAACACCCAGAAGTGATTAAAAAAAAGTTTTTTTTTTCCTTTTAGAGGATTGAGAATCTTCAGAATTATCTTCCCAGAGGGCAGCAGAAACAGATCTATTGAATATTTTTCAAGGTGGAGGTAGATAGATTATTGACTAACGAGCGGATTAAAGGCTGAGCTCACAATCAAATCTACCATGACTCATTGGATGGTGGAGCAGGCTCAAGGGAACAAATGGTCTATTTATGCTCCTAATTTGTATGTATGTTCGTATCTCTGGACTCTTGATCTTACTGACTTGTCTCCTATCAGAGTTGAGTAATGTTCTCTTTGTAGCTTAATTAAGAGTAGTCCTCCCTTAGCATTCAGTTTGACTACTAAGTCCATCTTGAAGACTGGTTTAAGACACCACTTTTGGCATTCCTCTTACATTGTCCAATTTATTTGCTTTTCAAATGCTGTGGTAATGTAAGTGCAAATGGAGAGGGAGGGCCATTTTTGTATTTCACATCAAGGGGGAAAATTTAGTCACAGATCGTTTAAGGACCAGAATGCCACAGAAGCCAATTCTCCCCAGCCTTGACATTGCTGTAATAATCACAGCCTGGGGATGCATTGAGCCCTTCATTGGGGGTAGTTCCCTTAACATTAGTGCCTTTGTTGACAGTCTTGAACTTTGTATTTTCACAACATTTGATTGGAGTAAGTATCAATTGTTTTTGTACTTGAGTTGATAGGAGATAAATTTGAAAGACTGGCATTCCACAAGACTTGCCCACAATACAAGTCCTAATACTTCTAAAACCACAACCACTTCCATCAAGAAGTGTAAGAGCAGAAGATAGATGGGAACATCACCAATTGCAAGTTCCACTCCAAGCCATTCATCATTCAGACTTGGAAAAAATGTTTCTGTTCCTTCAGTATCACTGGGTTAAAATCCTTGGATTCCCTCCCCAACAGCATTGAGAGTCAACCTATAGCAAGTGGACTGCCGTGGTTAAAGAAAGCAGCTCACCACCTCAAGGACAGCTAGTGATGGACAATAAATACTGGCCCACCCAGCAATGCCCACATCCCACAAAAAAAAATAATCTCGACAGCCTGCCACCCTTGCTTCTGTGTGCTTATGGAACAGGTAACTGCAATGTCAAGTCCTGTCCCTTCTTCAGTATATTTATCTGGTAGCCATTTACCAGAATCTAGTTGACGGAGGCAGCTCACCACCAGTTTTTCAAGGACAGTTCTGCATGGTCAACAAATGCTGGCCTAATTAGTGGTGCTCACATTCCACGTGCAATTTAAATAAAGGAGTAACAATTAATGTCTGCAATCTGAATTAACTGCAACAGTTATGGGACTGGCTTTGGATACAGTTCAGAAAGTTCACTATATTGATCCTGCATGTGGAGGAATTTTCCCTATGAGGAGGTTGGGCTTGTACATATTGGAGTTTAAGAGAATCAGTCAAGATCTTATTGAAATATGAAATATTCTTAAGGCACTTGACAGGGTGTATGTGGAGAGGTTATTTCCCCTTCTGGGAGAGTCAGAACTGTAGGGCATAACCTCAGAATCAGGGATCGAATTTCTTCTCTCAGAGGACAGTAAATCTGTGAAATTCTTTACCACAGGAAGTTATCAAGGATGGTTCTAAGGCTGCAACCCTGCTGTGCACAACAACCCCAAGACAATATGCCTAACAGCAGGAATGAAATCCCTCGGCACAAAATAATTGTTTGTATGTCAAAAGAATAGCATATTTTATTCAATAAAATATCCCAGCATCAGAATGTTTTAATGCTTCACTGGGGCACAACATTTTTAAATGGAGACCTGTCCTATTTGTCTTGCCATTTTGTATACTTTAGGAGAAGGCTTGTTCTGGTGGGGGTGTCTAATGACAGTACACGTGTATTCAAGTGTGGCTTTGTATATCAACCAAAGCATTGTTCCACTTCATTAATAAAAGTTGTATTTAAATCAGGATACTGTTTCACTGCTATCCTTGAGTAAAATCTGAACAGTTGTTGGCTGCTACATTTGCTTCTGGACTTCAATAACTCATTAGTAAACTGTATGTTGGGAGCTTTAGAAGTTACAACTATCAGCTACTCGCGACACAGATAAGTGGACTGAGATGGCTCTTGAAACTTATGTATTCAAACTGGCCAGCTTAGTTAATAAGTGCAAATTATCGCTGTTGACTATGTTTCTGTCTTTTACCTGCATTCATCATCTCATTAAAAGTTTGGTATCTACATCCTGTGTCACGCTTACTTCCTTTAGTTTTTATTTGATAGGCAAGTCTATGGACCTCTCCAATTCATGGTGATTTGCCGAAATAAACCGCTATCCAAAATACATATGGCTATGTTCCCCTATCAAATGGAATAAAATTAATCTTTTTAGTAAAAAAAAAAGTGAGAGGCTCTCCCCTTTCCCCCCCAAAATTGATCGTTTTGGAGAGTGGCTTCAAATTTGCGATCTGGGAATGTGACTTCCACAGCAGGCCCATCAATTCCAGAAACACACTCCCGCGATCTATTCAAAGCGAAACTCTAGTCTTGTCGAATGTGATTTCATTCAGCTTAGAGCCAGGCCACCTCTATTATTCCCTGCCAAGCATAATTTACCCTTCCATTTTTGTTAGTGTATAGGGAATTGCATGGATCCGATTTCCTCTGCAGTTGAATGGTTCTGTTTAGCGCTCACCACATACTGCTGATTTCATCCCAGAGAGATGCAGTATTTAATTTGCCCCAGTGACTATGCCTTATGCCCCTAACTGTCTGAGAGCGCTCACACAGATTAACGCTATCGAATCACCGGAGTATTTTTCAGAGAAGTCACCATTAGATCGTTGGGAATACTCAAAACAGCGGGATAGTTCAGCTTTATTCCTAATAGTGTCCAGAAAAGCAAACTAACTGGAACTTGGTTTTTTTTTTATTCGCCGGAAAAGGACACATCTTTGTTCTTTTAAAGTTTTGCAAAGAAAATGACAGACTTTTTACCTACAGCTGGCGAAACATCGGAAAAAACACAGTTCCCGATTCATCCAATATTGAAAACAGCTGACAATGCAAAGAAGTTAATTACAACGTGGACGTGTTTCAGACAAGGGCCGCGTGAATAACCGAAACAAAAAAGTGCCCAAAACGTTACTACAGTGCAATGAAATCGATGTATGTTCTTACCTGGGTCATGAAAGGGCACAAGAGCAAAATTATACAGAGGCTTCTTGGGTCGACTTAGAGAGGTTTCTAAAATCTTCGAGGCTCCTTCAATAACTTGAACTAAATCATCATACATGGACCCAGTCACATCAAACACAAAGGCCAGGGTAGAGGCTCCCTCAGAGATGTCCTCCACTTTCTCCTCGCTCACAGAAGGAGCATCTTGAGCTGTAGACTGGGAAAGCAGGACCAGACACGCTGCGCAGATTTTAAATAACTGTTTAAAATTCACTGGCACAGTCATTGTTTAAAAAAAACCTGCTTCAAAAGTCGTTTAAATTTAAACGATACATTTAAAAAAAAACTTCGATCTGAGAATCAATGATAAATTTGTATCTCTTCTGTTGTGGTCTCCAGAACAAAACTGCAAATAGTTAGGTCTCTTCCTCTCTCGATTTCGCTTTCCTCTGTTGAACAGCTGGGCTGGTTAATGTGCCCAGTTCTCTGAAGCAGCCTCGCTGTTGGAGAATTTAACTCAGTCTGCAGCTTCACCACTCCAGTCGGGCTCTTCCCTCTCCTCACGCAGGCAAGATGATACCCTGGAGAGTGCCGTGTGCCGATTGGAGCACATTACACTGGAGTCATTCGGATTTTAGGGGCCCCCTTTGGGGTGAGTGTTAAGTTTAAAGGTCAGCCGTTAATACTTTTTGACTCTTGGGATCAATGGAAAATGCGCCGCAAGTTCAGCATTTTTAAAGTTTATTTTTTCTAAAGGGAGCATGGTAATTACAAGTATGTTTGTGATTAAAGTTGATGGAGTTGTGCTAGAAGCCGACATTTAATTCCGTCGCTAGTTACAGAACCAAAGTAATTACAAGAAAACAGATTAGCAGTGGGTAATTGATGAAGCAGAAGAACGAAGCTTCTACTTACAGATACACAGAGGAGAAAAAAATAGGAGTAACCGGGTCAAAGCCACGATTTTTTGCTCAACGATGCAACTACTGAACTATGAGCAATCCCAAACCAGTACTGTTGGCCTATTGAATTATTCGAAATTAGCCTGTTAGCCAGTTATTTCGTAGAATAACGACATTTTCAAGATCAGTGACACTGTTTTCTAGAAACCGAAAACTATTAATATTGAGTCACCCTTAAGAACAGACAAATCGAAACTTCAAATTCAACATTTGGAGTGGGATTTGTTTTCCCAGCATTTTCTTCGATTTTGAGTGAAAGTCGTTTCTGTTGTTTTAGAGTTACTGCCAGTCAGATAAAGAACGAAGTGGCATTTTACTTGAGTAGCCATTATGCATAAACTACCTTAAGCATACAGTAAATTGATATGTTAAAATATTCCCTATTAATTTTCAAGTACGTTTATTATTGTAGTCTATGGTGAAGAGGGGATCATTAACTTAATGGTATATATTAATTCTAACCTGAGCCACAGCATCATTGTACTTCAACTCTACCAAATGCTCAGGCAAAGCTTTTCCTGGAATTCATCCCATTCAAACAAACCAATGCAGTGCCTACTTGGAGTATGAAACTCACACTTTGATTCACACATTCAAGTTAGTAATTATTAAATTCTCCATCAAAATCTTGCTGGCATAAACAGTGTGATCCAAAGTTTACACCTCAATCTCATGTTGACATCTGGGTCGAAAACTTCAGTTTTCAGTTCAATATTTGGATCTGTTGATTTGCTTGTCTGGGATCCTCTAAATGCATTTGCAGTACTGCCTTCATTATAGTATGAACTATCATTTATCTGACTGCTAGTTGCACAGCCTTACAGCGCACAATTTAGCGGCTAAGTTTGCCTTTGGACTTCAAAGTAACATTAACTGTGACATTACAGGGAATGCTGGAGAAACAGGCCTGTCAGCTCAGCCCTATGAGGGTGGCCACACCACAGGGATACAGGGGTTCGCCCAGTGAGAAGACCACATGAGAACATTTATTGGACTATTGGACAGTGTGGTGATGTTAAAATCTTAAAACAGATTTGGAAATTGTCTGCATAAATATGCATATTGTAAAAGTCACTACACAATGTGTCTCCATGTTGGCTTACCTGGCCAACATCAAAACTGGATTGTGGGATACCACACCTCATCAGCTACAGGAAATGGTCAGCTTTGTTGGGCCCAAGGGCTAGCAATCTGGTGGGAGGTAATGATTGCCGTTGCTCCAGTCTGCGTACTCTGCTGTGAGGAGGCAACTTTACCATCTCACAAGTTGAGGAGGAGGTGGGTGTTGCCCCTTCATAGCAAACATTGTGTACAGAATTGCTCCCTTGAGTCTAATTAATGTGTATGCCCTTGTGATAAAGAATCAGCAAATCCTTTCATGCAAGGCTGTATGACACAAAGCCCACAGGCAGCACAGTCTCCCAGTCGTTCCTGTCCTGTATCATGGAGATTTCAGTCGACAACACACAGGAGAGGCTGGACCAGCTGTTATCCCTCGATGAGCTGACTAAGGCTGTTGAGTCCTTTGAGAAGAGTAAAACTTCTGAAAGTGATGGCTTACCGGCCAAGTTGTATTCAGCTCTGTGGGACTTGATTGGCCAGGACTTGTGACAAGTATGTGCAAATCCATGAGGAAGTGCATCATCAGCCTCATCTACAAGCAGAACAGGGAGAGGCAGGAAATTGGAAATTGGCGATCAGTTTCACTGTTGAATGTGATGTATAAAATCCCATCGAAGGTCATCGCCAGCTGGGCCAGGTCAGCTCTGGGATCAGTGATTCACCCAGACCAAACATGTGCTGTACCAGTCAGGATGTCCTTTAACATCTATGATTGCATATATACAAGACAGCTGGATGTACAGCTGTCTCATCAGCTTGGACAGGAGAAGGCCTTGGACAGGATATCGCACACCTACATGAGGCATGTGGTCTTCAAAATGGGCTTTGTGGAGGAAGTCCACATTGGATCTGACTGCTCTACACTGACATCATTAACGCAGTCTCAATCAAGGAAGTTTTTTGATAAGATTTGAAGTCAGGCAGAGCTGCCCACTCTCTCCTGCCTTGTGTTGCATAGATGGGAAAGATTATGTTAGAAGCACTGAATCTCTTTATTTCAAATTCAATTTTTCAATAGCAACATAAATTATTATTGGATTAAGATAGAAGATATAGTTAAGATAAACAAACATGAGTTAAGTTAAAAATATTTGTATCTGTTTTATCATAATTGAGAAATTTGATATTCCATAAACAAAATAAGCCTTTTCAAGGCCAGTGAGGGTGTCAGCAGCAACTGAGAAATTATTATGTCATTAAAAATCCAATTACACTTTAACTTGTCAAAGGGTTTGTACAGCAAGTCTAATAGACAAAGAGTCAGTTCATAAAATTCTAATTAATTACAATCTTGGGGACCTGAACAACACATTCTCTGGATTAGTGTGGACATTAGATGTTACCATTGGTTTTTGTAGAGAACTGCAAAATTCAGCCCAAATTATTTTCATTGAACCTGACATAAAGAAATATTTTTGTATGTTTTATAGTATTTTCCAGACTATTTCATTGTGTAGACATAAATATATATATAAATTCAATGATAATACAGACAACAACCCAAAGATTAGCATAACCATGTCACTACAAATGCTTAGCTTTAACCTTGGCCATATTGAATTACTGCAGGTTTACCATGCACATGAATTTTGAGTGTTACTTTCAGAGGAACTTTGTAAAGATTATCCTGCTGGAGTAACCTGAAAAGAATTGTACAGAGTGTAAAATTGTGGATTGTTTGATGCTTTTGATAAAGTTTGGTATCTTTAGTTATACCTGTAAAGTACTGACAGAGAATAAAAACCAAAAGAACTGTGGATGCTGTAAATCAGGAACAAAAACAAAGTTGCTGGAAAAGCTTAGCAGGTCTGGCAGCATCTGTGAAGGAGAAAACAGAGTTAACATTTCGGGTCCGGTGACCCTTCCTCAGAACTGACAGAGAATGATCATTTCAAATTATGGGGCACATTGAATTTTTCTAGCGTCTTCTGCTACAAAAAATATTTGAAGATGTATGCCTCCATCTAGTGGTTATATGCCAGGTTAAGTACTGTTAAATTTATGTTGTTAAAGGTAAACGGTCAGATTTTTTTCTGGAGAAGAGGCATTTCATGATATTGGTTACACATTTTTGTTTTTACACTTTCCGACCACAAAGTACATGCAGTAGGGCCAAATGCAAAACAAATTTTGTATTTCCCTAGGAAATTCACTGAGAAACAATTGAGAAGCAGGATGAATTGGAGTGCATGAATTCAATCTCCAATGGAGTATAGGAAGAGAAATAGAGGGATGGAAAGATTGATTTAAGAGAGAGAGAGAAAGATTAAAAAAAAAGCAAGGAAAATAAAAAAAACTTTTAAATATTCAAAACCAGTTTACAACCTAAATAATCCATGTTAGTAATTGTTTTATTTATGAGCAAAGGAGGTTGAGTGAAATCAATAATAATTATTGGAACACTAAAAATGGCACATATGCTGATAATTGTTTGAATTGCCTTTCTCTGAGATCAATGGAGGAATAATTTGCAAATGCAATTACTTCATGGAAAATATGGAAAGCTTAATGTAAATGCATAGAAAATAGGAGCAGGAGTAGGCCTTTCGAGCTTGTACCACCATTCCACATAAGGAAGGAATTAAGGAATTAGATTTATTTTCACATGTACTCAAATGAGTAGTGAAAAGTTTACAAGTCACCACTTACGGCACCATCTTAGGTACATTACAATCTTTCTTAGGAAAAAGTAGAAAATCAAAGAAACACAGTTAACAGTTCAACACCACCATCCATAAGCACCTGGCCATGCTGAGCTCGCACTCCATACAGGGCTTGACCTCCCCTGCTTCGGGCTCAATCTTACTCCCACCATGCCCCAGGCTGCCTCCTCTCACTCTCGCCATCATACGATCATGGCCGATAATCCAACTCAGTACCAGGTTCCCACTTTCTCCTCCATACCCTTTAATCTCTTTAGCCCTAAGAATTACAATTAACTCCTTCTTGAAAAATTCAATGTTTTAGCCTCAACCACTTTCTGCAGCAGAGAATTCCAGCAGCTCACCACACTGGGTGAAGAAATTTCTCCTCATCTCAGTCTTAAATGGCCTAATCTGTATCTCAGATTGTGACCCCTGGTTCTAGACACCTTGGTCATTGGAAATCCTTCTTATATTGATCCTGTCTCTTCCTATTGGAATTTTATAGGTTTCTATGACATTGTCCCTTATTCTTCTAAACTCCAGTGAATATTGTCCTAATCGATCCAATCTCTCTTCATACATCAGTCCCACAATCCCAGGAATCGGTCTGGTAAACCTTTGTTGCATTCTCTCCATAGCCAGAGCATCTTTCCTCAAATAAGGAAACCAAAACTGCACACAATACTGAGTTGCAAAGTTTCCTCAAAGCTGCATGAGTGCAGCTGCTCCAAGGTTCTGTGCACAGCAATTGGCATTGGTTCTGGAAGTCGTTGCCACACGTGAATCTCGGAGGCATATGTAGCTGGAAGAAAAATTAGAGGGAACACTGCTCAAATGTGGTCTCACCAAGGACCTTTATAAGATGCCATTTTCATAAAGCTAATGGTGGAGCAGTTTGTGATTATCTGCAATTCACAAGATCCCTCTTCTTTTTTTATTCACTCATGGAACATGGGCATCGCTAGCTGCCCAGCATTTATTCCCT
Organism: Rhincodon typus; assembly: GCF_021869965.1. NCBI lineage: Eukaryota > Metazoa > Chordata > Chondrichthyes > Orectolobiformes > Rhincodontidae > Rhincodon > Rhincodon typus. Next base: position 24,821,492 of record NC_063341.1, on the reverse strand, counting down.
GTCCCTAGTTGCCCTGGAGAAGATGGTGGTGAGCTGTCTTCTTGAACCACTGCAGTCCATGTGCTATTGGTAGACCCATAATGCCCTTGGAGAGGGAATTCCAGGATTTTGACCCAGCAACAGTGAAAGAATGGTAATACATTTCCAAGTTAGGTTGGTGCTTGGTTTGGAGGGGAACTTGCAGGTGGTGATGTTCCCATGTATCTGCTGCCCTTGTCCTCCTTGATGGAAGTGTTGTTCAGTTTGGAAGGTCCTGTCTAAGTATCTTTGGTGAATGAATTCTTCATCACAGATTGGTGATTGTACATTAATAATGACTGATTTATACATTAATAATGGTCTGCATTATTTTTTCATCAAAATTTGGCTCAAGAAACTACTGCAGCTAAGGTTTCTTTGGTGAAGGAACATTTAGCAGCATATCTTCAAAATTAAGCATTCAAGGAACATAAACTAATTAGTAACCAATGAATATTACATAACAGTTTTTAAAAATATACTGTCTTTTGGATGATATGTTAAAGCAAAGGCACATCTGTCATTTCAAATGAGCATGGGAGATTCTTGAGTCATTAATTGAAGAAGGACAAAGGGATTTTATTTATATGCCTCAACTAACATTATTAAAAATTGACTATCTGATCATTACCATGTTGCATTTGCAAATCACTTCTATGCACATAATTGGCTGCTGCTTATAATACAATACAGTGATTATTCAAAAAAAAACTTCACTTGCCAAAAACATGCAGGCTAAATACAAGACTTCCTTTATTTTCCACAAACCAACAAAATCATTTAAGTGATAAGTTCAAGTATTTTTTAAAATGGCAGAGTATAATTACAAGCACACACTTGCTATCTGCACTCAAACACTACAAATCCATTTATATCATTTGAATGTGAATTAGAGGTTCTCTTCTGGGAAAAAAAAGTGGTCCCTTATAAAAAATAAACAATTACAATGACGATTGATTTGCATGTAGTTCTGTAGTTTTTTGATGCATATTGATTAAAATTATTTGAATGAAGAATAATCGCAATTGACACTATCAGAGATATTGCTTTGGAGAATTTATCTAAATCACAATGCCATGGAGTTTGAATAAGTCATTAGATTTATCGTAAAGTTATATTCCCATTTGAAAATGCACTAAAATTAAATGATGTGAGACCCCCTCCCCTGGCTGTCTCCAGTTCAGTAAAAAGCCAGACGTCAGAAGTGCCAGTTCAGCCTATTGAACCAGATGGAAACTTCTAAAATCAGCAAATGTGTTTTTACCTCTACTCATGAAAATATTACAAAGGAGCTTTGTTGAGAGTAGAGCATGTACATGCATGAAAAAATGCATAGAGAAGTATTGGTATTTCGAGATCTTGGTGTCAATCAGAGGGAGTTCAGTGTGCAGCTGAACCATTTTTCCAACTGTAGATTGTACATGACCTGCCTCACGTCAATAGTTTGTAGAATTGTAGTCTGCAACAGCACAACAACAGACCGTTAAATCTGTGCTGATACTTTTCTTCATACAAAGCACTTAAACTAAATGCACTTTACTGTTTGCTCCTGGTACCCTTTAGTGGCTTTTTCCTCTTGTTCAAGCAACAATTTCTCTTCAAAAATAATATAACTTATTTCTTATTTTCTTCTACACATTCTTTAGCAAACAAACTAATTACTTCTGTGAAAACTGAAAGAACTGTGGATGCTGCAAATCAGAAACAAAAACAAAAGTTGCTGTAAAAGTTCAGCAGGTCTGGCAGAATATGTGGAGAGAAAGCATGTTTCGTTCACATTTTGGTTCGAGTGACCCCTTTCTTCAGAACCATCTAAACTGAAACAACTTTTACAAATACCTGTGAGGACAGACTAGGTCTTGGTTTAATGTCCTATCTGAAAGATGACACTTCTTCAGTACTGCATTGAAATGTCAGCCTGGACTCTTTGTTTGAATCTCAGGGGAAATACTTGAAGCCACAACTTTCTGACTCAGAGGTGAGAGTGCTATGACTGAGCAAGGACTGAAACCTCAGGCATTTTCTTAAAACAGTGAGAAAATATTGTATTCTAGATTTAAGAAATGCAAAAAGCATGCGGTGTCAAGGGTACATAGCTGAAGTGCTATAACTAACTATGAAGTAAAAACAAAATACTGGAAATGCTTCTTTTATCATGTGGATTTCCTGAATCTACAGTTTTGTTTATGACAATCAAAAATTTCAGTGCGAAACAGCAATGGCATAGACTTTCTGTAAATACACTATGCATCGTTTTCTGTACTTTAAATAACAAACCAAAATATCCACAAGAATAGCTGGAGAATTGGAGTGAATGCCACAATCAGATTAGTCAATATCTTATTGGATGGCAAAACAGGTCTAAATGGCTGCCTATGTTCTAATCTCTTATGATATTAAATATCCAACATTCTGAACTGAACAATTGTGCCTTTTCATTTATTAATACACATTACAAGTCCCTGCAAAACTGACAAAGATGTGTAATTTTTAAACAAATCACATAATTTGTTATCCATAAAGATTTTTGAAATAATGGATAATATTGCTATTTGAACTTTTGTGAATACAGTGAAGAATACATATTTTAAGAGCATTGCAACTTCTAAAGAAACAAATATGACAGCCTACCACTGCAGCAAAACAATAGGATAGCTGCACCAATTGTTGAAACTAGAATAAAAATTGGGCTGTGGGAAAGATAAGAGTGAACTAATTGCTGAGAAAAATTGCTTAATCCAATATTTCAGTTTTATGAAATTGCAAAGATTTTCTAGGATAGTTTCTCTATTCCCAAATATCTGGATCTGCTTCCAGTTTGAATTTAACACTGCAAAATTGAGAAACAATAATTGAAAAAAAATTGAGAAGTAGTTTATGAATTGACTCCTTACATGATCCAGACAGAGTCATACAGCATGGAAACAGGCAACCACACCAACCATGTTCCTAAACTAAACTAGTTCCACCTGCCTGCGTTTGGCCCATATCCCTCCAAACCTTTCCTATTCATGTACTTATCCAAATGTCTTTTAAACGTTGTAACTGTATCTGCATCCAACACTTCCTCTGGCAGTTCATTCCACGCACTAATCACTCCGTGTAAAAAAAGTTGCCCCTCATGTCCCTTTCTCCTCTCGCCTTAAAAATATGCCCCCTAGTTTTGAACTCCCCCACCTTAGGGAAAAGGCATTTGCCATTCAATTTATCTACGCACCTCATGATTCTATAAACCTCTATAAGGTCACTCTTCAACCTTCTACGTTCCAGTGAAAAACATCTTCAATTTGTCATTTCAATTAGTTTTCAAGTTAATACCAGAAATTATTTTATTGAAGAGAAGAGGGATGAGGACAGAAGAAAGGGCTCTAAAGCTGTTAAAGCTATTTGGCAAATTGTAAACTGCGCAACAGGATCTGTGTGATGCTCCTGAGGGTGTGGAACAGCTGCTAAAATCTACATTGAAAAATTCCTCAAACAAGTCAACGGAAAAAATTTATGAGCAAGAAAAGGAGAAGACGGCTTTGGTTCCCACATAGTGCTTTTAACTTGTGTTTTGTTGAAAACATACGACAGAATAATTTCAAAATCCTGTTTCTCAAATTAAGAATTGTGGAGGGCAGCAAAAGCAAACTCAGCAGAATCTGCAATGTCTGCATGCAAGGTCTTTAATTTAAAGAAGTCAAAGGACTTTGAAGTTTATAGCCATTAGAGCATTGGCGATTTGTGGTTGAGCCCCAGACTGAACTGAAGCTGAATAAAGAACAAATTCAAGCAAAGTATTACAGGCTTAGAGAGCCCAGATTTGAGAATCCACCCATAACAGAGCCATCATTCCACTTCCTGCTAGCCTTGAGATTTCACACAACTGTGCATTTGAATTCTGCTTGTTTCCATGTGCAAAGTATCTTTTTGTCAAGATGGCTGTAAAAGCAGGATATTATACAAGGTGAAATTCCCCGTGAAATTCTACAATGGTTGAAGTCTCAACGGGTTAGTCATAGTCATATTGATACACAGCACAGAAACAGGCCCTTCGGTCCAACTTGCCTGCACTGACCAGATATGCTAAACTGATCTAGTCCCATTTGCCAGCATCTGGCTCATATCCATCTAAACCATTTCTAATCATGTACCCATCTATATGCCTTTTAAATGTTGTAATTGCACCGTTCTCCATTACTTGCTCTGGCAGCTCATTCCATACTCGCACCACCCTCTCTATGAAAAAGTTGCCCCTCAGGTCCCTTTTAAATTTTTCCCATCTTGCGTTAAACCTATGCCCTCTAGTTTTGGATTCCCCTAGCCTGTGATAAAGACCTTGGCTATTCACCCAGTCTATGACACTCATGATTTTATAAATGTCTACAAGGTCACCCCTCAACATCTGACATTCCAGTGAAAAAAGCCCCAGCCTATTCAGCCTCTCCCTATAGCTCAAACCCTCCAATCCCATCAACGTCCTTACAAATCTTTTCTGAATCCTTTCAAGTTTAACAACATCTTTCCTTTAGCAGGGAGACCAGAATTGAATGCAGTATTCTAAAAATGTTCTCAATGGACTGTACAGCCACAACGTGACGTCCTGACGCCAGACCAGTGAAGGTAAGCATGCCAAACGTATTCTCCACCACCCTGTCTACCTGCAATTCCACTTTGAAGGAACTATGCACCTGCACCGCTAGGTCTCTTTGTTCGGCAACACTCCCTAGTGCTCCACCATTAACTGTATAAGTCCTGCCCTGGTTTGCCTTATCAAAATGCAACACATCACATTTATCTACATTGAGCTCCATCAGCCACTTCTTGGTTCATTGGCCCATCTGATCAAGATCCATTTGTACTTTGAGATAACCTTCTTCACTGTCCACTACACCACAAATTTTGATGTCATCTGCAAACTTACTACCTTATTTATTTAACATCCAAATCATTTAAATAAATCATGAAAAGCAGTGGACCCAGCACCGATCCTGGTGGCACACCACTGGTCACAGGTCTCCAGTCTGAAAAACAACCCTCTATCACCACCGTCCAACTCCTATCTTCAAGACAATTTTGTATCCAATTGGTTAGCTCCCTCTGGATTCCATGTGATCTAACCTCGCTAACCAGTCTACCATGTGGAACCTTGTCAAACACCTTGCTGAAGTCCATATAGACAACTTCGACCACTTTGCCTTCATCAATCTTCTTTCTCACCTCTTTAAGAAACTCAGTAAAGTTAGTGAGACACAATTTCCCATGCATAGTCATATTGACTATTCCTAATCAGTCCTTGCCTTTCCAAATGCATGTAAATCCTATTCCTCAGAATCACCTCCAACAACTTACTCACCACTGACATCACACTCATCAGTCTATAGTTCCCTGGCTTTTCCTTACCACCTTTCAAATAACCACACCCCCTCCCAGGGTTTTAATGAAAGACTTCTGGTCTGGAACATGTAAACTAAACACCTTACACTAAGGTAACCTATTTTTAGCAATTCTAAATTATCTTCTCTCTTTTTCAGGCACAACTTTATTATACATCCAGCTTCAGCCAAGCACGCTGCAGAACTACCTTAAACTGAAACTAAAATGCTATTTTCCAAGCACTGGCTGTTTTTCCTAAACTCCCCAAAATTCAAAATCTGTTATCAGAGGGCTTACCACAATAGCCAACCTCCAGTAATAAATTGCTTAATTATTTTACTTGTTAGACACCTACCCATGAAGAGATATCTCTCAGTAAGTTTTCATAATTCTCAAGGCTAGATGTTTTCACTGGTTGTTCTGGAACTATTTCAAGCGGGACAGCTGAGAGTAGGAGGAGGAAGGCTGATATAACATGGTTAGAAATATTCCTTTGTCTATGTAACATCAAACTGTCTCTTCTACAACTTCATTGAGCTTTGATGACCTGACAAAAAAAAATGCCTTCTGTATACAATACCTAAGCTAAAGATCCATGTTTTATATGTCGGGATCCTAGCTGATGTTATTACTGGATGATTCAGCTCCCGAAATGAAATCTGGCTTAATAGATCATATTTTGCTTTTCTCTTTAGTTTTAATGAAGTGGTCTTTCATTGAAACATAAACACACGGTGTTGCACATTCAGGTTTAACAATAAACTTGGTAATTGAGTTAGATTAGGCTCCAGTCTCTATGGAAGTGTGGATTCAAATCTCCCTGCAGCCACATGTGCTGGTAATTTATCAAGCTGAACCTTTGTGTGGGTGAGTTTTTCGGGGGAGGCAATGCCCTACTGGTATTTTCACTGGATTGTTAATCCAGAGACCCAGGTAATGCTCTGGGGATCCAAGTTCAAATCCTGCCATGGCAGATGGTGGAATTTGAATTCAATAAAGAACATAGAACAGCACAGTACAGCACAGGCCTTTCAGCCCATCATGTTGTGCCAACCTATTATCCTACTCTAAGATCAAACTAACCCACATACCCTTCATTTTACTATCATCTATGTGCCTATCCAAGAGTCGCTTAAATGTCCCTAATGTATCTGACTCTACTGCCATTGCCGGCAGCACATTCCACACGCCCACCACTCTCTGTAAAGAACCTACCTCTGACATCTCCCCTATACATTCCTCCAATCACCTTAAAGTTATACCCCCTTATGATAGTCATTTCCGCCCTGGAAAAAAGTCTCTGGCTATCCACTCTATCTATGCCTCTCATCATCTTGTACACCTCAATCAAGTCGCCTCTCATCCTTCTTCACTCCAATGAAATAAGCCCTAGCTCCGTCAACCTTTCGTCGTACAGACTTGCCTACCACTCCAGGCAGCATCCTGGTAAATCTCCTCCGCACCCTTTCTAAAGCTTCCTCATCCTTCCTATGATGAGGTGACCAGAACTGAACACAATATTCCAAGTGTAGTCTAACCAGGGTTTATACAGCTGTAGCATAACCTCACAGCTCTTAAACTCAATCCCCCTGCCAATAAAAACCAACACACCATACGCCTTCTTAACAACCTTATCAACTCGGGTGGCAACTTTGAGGGATCTATGGACGTGGACCTCAAGATCTCTCTGTTCCTCCACACTGCAAAGAATCCTGCCATTAGCCCTGTATTCTGCATTCAAATTCGACCTTCCAAAATGAATCACTTCACACTTTTCCGGGTTGAATTCCATCTGCCACTTCTTTGCCCAGCTCTGCATTCTGTCAATGTTGCACTGCAACCTACAACAGCCCTCCACACTATCCACAACTCCATCAACCTTCGTGTCGTCAGCAAACTCACTAACCCACCCTTCCTCATCCTCATCCATGTCATTCATAAAGATGACAAAGAGCAGAGGTCCCAGAACAGATCCCTGCGGAACACCACTGGTCACTGAGCTCCAGGCTGAATACTTTCCATCTATTACCACCCTCTGTCTTCTATTGGACAGCCAGTTTTGTATCCAGACAGCCAAATTTCCCTGGATCCCATGCCTCCTTACTTTCTGAATGCGCCTACCATGGGGAACCTTATCAAATGTCTTGCTAAAATCAATATACACCACAACCACTGCTCTACCTTCATCAATGTGCTTTGTTACATCCTCAAAGAAGTCAATAAGACTTGTGAGGCATGACCTGCCCCTCACAAAGCCATGCTAATTATTTCTAATCAAACTATGCTTTTCCAAAATCATCATAAATGCTATCTCTCAGAATCCTCTCCAATAATTTGCCCACCACAGAAGTAAGACTGGCTGGTCTGTAATTCCCAGGATTATCCCTATTCCCTTTCTTGAACAAGGGAATAATACTTGCCACCCTCCAATCATCTGATACTACTCCAGTGGACAGTGAGGACGCAAAGATCATTGCCAAAGGCGCAGTAATCTCTTCCCTCGCTTCCCGTAGAAACCTTGGGCATATCCCATCTGGCCCAGGGGACTTATCTATCCAAATGTTTTTCAAAATTTCTGGCACATCCTCCTTCCTAACATCAACCTGTTCGAGCATATCAGCCTGTTTCATGCTGTCCTCACAAACTACAAGGTCCCTCTCACTGATGAATACTGAAGCAAAGTATTCATTACAGACCTTCCCTAACTCCTCTAACCCCAGGCATAAGTTTCCTCCGCTATCCCTGATCAGCCCTACCCTCACTCTAGCCATCCACTTGTTCCTCACATAAGTGTAGAACGCCTTGGGGTTTTCCTTAATCCTACCCGGCCAAGGTTTTTTCATGCCTGCTTCTAGCTCTCCTAAATCCATTCTTCAGTTCCTTCCTGGCTACCTTGTAACTCTCTAGAGCCCTGTCTGATCCTTGCTTCCTTAACTTTAAATAAGTTTCCTTCTTCCTCTTGACTAAATGTTCCACATGTTTTGTCATCCAAGGTTCCTTCACCTTACCATCCCTTCCTTCCCTCAGTGGGACAAACCTATCCTGCACTCGCAGCAAGTCCTCCCTAAGCAACCTCCACATTTCTGTCGTGCAATTCCCTGACAGCATCTGTTCCCAATTTATGCTCCGCAGTTCCTGTCTAATAGCATTGTAATTCCCCCTCCCCCAATTTAATACTTTCCCATACTGTCTGCTCCCTATCTCTCTCCATGACTATAGTAAAGGTCAGGGAGTTGTGATCACTATCACCGAAATGCCCTCCCACCGAGAGATCTGAGATCGTTGCCAAGCACCAAATCCAATATGGCCTCCCCTCTAGTTGGCCTATCGACATGTTGAGTCGGAAATCCTTCCTGGACACACCTGACAAAATCTGCTCCATCCAAACTATTTGCACTTAGGAGGTTCCAGTCGACATTAGGGAAGTTGAAGTCACCCATGACAACAACGCTATTACTTCTGCACCTTTCCAAAATCTGCCTCCCAATCTGTTCCTCAGTGTCTCTGCTGCTACTGGGGTGTGTATAGAAAACTCCCAATAAAGTGACTGCTCCTTTCCTGTTACCAATTTCCACCCATACTGACACAGTAGACAAACCCTCCTCGACGACCTCCCTTTCTGCAGCTGTGATACTATCCCTGATTAGCAATGCCATTCCCCCCACCTCTTTTACCTCCCTCCCTATTTCTTTTGAAACATCTAAACCCTGGAACATCCAACAACCATTCCTGCCCCTGTGTTATCAAAGTCTCCGTAATGGCCACAACATCGTAACTCCAAGTACTGATCCATGCTCTAAGTTCACCACCCTTATTCCTGACACTTCTTGCATTAAAATAGACACACTTCAACCCATTGCACTGATTGCAACTTTGCCCTATCGACTGTCTCTCCTTCCTCAAAGACTGTCTGCAAGCTGTATCTGCCTGTACACTAGCTACCCCATTCTCTGATCCATAGCTCAGGTTCCCATCCCCTTGCCAAACTAGTTTAAACCCTCCCGAAGAGCTCTAGAAAACCTCCCGCCCTGGATATAGGTGCCCCTCCAGTTCAGGTGCAATCCGTCCCTCTTGTACAGGTCCCACCTTCCCCAGAAAGTATCCCAATGATCCACATATCTGAAGTTCTCCCTCCTACACCAGCTCTGTAGCCACGTGTTCGGCTGCACTAGCTCTCTATTCATAGCCTCACTAACCCGTGGCACTGGTAGTAATCCTGAGATTACTACTCTGCTCGTCCTGCTTTTTAGCTTCCAACCTAACCCCCTATATTCACTTTTCAGGTCCTTATCCCTTTTCCTAGCCATGTCATTGGTGCCGATGTGTACCACAACTTCTGGCTGCTCACCCTCCCCCTTAAGAATCCTGTAGACTCGATCCTAGACAACCCTGACCCTAGCGCCAGGGAGGCAACATACTCTCCAGGAGTCTCAGTCGCAATCACAGAATCTCCTGTCTGTTCCCCTAACCACTGAATCTGCTATCACTATCGCTCTCCTATTCTCCCCCATTGCCTTCTGAGCCACAGAGCCAAGCTCAGTGCCAGAGACCTGGCCGCTATGGCTTTCCCCTGGTAGGTCGTCCCCCCGCAACAGTACCCAAAGCGGTATACTTATTATTGAGGGGAACAGCCACAGGGGATCCCTGCACTGTCTGCCTATTCCCTTTCCCTCTCCTGACGGCCACCCAGCTACCTTTATCCTGTAACTTGGGTGTGACTACCTCCCTATAACTCCTCTCTATCATCCCCTCAGCCTGCCGAATGATCCGGAGTTCATCCAGCTCCAGCTCAAGTTCCCTAACACAGTCTGTGAGGAGCTGGAATTGGGTGCACTTCTCACTGGTGAAGTCAGCAGGGATACTAGTAGTGACCCTTACCTCCCATATCCTCCAAGAGGAGCATGCAACTGCCCTAGCTTCCATACCCTCTGCTCAAGATTGCCAAAAGGGATAAAGAGAAAAAAACAAGCTCACCTTACCGACCCTCCACACAGAGTCTTTTTTCTGGTTAGAGGAAGAGGATAGATGGGAGACACTACATGTGTAGTGTTTTGGGTTCAGCCACTGCCTGTATATATTAGTTCACTTACCCAGCAGTCCCTGTGTCCACGTTTGCTCCTGCTCAGCCTTCGCTCAGCCTATTCACAAGGCAAATTTTTCATTCCGAAACCTTACCTTCCTGGCTGCCCCCTGGCTCGCACTCTTACGACTCCCACCGCTGAATAAAAATCTGGAATTATAAGTCTAATGATGACCATGAATCCATTGTCAATTGTTGGCGGAAAAACCCATTCAGTTTACTGAAGAAAACTGCTATCCTTACCTGGGCTGGCCTACATGTGACTCCAGACCCACAGTAATGTGGTTGACTCTTAACTGCCCTCTGGGCAAGTAGGGATGGGCAATAAATGCTTTGATGACCTGGCAGAAAAAAATGCCTTCTGTATATCCACATCCTAATGAATATAAAAAGAACAGAAGTTTGTTTGGCAAAAGAAATGAAGATAAAATAGAATAAACGGAACTATTTATGTATAACACATTTTTTAAAAATTATAATAAATAGTAACAATACATTCATATTAATCCCAGCAGCATCATATTATACATTGTGTCTTCAATTCCCAATCATGAAAATCTGATCGCCTCTTCCTCGATTCATCCTATAATGGGCTTAGGCTTTCTCAGTTTCAAATAACCACACCCCCTCCCAGGGTTTTAATGAAAGACTTCTGGTCGGGAACATGTAAACTAAACACCTTACATTGAGGTAACCTATTTTTAGCAATTCTAAATTATCTCTTTTTCAGAAGCAACTTTATTATACATCCAGCTTCAGCCAAGTATTCTGCAGAACTATCTTAAAATTAAACTGAAAAATTATTTTCCAAGCTCTGGCTGTTTCTCCAAAATTCAGAATCTTTTATCAGAGAGCTTAATGCCCTACACAGTGTACTTTATTCACTTGTAACTTTCCCAAAGTAAAGAAATGCACCTTGGCCTCCAAAACTATCTCTCTCAAAATATGTTTTAAAAGGCATCACCATGGCTACAGAAAAACCTACAAACTAAACATTCAGAAACATAGAAAACCTATATGTCACTTGTTCAAATTTTAAAATATATTATAATATCTATATTTATATCAATCACACATTTTACATCACACATGAACACACAAAAAGGACAAATAAGGACCATTAAGATTCTGAAGCCTATCTCACCTAAATACCATTATAATTTTACACAGTTCCTCCTAACCCATTAGCAGATTTTTCTTCTAGCAGGGTAGTAAACTGCAAAGAAACTAGTGACCTTGTCAGAAATATCTAGAAAATCAGTATCAGTCATCCTGTGATAATCAAACTCCAGGTGACATATTATCAATGACTAATCACAGTCTCAATTTACACCCATCTTCACAGGAGCCTGGCCATGTTTTTAAAAAAATCTTTACTTAATGTCATAGCTCGAATTGTTTGCCAAGCAACAAGAAAGGTTTTTCAGTAGGCAGCAATTAATTACCAATTAATGTGGATTATAGCCTGTTATATGCCTTATTTATTGCACAGCTTGTCTCATGAATATTCAGCTTCCTATCTTACCAAATGCATTGAACAAGCTAGACGTCGAGAATAATCAACATGAAAGTCAGTGTGGATACCTGGTGACTTCAGCTCACCACTTGTTCCAAAGGATCTCCACCGTTGGTCAGTGAGCACCAACATCTCAGGGCATGCTCCACTGGCACCAGCCACATGAACAAACAGTTGCATTTGACATGTGCCAGCCTCTAAGGACTCCCATGGTACATTCATTTACAGTACAATTCTGCAATTTAATACTGGACCTTGGGCTGTAATGCTTCTGCAGGATACTGTGTGCTCAGGGATATACAACAATCTCAGCGACTGGACCTGGTGCATTTCTGGTCTCTTCACTTGCTGTCATGCACTCTTGTACTCTGAGGCTACCTGGATACTCACAGCATCCCTGCATTTTTTGCATTTTACCACTGCAGCCAGAGATACCAAGCATATACTACATCTGTCTTGTCTTGCTGTTTAATACAAACACAAAGCCAGAAAGCTTGTTGTAATTGTCTGCAAACATCATCAAGTCAAGGGAGATTGTCCTCATTCAGAGGGGTGCCAACATGGAAAGTCAATGACAGCCTCCAATACCAGTCCAGGAATCTATGCACAGTTATTTAGCCGCTTGGGATGGTCAGAGTGAGGATGCTGTCCACATAAGAGGTGAGGAACCGAATGTCAGGCAGTCCACCACTTGTCTTGACTCTTAATGCTTTATTGTGGGCTACCTTGAATAAGAGCAAGGCAAACATTTTGGGAGATAAAAGTAGGTGGAATAGCTGTTACCTTTGGTACAGGTAAAGAGGAGTTCCAAGCAAGTGAGTGGGCACAGAGGGCATGCAGGATTAGTGCTGTTGGAGTTTGAGGTGGGTGAGAGCAAGGTGATAAGATGTTACAATCAATAGCTAAAGTGGTAGACCATGAGCCTTGGAGGGATGAGGGTGGTGAGTAGAATAGCAGAGAAAGTCTCAGTGTGAGATATTGGAGGGAAGATGGTGGCACTTTCACCGGTGGAGTGGAGAAGGTCATTGTCCTTCTTCCTACATTGCTCTGTATTCCTTCAGTGGCTGAGCCTACACTGATCCAGGTGGCGATCTCAGATCAGGCTGGCATGCTCTAGTGTCATGGCCTCCACTGCTGGTCCTGGAGGAAGGGGACATCCCACCTGTGCACCACCCCATCCAGCAGGATCTGCAGACTTTTGCCTGCAAAGCAACCATTTCACCTTGTCTGTCATATCTGGGGCAAATGTTGGGAATAATGCAGAACAAATCCAGACAGACAGAGTTTGTCTGGCTGTATTGGGTTTTTAAAGATTGAGCCAATGCCAGGGACGCCAGTTAATTCTGGGTTATCCAGTGAGTGGAATTTTGTTTCAAGAATGGCAGATGGTAAGGTTCGGCTAGAATTGGATGGGTGGGCGGAGAATGCCAAGGCTGGATAGGTAGTTAATGAGCCAAATAGGATATGGCAAGAAAAGATTCTTGACCTTGTATTGAAAACCCCTCAAAAAGACTTAACTCACTCACATTTAGACAAAGCAATATAGATTTAACACCATGTCATTTGAAGTTTGCTTGTAACACTAAACAATAAAATCTACGAGGGGGTGAGGTTCAAGATGATCATTATTCACATGTTATAGTAGGAACTGCAGATGCTGGAGAATCTGAGATAACAAGGTGTAGAGCTGGATGAACACAGCAGGCCAAGCAGCATCAGAGGCCTCATTTCTGAAGAAGGGTCTAGGCCCGAAACGTCAGCTTTCCTGCTCCTCTGATGCTGCTTGGCCTGCTGTGTTCATCCAGCTCCACACCGTGTTATCTCATTATTCACAGGTTAGCCATATATCTCTATGACTTCCTATAGGATGCTTTCAATTGCCTGGTTGGGTAAATAGATTTGCATTGTGTTCAGTTAACTATTGTCTGTGTTGACTTTATTTTGAAATATTAATTTTAATTATCTGCTCTTGTAGGGCCTTTCTTCCTTTCAAATGGGGTTTGAATAAAATTACCTCAGACTGTAACTTGGGAAAATTATAAAATCCCTACAGTGCAGGAAGAGACCATTTGGCCCATCAAGTCTGCATCAACCCTCCGAAGAGCTTCTCACTCTATCCCTGTAAACCTGCATTTACTACAGTTAACCCACCTACCCTACACACTATGGGCAATTTAGTATAGCCAATCCAACTAACCTGCACCTCTTTGTTCTTTGGGAGGAAACTGGAGCACCTGGAGGAAATCTAGAAAATACAGGGGGAATGTGCAAACTCCACACAGACAGTCACCCAAGGCTGGAATTGAACCTGGGACCCTGGCGCTGTGAGACAACAGTGGTAACCATTGTTAAACGGTGAAAGAACAAATGAATAGCAGCAAAGGCACAACATAGATTTTACATTACTTATTAGGCTGAACTATCTCAAGTTAAGGGGAGGTGATAGCCTAGTGGTATTATTACTGGACTGTTAATCTAGAGACCCAAATAATGTTTTGGGGATCTGGGTTCAAATCCCGCCATGGCAGATGGTGGAACTTGAATTCGATAAATATCTAGAATTAAGTCTAATGATGACTGTGAATCCATTGTCGATTGTTGGAAAAACCCATCTGGTTCACGAATGCCCTTTAGGGAAGTAAACTGCCATCCTTGCCTGGTCTGGCCTGCATACGACTCCAGACCCACAGCAATGTGGTTGACTCTTAACTGCCCCCTGGGCAATTAGGGATGGGCTGCCTAGCCAGTGACGCCCTCATCCTGTCAATGATTTTTTTAAAAAGTTCAACAAGAGAACAGTAAATTCCATACAATAATTTAGAATAAGGCAATGTATACATCAACATGCTTTGCTAACCCTAACTTTTACTTTCCAGATGAGGAAGTATATTATTTTCAATCCTTCTCCTTTCCCCTTGCACTGAAAAGGCACGGAGGACTTTTGCCTTTTGTTTACTAAGCTTAGAACATAGAAACAGAAGTAGGTCATTCACCTCGTCAGCTTGCTCACCATTCAATCAGATCTACCTCGGAATCACTTTGCCGTGCTATCTTCTAATCCATTAGCGATAAGTGATATAGTCAGAAGGTGTAGAATTTATGCGGGTAGAGTTGAGGAACCGCAGAGGAAAAAGATCCTGATGGGAGTTGTGTACAGGCCTCCGAGCAGTAGTCAGAATGTAGGGAAGAAAATAAATCAGGAGATAGAAAAGGCATATAAGAAAGGCACTGTTACAATAATCATTCAATATGCAGGTGGACTGGGGAAAATCAGATTGGGAGCGGATGTCAAGAAAAGGAATCTGTGGAATGTTTACAAGATAGTTTTGGAGCAGCTTGTGGTACAGCCCACTAGGGAACAGACAGTTCTGGATTTAGTGATGTGCAACGAGGCAAACTGATTAGGGAGCTTAAGGTGAAGGAACTCCTAGGGGGCAGTGACCACAATGTGATAGAATTCACCCTGCAGTTTGAGAAGGAGGAGCTAATATCAAGCTGTAATGGTATTACAATTGAATAAAGGTAACTACAAAACCATGACGGAGGAAGGAGCTGGTCAGAGCTGTTTGGAAGATAGGCCTAGCAGGGAAGACGGTGGAGCAGCAATGGAAGCAGTTTCTGGGGGTAATTCAGGAGGCGCAGCAGAAATTCATCACAAGGCAGAAGAAACGTACTAAGGAGAGGACGAGGCAACTATGGCTGACAAGGAAAGTCAGGGACAGCAGAAAAGCAAAAGAAGTTGCATACAATATGGTGAAGATTAGTGGAAAGCCAGAGAATTTAGAAGCCTTTAAAAACCAGCAGAGGATAACAAAAAAAGCAATTAGGGGGAGAAAATTAAATATGAGAGTAAGCGAGCTAATAATATAAAAGAAGATTGCAAGAGTTTATTAAATATCGAAAAAGGAAGAGAGAGGCAAGAGGGGACATTGGACTGCTGGAAAATGAGGCTGGGGAAGTAGTAATGAGGAACAAAGAAACAGTGGAGGAACTGAATTGGCACTTTGCGTCAGTTTCCATAGTGAAAGAGACCAGTAGCACACTAAAACTTCAAGATAGTTGGAGGGTAGTGTTGGTTGTAGTGGCCATCACTAAGGAGAAGGTGCTGGGGAAGCTGAAAGATCTGAAGGTGGATAAATCACATGGACCGGATGAACTAAAGTTCTAAAGGAGATAGCTCAGGACATTGTGGAGTCATTGGTGGTTGTTCTTTCAGGAATCATTGGAGTCAATGAGGGTGCCAGAAGATTGGAAAATGCCTAAAGTAAGACCCCTGTTTGAGGAGGGATGCAGGCAGAAGACAACAAACAGTAGGCCAGTTAGCTTTATCTCGGTCAGTGATAAGATTTTAGAGTTCATTATTCAGGATTGCAGAGTACTTGGAAGTGCATGGTAAAATAGGGCTGAGTCAGCACAGCTTTGTCAAGAGGGAGTCAGGCCTGACAAATCTGTTAGAATTCTTTGAGGAGCTAATGAGCAAATTACACAACAGACAGCCAGTGGATATGATTTATTCGGATTTCCAGAGGCCTATGATAAGATGCTGGACAGAGGCTACTAAAGAGAAGAGCCCATGATGTGATACTGGCATGGATAGAGGATTGGCTGTCTGGCTGAAGACAGAGAGCAGGGATAAGGGCGTCATTTTCAGGATGGCAGCCAGTGACTAGTGGAGTTCTACAGGAGTCCATGCAGACCACAACTATTCATTTTACACATTAACGATCTGGATGAAAGAACTGAGAGCATTTTTGCTAAGTTTGTAAATGACAGAGATAGCTGGATGAGCAGGTTGTGTTGAGGAAGCAGAGAAATTGCAGAGGAGCTTGGACAGGCTAGGAGAGCAGGAAAAAAAACAATGGCAGATGGAGTACAGTCTGTGAAAGTGTGAGGTTATGTACTTTGGTAGGAAAAATAGAGATATAAAGTAATTTCTAAATATTTTCTAAATGAGGAAATGCTTCAGAAAACTGAAGCACAAAGGGACTTGGGAGTCCTGGTTCAGGATTCTCTTAAGGTTAACATGCAGGTTCAGTTGGCAGTTAGGAAGACAAATGTAATATTAGCATTCATTTCAACAAGGCTAGAATGAAAGAGCAGGAATGTACCGCTGAGGCTGTATAAGGCTCTGGTCAGACTGCATTTGGAATATCATGAGAAGTTCTGGGCACCATATCTAAGGGAGGATGTGCTGGCATTGGAGGGGGTCCAAAGGATGTTTACAAGAATGATCCTGGGGATGAAGGCCTTGTCATAAGAGGAGCAGTTGAGGATTATGGATCTGTACTCAATGGAGTTTAGAAAGATGAGGGGGAATCTGATTGAAATTTACAGAACACTGAGAGGCCTGAAAGAATGCGAGACAACAAGGTGCAGGGCTGGATGAACACAGCAGGCCAAGCAGCATCATAGGAGCAGAGAGGCTGACGTTTCGGGCCTAGACCCTTCATCAGAAAAGGGGGAGGGGAAGGGGGTTCTGAAATAAATAGGGAGAGAGTGGGAGGCGGATAGAAGATGGATAGAGGAGAGGATAGGTGGAGAGGAAACAAACAGGTCGAAGAGGCAGGGATGGAGCCAGTAAAGGTGAGTGTAGGTGGGGAGTTAGGAAGGGGATAGGTCAGTCCAGGGAGGACGGACAGGTCAAGGGGGCGGGATGAGGTTGGTCGGTAGGAGATGGAGGTGCGGCTTGAGGTGGGAGGAGGGGATAGGTGGGAGGAAGAACAGGTTAGGGAGGCAGAGACGAGCTGGACTGGTTTTGGGATGGGGTGGGGGGAGGGGAGATTTTGAAACTTGTGAAATCCACATTGATACCATTGGGCTGCAGGGTTCCCAAGCGGAATTTGAGTTGCTGTTCCGGCAACCTTCGGGTGGCATCGTTGTGGCACTGCAGGAGGCCCAGGATGGACATGTCATCTGAGGAATGGGAGGGGGAGTTGAAATGGTTCGCAACTGGGAAGTGCAGTTGTTTATTGCGAACCGAGCGTAGGTGTTCTGCAAAGCGGTCCCCGAGCCTCCGCTTGGTTTCCCCGATGTAGAGGAGGCCACAACGGGTACTGCAGATGCAGTATACCACATTGGCAGATGTGCAGGTGAACATCTGCTCGATGTGGAAAGTCTTCTTGGGGCCTGGGATGGGGGTGAGGGAGGAGGTATGGGGGCAGGTGTAGCACTTCCTGCGGTTGCAGGGAAAAGTGCCGGGTGTGGTGGAGCTGGAGGGGAGTGTGGAGCGGACAAGGGAGTCACGGAGAGAGTGGTCCCTCCGGAAAGCAGATAAGGGTGGGGAGGGAAAGATGTCTTTGGTGGTGGGGTCGGATTGCAGATGGCGGAGGTGTTGGAGGATGATGCGTTGGATCCGGAGGTTGGTGGGGTGGTACGTGAGGATGAGGGGGATTCTTTTTTGGTTCTTATTGCGTGGATGGGGTGTGAGGGATGAGGTGCGGGAGATGTGGGAGACACGGTTGAGGGCATTCTCGACCACCGAGGGGGGGAAGTTACAGTCCTTGAAAAACGAGGACAACTGAGATGTACGGGAGTGGAATGCCTCATCCTGGGAGCAGATGCGGCGGAGGTGAAGGAATTGGGAATAGGGGATAGCATTTTTGCAGGAAGGTGGGTGGGAGGAGGAGTATTCTAGGTAGCTGTGTGAGTCGGTGGGCTTGAAATGAATATCGGTTTCTAGGTGGTTGCCCGATATGGAGACAGAGAGGTCCAGGAAGGGGAGAGAGGTGTTAGAGATGGTCCAGGTAAACTTAAGGTTGGGGTGGAAAGTGTTAGTGAAGTGGATGAACTGTTCGAGCTCCTCGTGGGAGCACGAGGCAGCGCCGATACAGTCATCAATGTAACGGAGGAAGAGGTGGGGTTTAGGACCGGTGTAGGTACGGAAGAGGGATTGTTCCACGTAACCTACAAAGAAGCAGGCGTAGCTTGGGCCCATGCGGGTACCCATGGCCACCCCCTTTGTCTGTAGGAAGTGGGAGGAATTGAAAGAGAAGTTGTTGAGTGTGAGGACGAGTTCGGCTAAGTGGATGAGGGTGTCAGTGGAGGGGGACTGGTCGGGCCTGCGGGCCAGGAAGAAGCGGAGGGCCTTTAGGCCATCTGCATGGGGAATGCAGGTGTAGAGGGACTGGACGTCCATGGTAAAGATGAGGTGTTGGGGACCGGGGAATTGGAAGTTCTGGAGGAGGTGGAGGGCGTGGGTGGTGTCACGGACATAGGTAGGGAGTTCCTGGACCAAGGGGGAGAAAATGGAGTCCAGATAGTTGGAGATCAGTTCGGTGGGGCAGGAGCAGGCGGAGACAATGGGTCGACTAGGGCATTCAGGTTTGTGGATTTTGGGAAAGAGATAGAAGCGGGCAGTGCGAGGTTGGGGAACGATGAGGTTGGAGGCCGTGGGTGGGAGGTCACCTGAGGTGATGAGGTTGTGGATGGTTTGGGAGATGATGGTTTGGTGCTCAGGGGTGGGGTCATGATCAAGGGGGCGGTAGGAGGAGGTGTCGGAGAGTTGGCGTCTGGCCTCGGCGATGTAGAGGTCAGTGCGCCATACTACAACTGTGCCTCCCTTGTCCGCGGGTTTTATGGTGAGGTTGGGATTGGAGCGGAGGGAGCGGAGGGCTGCACGTTCTGCGGGGGAGAGGTTGGAGTGGGTGAGAGGGGTGGAGAGGTTGAGGCGATTGATGTCTCGACGGCAGTTGGAGATGAAGAGGTCGAGGGAGGGTAGGAGGCCTTGGGGTGGTGTCCAGGAGGAGGGAGTGTGTTGGAAGCGGGAGAAGGGGACAGTAGAGGGAGGGTTAGGTTCACGGTTAAAGAAGTAAGCGTGGAGGCGGAGGCGGCAGAAAAACTGCTCTATGTCCAAGCGTGAGCGGTATTCGTTGATCTGTGGGTGGACTGGGACAAAGGTGAGCCCTTTACTGAGGACTGACCGTTCATCCTCAGTAAGGGGTAGGTCTGGGGGGATAGTGAAGACTCGGCAGGGCTGGGTGCTGCTGTCTCCTCTGGAGCTGCTGGCTGTGGGCGGAGTTGCGTCGGCGTCGGCTGTGGGCGGAGTTGCGTCGGCGGTGGGCGGAGTTGTGCCGGCGTCGGCTGTGGGCGGAGTTGCGTTCTCCAGCATCTGCAGTTCCTACAATCTCTAGGCCTGAAAGAATGGATGTGAAAAGATGTTTCCACTAATTGGACAGACTAGGACCCAAGGGACATCCTCAGAGTGAAGAGGAGACCCTTTAGAACTGAGACGAAGAGGAATTTCTTTAGTTAGAGTGTGGTGAATCTGTGGAATTCATTGCCGCAGAAGACTGTGGATGCCAAGTCATTTAACACAGTGATTGGTTCTTGATTGGGAAGGGATCAGAGGTAATGGGGAGAAGGAAGGAGAATTCGGTTTGAGAAACATATCACCCATGATTGAATGGCAGAACAAACTCAATAGACCGAATGGCCAAATTCTGCTCCTATGTCTTATGGTCTTATAGTCTTAACTGAGTAGAGAATTCCAAATAAAAGCAAGATTGCCAGAAAGATACTTTGGATGTGTTTGACAATATATCAAAAGAAAAATATTGTCATGATCTGTCAATCTGTGGTAGAAGAGAAATACAAAGGTGAACAGGAAGGAGAGGCATAGGAGAGGGGTCAAGATCACAGGAAAAACTAACCACAAAGCATGGCTCAGATTCCTTGACATTTTGGAAAAGCATTGATAACATAGGCTGAAATTGTCAGACAGGTAAATATAGGCACCTGCAAGTTCCTGAAGGAAGTGCTTGCCACTGATGGCCTCAAATATCCAGTGACTCAGGAAAGTCAATTCCACCTTCAATTTCATTCTTAGCTAGTTCCTTCTAGTGTACTTCTAGAAGCACAAAGAGGATCTCCCAGTTAGCTACACATGAACGTATATAGCTGGTGACAGATGGACTACATACCAAGACTGAGAGAAATGTAAACTTCTTCTGTGGTGACAATAACCAGAATGAGTGAAAGGAATGAAGGTGAATGTAATTGAAGTGGATTACATTGTCCTGGATGATGTTGGGTTTTTTGAGTGTTTTTAGAGCTGCATTCATCCAGACAAGTGGAGAGTGTTTCATCACACTCTGGACTGCTATGACTTTCTACTTTGGCCTGCGGTACTTCTATGTCTGATCCAGTTCAGTTTCTAGTCAACAAGGTGCAGAGCTGGATGAACACAGCAGGCCAAGCAGTATCATCGGAGCAGAAAGGCTGACATTTTGGGCCTAGACCCTTCATCAGAAATGGGGGAGGGGAAGGGGGTTCTGAAATAAATAGGGAGAGAGGGGGAGGCGGATAGAAGATGGATAGAGGAGAAGATAGGTGGAGAGGAAACAGACAGGTTGAAGAGGCGGGGATGGAGCCAGTAAAGGTGAGTGCAGGTGGGGAGTTAGGGAGAGGATAGGTCAGTCCAGGGAGGACGGACAGGTCAAGGGGGTGTGGCTTGAGGTGGGAGGAGGGGATAGGTGGGAAGAAGAACAGGTTAGGGAGGCGGGGACGAGCTGGGCTGGTTTTGGGATGGGGTGGGGGGAGGGGAGATTTTGAAACTTGTGAAATCCACATTGATACCATTGGGCTGCAGGGTTCCCAAGCGGAATATGAGTTGCTGTTCTGGCAACCTTCGGGTGGCATCGTTGTGGTACTGCAGGAGGCCCAGGATGGACATGTCATCTGAGGAATGGGAGGGGGAGTTGAAATGGTTCGCAACTGGGAGGTGCAGTTGTTTATTGCGAACCGAGCGTAGGTGTTCTGCAAAGCGGTCCCCGAGCCTCCGCTTGGTTTCCCCAATGTAGAGGAGGCCACAACAGGTACAACGGATGCAGTATACCACATTGGCAGATGTGCATGTGAACATCTGCTTGATGTGGAAAATCTTCTTGGGGCTTGGGATGGCGGTGAGGGAGGAGGTATGGAGGCAGGTGTAGCACTTCCTGCGGTTGCAGGGAAAAGTGCCGGGTGTGGTGGGGCTAGAGGGGAGTGTGGAGCGGACAAGGGAGTCACGGAGAGAGTGGTCCCTCCGGAAAGCAGATAAGGGTGCGGAGGGAAAGATGTCTTTGGTGGTGGGGTCAGATTGCAGATGGCGGAAATGTCGGAGGATGATGCGTTGGATCCGGAGGTTGGTGGGGTGGTACGTGAGGACGAGGGGGATTCTTTTTTGGTTGTTATTGGGGGACGGGGTGTGAGGGATGAGTCGCAGGAAATGTGGGAGACACAGTTGAGGGCGTTCTCGACCACTGACGGGGGGAAGTTGCGGTCCTTGAAAAACGAGGACATCTGAGATGTACGGGAGTGGAATGCCTCATCCTGGGAGCAGATGCGGCGGAGACAAAGGAATTGGGAATAGGGGACGGCATTTTTGCAGGAAGGTGGGTGGGAGGAGGTGTACTCTAGGTAGCTGTGGGAGTTGGTGGGCTTGAAATGGATATCGGTTTCTAGGTGGTTGCCCGAGATGGAGGCAGAGAGGTCCAGGAAGGAGAGAGAGGTACGAGAGATGGTCCAGGTGAACTTAAGGTTGGGGTGGAAGGTGTTGGTGAAGTGGATGAACTGTTCGAGCTCCTCGTGGGAGCACGAGGTGGCGCCAATACAGTCATCAATGTAACGGAGGAAGAGGTTGGGTTTAGGGCCAGTGTAGGTACGGAAGAGGGATTGTTCCACGTAACCTACAAAGAGGCAGGCATAGCTTGGGCCCATGCGAGCACCCACGGCCACCCCCTTTGTCTGTAGGAAGTGGGAGGAATTGAAAGAGAAGTTGTTGAGGGTGAGGACGAGTTCAGCTAAGCGGATGAGGGTGTCAGTGGAGCGGGACTGGTCGGGCCTGCGGGACAGGAAGAAGTGGAGGGCCTCTAGGCCATCTGTATGGGGAATGCAGGTGTATAGGGATTGAACGTCCATGGTAAAGATGAGGTGTTGGGGACCGGGGAATTGGAAGTTCTGGAGGAGGTGGAGGATGTGGGTGGTGTCACAGACGTAGGTAGGGAGTTCCTGGACAAGCTGTACCCGTTGTGGCCTCCTCTACATCGGGGAAACCAAGCGTAGGCTCGGGGACCGCTTTGCAGAACACCTACGCTCCGTTCGCAATAAACAACTGCACCTCCCAGTCGCGAACCATTTCAACTCCCCCTCCCATTCCTCAGATGACATGTCCATTCTGGGCCTCCTGCAGTGCCACAACGATGCCACCCGAAGGTTGCAGGAACAGCAACTCATATTCCGCTTGGGAACCCTGCAGCCCAGTGGTATCAATGTGGATTTCACAAGCTTCAAAATCTCCCCTCCCCCCACTCCATCCCAAAACCAGTCCAGCTCGTCCCTGCCTCCCAAACCTGTTCTTCCTCCCACCTATCCCCTCCTCCCACCTCAAGCCACACCCCCATCTCCTACCTACTAACCTCAGCCCGCCCCCTTGACCTGTCCGTCCTCCCTGGACTGATCTATCCCCTCCCTAACTCTCCACCTACACTCACCTTTACTGGCTCCATCCCCGCCTCTTCGACCTGTCTGTTTCCTCTCCACCTATCTTCTCCTCTATCCAACTTCTATCCACCTCCCCCTCTCTCCCTATTTATTTCAGAACCCCCTTCCCGTCCCCCATTTCTGATGAAGGGTCTAGGCCCAAAACGTCAGCCTTTCTGCTCCTATGATGCTGCTTGGCCTGCTGTGTTCATCCAGCTCTGCACTTTGTTGTCTCGGATTCTCCAGCATCTGCAGTTCCTACTATCTCTGATTCAGTTTCTAGTCAATTGTTATAGAAAGGGAATAGCTGAACCCCTCTGATAGTTAAACCAATCTGTGATGATGGGAGTTGGGGTTCCCCTCTAATAATTACCCCTGAAATACCCAGAGAAGCTCGCCCTTCCCTTCGTAATCTATTAAAAGAGTGGTTACAAGAAAGAAAATCCCTGATCTCCATTTATAAATAACAAGAAACAATTTATTCATTTAACCCTAACAATGAAAAAATTAACAGAATTACTAACAAACCGTCAATTCCCCTGTAGCCCACTAACTACTCCCTAACTGGTCTAAATTCTACTGGAACACTGTTCAAATAATCACAAGTGGCACTTATATGAACCCAATTAATAAGACATTAATTATAACTTAATCTCTACAAGTTCAAACAGAATGTGTCTTCCAGAAAGGTCCGTCTTCTCCATGATCAACTGTCAAGGACGTCTTCTCTTTCTGCTCTTCTCTCTGTAATTTCTTCTGTGAGGACTTTGAACTATGAATGCTGTGCTATCTTTGATGGGGCTTTTTAGAAAGTTTAATAATATTTTGTGAAAGCCAGGTTTATGTCTCAGATGGCAGACTTGCTTTCACTGTTGATGGCAGTTGGTTCTCCCCCCACATTTTACAAATACTCTCATCTTTATACCCGTAATGACACAATTGTATTTCTTACACAGGATTGGTTTGATGTTGTCAACAACATCAGTTTTCAAATTCAATTGGCTTTCTGTATCTCGGTGCTTGGTTAAAATTAATTGGCCAAATTCAAACTTATTGTCTTGGTGAAAAACAAAAAGAAAATGCTGTTTGGCTTTTCAATATAAATGTTTTAATTTCTGGGTACTTTCTGTACCGGCACCCTCTAGCTGCTATTCACAGACACACATTTTTTAATAAAATCTCTAAGCACAGAAGAAAACACCATATTTTAAAGGGATGATGCACTGTTTTTCCCCACTATCATTTTTACTAACAAATTCTAACTTCCTGCCTTCCAATTCATGACTATTTTACACAACTTCATAACACAATGTAGATACCCAGGATGTTGCTAGTGAGGGATTTGGTAATGGTAATACCTCTGAATATCAAGGGATGATGGTGGAATTTCCTATTGTTAGAGATGGTCATTGCCTGATCCCAAAAAATATTTACATGAAGTAAGTGGAGCTGCAGGACAAAAATCTTAAAAGTCAGTCCAATAATCCTGAGCAATGATGACTGATTTTTTTTCTGCAGAAGAATCATTGTTTCCTAACGTAATCTGCGATAGCTGTTGAACTTGGGAAGTCAAATCATTCAATTGATGCTCCTATGATGCTGCTTGGCCTGCTGTGTTCATCCAGCCCTGCACCTTGTTGTCTCAATTGGGTGAAATGTGGCTGGTGCGAATGAATAGTTCAGTTGTTACTGGCTTCAAAGTTTTTAATTCATGACACTCCTTTATCCATTGCCTTCATTCTGCTGGAGAAATCAGAATTGATATTGCAAGTAAAGTTGAAAAAAAGAAGTCAGTATGTATAATGGGCAACCCCCGATCTACATTTTCTTTCCCTCCACAGTTGAAAATGACCATTCAAATTATTAGATCTAAAATCAAAATATGTCAGTATCTTTTAAACTTCCAGTTGCTACATTAGAATAAATGAATTATTTGTAATAGGAAATGTCCAATGACTCAAAAAGCATGTCTTGTTCTAATTGACCCCAACTCCAATTGCACACATTCCTTACTTATCCAATTGCCTCTTTAATCTATGATAGTATCTCAGTAGTCTTAGCATATATTAATTTACAAATTGCAAAATTCTCTTCGTTCCTATGACTAACTTCCACAATTCAGTATGTACTTACTCAGTTTTGAGAAATGCACTTCTTAATCAAGTACAGGCTGCACAGATCTGTCAAAATCTTGTTTGCCATATTTCATGGAGTTCCTTTTGAAGAAGTTCCAAATTGAATGCTTGAAAGAAATGCTGTGGCTATAGCACTTTCATAAGCCACTGCGTAAGCTAACTCACGAAGGGCTTACTAGAAATTATCAGGAGTATGGTAATAATTCGAAAAACAGCAGTGAGGATCAAAGGCCAGTCAACAGAAAAGAAATTTAGAATTAGTGAAAGCCACAGTGACAGCAAAAGAATGGAATGGTCAAGGGTTAATACTGGGCCTTCTTTGATCTTCGTATATACAAATGAATTGGACTTGGGTATAAGAAGCACAAACTTGAAGTTTGCTGACAACACAAATGTTCTAGTTTGGCAAACTCTGAGAAAGTCAGGTTAACAGGATGGGAAACCAGATGGCAGATGCAATTTAGTGTGGATGTGTGAGATATGCATTTTAGGCAGAAAAGAAGGATGAGAGCATATATTCAATCATAAAATACTAAAGATTATTATTAAACAAGGTGATCAGATTGTTCTAGTTCTCAATTTCTGAAGATTTAGTGCATGTTAAATATGGATAATCAGAACTTTCTGCTTTATAAATAGGAAAATATAGTGCAAGAGTAAACAAGCTTTGATAAAGTTATACTATACATTCATTAGACCACAATTTTGGGATTCCATTTATCAAACATTAAAGCCATTAAGAATATCTTAAACACATTCTCCATTTTAATGCTAGCATTGGAAAGACTTGCATTTATAGAATGTTTTTTAGGATCATCAGCATCTCAAACTGCCTTAAAATCAATTAAAAACCGAAAGAACTGCAGATGCTGTAAATCAGGAACGAAAACACAAGTTGCTGGAAAAGTTCAGCAGATCTGGCAGCATCTGTGAAGAAAACATCAATGTTAACATTTTGGGCCAGTGGCCCTTCCTCAGAACTGTTGTAGGGTCACCGGACCCAAAACATTAACTCTGATTTTTTCTTCACAGATGCTGCCAGACCTGCTGAGCTTTTCCAACAACTTTTGTTTTTTTTACAATCAATTAAGTTCTTTTGAAGTTTAATCACTGTTACATAGGAACTCAACAGGCAATTGGTGCACAGCAAACTCCCACAAATAGCAATGTAATTATGAGCATTTAATCTGTTTTTGTGATGATGGTTCAGGGCTAGGCATTTGCCAGGTCATAAGGGATAATTTAAAATAGTGTCATGGAATGTTTTACATTCATTTGCACAGACATATTGGGCTTTGGTTTTATGTCTGAAAGATAGTGCAGCACACCCTCAGTAGAATGGGTAAAGTAGTTATGTGGTGAACAGTGATATTCTGGGACTATTTTCACTGGAGTAGAGAAACAGATAGGAATATAGGAAAATGATCAGACCATTCAGCCCATTGAGCCTGCTCTGTTATTCAATACAATCGTGGCTGGTCATCCACTTCAATGTCTTTTCCCCACACTATCTTTTTATATCATTTAGAAATCTGTCAATGTCTACTTTAAACTCAATCAATGGCCTTCCACAGCTTTCCAGGATAGACAATCCCATTGTTTCACAATGCTCTTTGTGAACAGATTTCTTCTCATCTTGGTCCTAAATGGATTATTCCTTATTTTGAAATTCTCTCCCTTGTTCAAGACTCCCAAGCCAGAGGAAACATCTAACTTACTTCAATCCTGTCCAACCCTTTCAGTATTTTGATGGTTTCAATAAGATCACCTCACATTTTTCAAAAGTCTAGAGAATACAGTCTCAGTTTCTTTCTCTTCATAGGACAGTCCTACCATCCTGTAATCCTAAGAACAAGTCTGATGAACCTTTGTTGGCCTGCCTCTATGGAAACAATAGTCCAGATTTTCCCTGACAAATGTCCACTCTGACTTTTCTCTTTCATCAAAGAAGGGGGCTCTGAATTTCTAATTCTGCTCAGGGATCCCTCAGAAATATGGAGCTGTTCTTCCATTCTGACAGTTCTTGCCTAGTGCAAAACCCTACCCCTTTTCTAGTCAGGTCAACTACAATAATCTGAAAGTTAAAGGTGCTGACAGCCATCAAGCTGTAAGTACATAATGCTGAGACCATGATTATTTTTCTTTTAGTTTGAAACTGTGAGTTGCAGTTGAGATTTGATCTTCGAACTTGGAACAGCAGCGTGTTTTTGAAAAAGAGAGAACGAAAGACTGATGTTTGTGGTTGGGAACTGGTCTAGAAAGATAATGCAGGTTTATCACTGCTTTAAGAACACTGTAGATGATTCAACACCAAGATGTTGTTATGCTCAGGCACTAGCAGCTGATTTGGTGTTGATTTGGTCAATCAAGGGAGGACTGATGTGAAGCTGGAAAAGCACAGCTGGTCAGACAGCATCCAAGGAGCAGGAAAGTCAACGTTTCAGGCTGAAACCCTTTGTCAAGACTGAGGGGCGGGAGGGGTAGCCAGAAGTAAATAGAGAGGGGGGGGGGGGGGGGGGGGGAGGGGGGGGTGGGTTGATGATAAGTGGATGCAGGTAGGGGTTATTGTGATTGGTCGGTGGGAAGGGTGGATAGGTGAGTAGGAAGATGGACAGGTTGGGTCAGGTCAGGGACGTGAGGGGGTGGGGAGGGATGGACATGGGATAAGGCTGAGGGTAGAGAGATTTTGAAGCTTTGAGGATTAAGGGGACTCAATCCTTACAGTTGTTGTTGGGATGAGTTTGAGGGCAGATGTGTGGGAAATGGAGGAAATGCAGTTAAGGGCATTCTTAATTACAGAGGAGGGGAAATTCCGGTTCCTGAAGTAGGAGGATATCTGGGATGTCCTGAAGTAAAATGCCTCCTCCTGGGAGCAGATGCAGCTGAGGCGGAGGAATGAGAGCATGGGACAACACTTTTGCAGGAGGGTGAGAGGAAGTGTAGCTGAGGTAGTTGTGGGTGTCGGTGGGCTTGAACTGTATGTCTGTGGTGAGTCAATTTCTGGAGATGGAGACAGAAAGGTCCAGGAAGGGGAGGGACGTGTCAGAAATGGTCCAGGTGAATTTGAGGGTGGGATGGAAGGTGTTGGTGAAATTGATGGACTGCCTAAGCTCCTCATGGGAGCATGAGGCAGCACCAATACAGCCATCAATATAGCGGAGAAAGAAGTGAAGGATGGTGCCAGTGTAGTTGTGGAAGAGGGACTGTTCCACATATCCAATGTAGGCATAGCTCAGGCCCATGCAGGTGGGAACGGCCGCCCTATGGTTTGTCAGAAGTTGGAGGAATCAAAGGAAAAATTGTTGAGGGTGAGGTCCAGTTCTGCCAAATGAATGAGAGTGTCAGTGGAGAGGGACTGGTTGTGCCTATGGGAGAGGAAGAAGTGGAGAGCTTTTAGGCCTCCATATGGGGGATACAAGTGTAAAGGGACTGTACATTCATGGTGACGATGAGGTGTTGGGAGACGGGGAATTGAATGTTTTGGAAAAGGTGGAGGATGTGAGTTGTGTCATGAATGTAGGTAGGGAACTCCTGGATCAAAGTGGAAAGAATGAAGTCGAGGTAGGAGGAGATGAGCTCAGTGGGGCAGGAGCAGACACAGACAATGGATCAACCGTGGTAGTTGGGTTTATGGGTTTGGGAAAGGAGATAGAAACAGGTGGTGTGATATTGGGGAACAGATTGGAGGCTGTGGATGGGAGATCTCCGGAAGTGATGAGGTTATTGATTGTCTGGGACATGATGACTTGGTGATCAGAGGTGGTGTCACGATCAAGGGGATAGTAGGAGGAGGTGTCAGAGAGTTGGCATCTGGCCTCAACGATATAGAGGTCAGTTTGCTATACTACCACCACACGCCCCTTATTGGTGGGTTTGATAATGATGTTGAGGTTTGGAACGAAGGGAGCAGAGGGCTGCGTGTTCTGATGGGGAGAGGTTGGAGTAAGTGAGAAGGGTGGAGAGATCCAAGTGACTGATATCATGGCGGTAGTTTGAGATGAAGAAGTCCAGTGAGGGTAGGGTGCTGGGAGTGGGTATAAGCCTATTCATAGAGTCAGAAAAATCATACAACGTAGAAACAGACCCTTTGGTCCAACATGCTCATGCTGACCAAGTTTCCCAAACTAAACTAGTCCCATTTGCCTGCATTTGGCCCGTATCACTCTAAACTTTTCCTGTTCATGTACCCATCCAAATGCCTTTTCAATGTTGCAACTGTACCTGACACTGTAACTGTTTTAGACTCTGAAATGCTAAATATGTCATGACAACTGACAATGGCTTAATTTTAAAGAGCTGTAAAAATTTCCAAGAGTGAGTTTTCAATGTTCCACAGATCTACCACTTACACGTTGTTCTATCAAACAAGAGTACTCCAGGTTTCATGTCTATCACCAAATATAACTCTAATGTGTCTAGCCAGATGTGGTACAGATCGATGGAAATATTAGACCTGGTAGACATTTCTCTTAACAGTGCCATATCATTCAAGTCATCCAATTGATATCCACAGAACGAAGAATAGATGGCAGCAGAGCGGCAGAGAACCAAAATGAAAGCAACAAGGTGTAGGGAGTAATCTTAAATTTGCTGGGTCAGCAAAAGTGAGATTTAAAAACATCCAAAGTTTGCCCTATTGAAAGGTTAATCAGTTGAATGGTGACTTGAGTGTTTTCTGCATTTTCTGAAGGAATATATGTGTTTACATTAAGTGTTGTAACACAGCACAAGTGACACTGTATGTCAGGATGAGTTCTGTTAAAAACCAGAAGCAGGCAATTTGATGTGTGATTGACCATTTGTCAGCAAAACAAAGGGTGGTTGATCACACAGTGATCACACTATGCTGTGTAAGTATCACACAGTTGATTAGAGGACAAAAAAGCTGCAAACAAATAACTTATATGAGCAGCCTGACCAAGCTGATCATTAAAACCATGGGATAAACCTCTTTGCATTGAGGAGAGGATCGCAGAGAGAATTTCTCCATGAAAATTGATGAAAATGACACTTTGCCAAAATTTGGTAAGATTCACCCTAGTGTCTTTAGTACTTGATTCAAAAAATGATTTGAAAACTAATCTAATAGGTTCATTTTTGCAAATTCACATAGAGTAAAATAAAACCAAAGTAACTTCAAGATAACAATGATGTATAAACATGTACATTTAGGCAGAAACATATTGGGAGAGAGCAGTTTGAACAGAGAGCAGGAACTACCAGCCTGGTCACAACAGCAGAGATGCATCTCCAACTGCAGAGCACATGACCAGAAAGAAAATTTGAAATGTGACATCAAAGGATAGAAGGTAAGTGTTTACCTGGTGGATTTTTTTTCCACTCTCTTATCTAAAGTAGGGAATTTCAGTCAGGGTAATTATTAAAATATTAAGCAGTTATAAAAATTAAAATGTGAGTGGTCGGTGAATATTATTTTATCTTCTTATTTTTATAATTAAGCTAGGTTCAGTTCTATTGGTGAAGTGTAATAAGAATTATGGTGCTGAAATCTGTAAAATGTAACATTTTTACAACGCTGAATATCTAATCATCTGTATAGGACTTCGAACAAAGTGGTTAAGGTCAGTTCAATTACTAAAGTTTAAAATACTTCAGGCACTGGTTGTAAAGTTAGTAGAATATCTATAAAAAATGAAAAAAAATAACTACGAAATAATTAAGTAGTTAACAAAAACACATTGGGATGGCAGGGCAGGTAATGTGTTGTAATTGCATGGTAGGCTATTGCAGAAAATACGGAGGCTTGGGATTGAGGGTGATTTAGCGGTTTGGATCAGAAATTGGCTAGCTGTAAGAAGACAGAGGGTGGTGGTTGATGGGAAATGTTCATCCTGGAGTTCAGTTACTAGTGGTGTACCTCAAGGATCTGTTTTGGGGCCACTGCTGTTTGTCATTTTTATAAATGACCTGGACGAGGGCGTAGAAGGATGCGTTAGTAAATTTGCGGATGACACCAAAGTCGGTGGAGTTGTGGGTAGTGCGGAAGGATGTTGCAGGTTACAGAGGGACATAGATAAGCTGCAGAGCTGGGCTGAGAGGTGGAAAATGGAGTTTAATGCGGAAAAGTGTGAGGTGATTCACTTTGGAAGGAGTAACAGGAATACAGAGTACTGGGCTAATGGTAAGATTCTTGGTAGTGTGGATGAGCAGAGAGATCTCGGTGTCCATGTGCATAGATCTCTGAAAGTTGCCACCCAGGTTGATAGGGTTGTTAAGAAGACGTACGGTGTGTTAGGTTTTATTGGTAGAGGGATTGAGTTTCAGAGCTATGAGGTCATGTTGCAGCTGTACAAAACTCTGGTGTGGCCGCACTTGGAGTATTGCATACAGTTCTGGTCTCCGCATTATAGGAAGGATGTGGAAGCATTGGAAAGGGTGCAGAGGAGATTTACCAGGATGTTGCCTGGTATGGAGGGAAGGTCTTATGAGGAAAGGCTGAGGGACTTGAGGCTGTTTTCGTTAGAGAGAAGAAGGTTAAGAGGTGACTTAATAGAGACATACAAGATGATCAGAGGATTAGATAGGGTGGACAGTGGGAGCCTTTTTCCTCGGATGGTGATGGCTAGCACGAGGGGACATAGCTTTAAATTGATGGGTGAAAGATATAGGACAGATGTCAGAGGTAGGTTCTTTACTCAGAGAGTAGTAAGAGAATGGAATGCCCTGCCTGCAAAAGTAGTAGACTCGCCAACTTTAAGGGCATTTAAATAGTCATTGGATAAACATATGGATGATAATGGAATAGTTTAGGTTAGATGGGCTTCAGATTGGTTTCACAGGTCGGCGCAACATCGAGGGCCGAAGGGCCTGTACTGCGCTGTAATGTTCTATGTTCTATGTTCTATGTTCTATGTTCTAACGTGGACATTCCCTGATGCCAGTGTGATCCAGGGCAAACACATCTGCATTAAATGTTTGTAGCTCAAGCAGCTGCAGTTATTTACTGAAAGAATGAAGCCACAAGACTCCACAGTATAAACCAAAAGAATTTTTCCTAAACATATGTCAAACAAGCCAACATTAAATACTATCTTCAGTAACCACCCATATTCCAAAGTTCAGAATCAGTACAAATCAAATATGAATTAACAGGCAAATTGTGGTCATTTAAATACTTACAG
Source organism: Rhincodon typus (assembly GCF_021869965.1). NCBI lineage: Eukaryota > Metazoa > Chordata > Chondrichthyes > Orectolobiformes > Rhincodontidae > Rhincodon > Rhincodon typus. The sequence goes on along the minus strand of NC_063341.1, from coordinate 24,788,786 downwards.
ATATGCAATGACAAGACACAACTGAATCTAATATTATGAATTGGTTCATCGGTCTACTTAGCCTAAATGTCATCAATCTTGGTCAAAAAGTTCTTCAGAAATTCTTCTGTCCTTCTCACAAATAATTGCAGATGCTCTTTTAAGGTTTAGCCTGATCTCCAGCCAACTGCAGCATACGTCCAATCTGAGTTTCACAAACATGGCATTAATAAAAAATTGTATATGTCAATAGAACCGCCTTATTTCTGCTTACAATGATCTGGATATCATATGTTTACCAAATTTGCTATCAAGTAACAAAAGCAGCTACAACAACTGTACAGTCGCTTATTCTCAGTTCTAGATCTGACTCTGACATCTTTGACCTGTCTGAACTGCATCGCGAGAATCATCATCAGAGCTGTGATGATTCTGTACCCTGTTATATGGTCTCAACCTGGTTAAGTCTCCCTTGAGGTTTAATTTCCCTCGAGGTTTCAGCCTTATTTTCTTTAGAAACTGGAAAGGTCAGTTTCCCTCCTTAGTTTCCCATTTTAATTAGGGCTTGTCTCAAAAAAATAAGCTTTGAAACCACAGATTCCATTACAAAGATAAAGAAGGCTGAATTGGCTGAAAAGCCTACTCATTCCAAGGAGACTGCACTCCCTTGGAAAGTAGTCAAGGTCACTGTGGCCCAGCAAGTCTTTGTATCAAGCAACAGGGTCAATCAGCAGCAGCAAAAAAACTTACATTCCATGTTTGCAGTAAGCTGAGGGTTCATACCTAAGCTTTTTATTATGGTGATGTTTATTATGTTGTTATTTGTGAATGACAAAGGATCAATATTGTGCAGCTGGTATGTGACAATCTCTAGCAGACTGTGGAAGGATGTGCCCACTCTTCTGACATTTTCCACAATGTCTTTAGCTTGCATCAATTCTCCATGCCCTCACTCTCTTTTCCTGCATGATGAACATGAAGTCAGTAGTTTGGGGACACAGGCTACTTTCCTGTACACTTGATTCATGATTCCTCTCAGGAACCTGCACTCAGCAGCTGAAATACACCACAATCAGATTTACAGGTTGACTAAAACCTTCAAGTGAATGACGAGGTCCTTCATGCAATGACCCACTGCCTGATTGGATCAATGATTACCCCAAATTGTCATGTTGGATGTGTGAGTAAGAGACTTAAGCTGAAGAAAAAAAAGAGATGTCCAATGGTTCTGCTGTACATGACTTCCAGCCTCCCATCCATAGCTGTGTAAATTTCATCTGCCTATTACGTGGATGGCTGCCTCTCCACTAATTATCTCCTCAACATCAAGCCAGGTCAGTCTTTTATTTTTATTTTCTTCCTTCTGGTATATGCCAACTGCTTCTGCAGTAGAATGAATGTAGAGGTGTAAGAGCTTGGAGACTTTTCTGATATGCCTACAGTGTAGTGTGGATGATGACAGAAAGAAGGAGAAAGTTTGGGCAAGTGAGAGACGTATTTGTGAGAGCAGTAAGACGTCTTGAGGATACGAATACAACAGAAGGAAGTGCAACGAAGTATCCTGCTGTAATACATATAAACATATGCCATTTGACTTCTCCAGCCTACTGCATCATTGAATAATATCATGACTAATCCGACTGTGGCCTCAACTCAACTTTCCCACCCACCCCACAAACCTTTGAGTCCCAGAATCTGTCTGCCTCTGCTGTAAAATTATTCAATGATCCCTTCTCCATCAGTATCTGGGGAAGAGATTTCCAAAGATTCGCAACTCTCTGAGAGGAATAAAATGTCTTTTCATCTTTCTCTCAAACTGAATGCAATCATTGCAAACTAGGGGACCCTTTACTATGAGGTCATTAATTAGTTCTATCTCATCACACAGTATCAGATTTAGTGAAGTCTGCTCTCAGGTTGGTATTAAAATAAGCTGCTCTATGAAAGTATCCAGAAGACACTCTATGAAAAAATTGTGAACATTGTTAACTTGGAATGAGAGGGTTGTCTTCTAAGGAAAGATTGGACAAGCTTAGCTTGTATCGGCTGGAATTTTGAAGAGTGAGATTGAAACGTAAAAGATCTTGAGGGATCTTAACAGGTTAGACACAGAGCAGATGATTCTTCTGATGAGAGAATCTAGAAGTAGGGGTCACTGTTTAAAAATTGCGTAACCCATGTAACACAAAGATAAGGCAAAATGTTTTGTCCGGAAGTCTTGAGTCTTCAGAATGCTATTCCTGAAAAAGGTGGTGTAAACAGAATCCTTGATTACTTATTAATGCATAGGTAGATAGATTCTTATTGGACAGGTAGGTGAAAAGTTATTGAGGTAAACAGGAATGTAGATTTGAAGCTACAATCCAATTAGACATGCTCTACTGAATGGCGAAGCAGGCTTGAGAAGGTAAATAGCTTATGTCTGCTCCTAATTCACATGTTTGTATGTATGTTTGCTGTATGTACCTTTGAATGTTTAGGTTGCAATCTTTTCACCTTGCAGCAAAATCTCCATAATGTCTATTTCTGTGTGTGCTGGCATTAATTTATTTTGTGACAAAGCTATCTGCAGTCAGGTACACAGTCTTCAGTTCTGTCTTTTTACCATTTTTGTTACCTCTCCTTTAGCCTTAGCTGCAGGTTCAATCCTAGATTTGCCCTTCCTGCCATGGTCACATTTCCCTATTGCGACCTTGCTGTCTCATCTTGTCTTCTCTACTTAATTTGGACAGATGTGATAAGTTTGATCCTTTGCCTCCTCTATTTAGTTCATAGCCTTCGTTTCCTGACTGACCAGAACACAGATCCCAGCATGGTTCAGATGAAGACAGATCCATTTTCTCTGCTGATCTTGTACTTCAGGAATCGCATCCTATTTCTCCCTCACTAATCTTTGAGTCACTCATTCATCTCTCCAAATATCTCTCCATCTCTTCTAGCCAATTTGCTTACGTATTTGTCAATAATCCAAAAGTTCTGCTTTTCAATTTTTAGTTCCGAGCCTCTCATTCTTCTTCAACAGAATCTCTAGATTGAGGAGGATGAAGTTGTAGTTTTGGGGTTACAGTAGAGTGGCTTGTACTAAGTGTAAAAGAGCTGTAAATGGATGTCTTCTCTTGCACTCCTTGTGATCTTATTACAAAAACCAGGTTCTGGGAACAAAATATGTGGTATTTATTTGCCCTGCCAGCTCACTGCATTTCTGCTGAAAGGTTTGTCTGTGAACATGGAGGGAAAGAAGGACCTGTTGTCTGATGCTGGCATACACTGTTAGCACCTCTGCTGCTGCATCAGAAAATCTACAGGCTGTTGTTACAGTCTTGCTGCCTGGGTTACACTATACACCAGTGAAAATAAATATCTTTTTTAAGAAGCTGCAGTTTGCCTGACAACTTCCTCATCCAATTTCTAGACCATGGGTGATCTGTCAGTGCCGATCATGAATATGTATTCAGCTCGCTGTTGTATTTCCTGCCAAACCCACAAGCTCTAAGAAAACAAGAACAGCATGTGCATGGGAGTAACACCACCTGCAAATTCCAATCCGAGTTATGCATCATCCTCAATTGGAAATGTATCACTGATTCTTCATCGTTGCTCGTCAACGGAGTTCCTTCCATAATAACACTGTGGTCTACCGACAGCAAATAGATTGCAGTGATTCAACAAGTAGCTCACCAACACCTGAACAAAATTAATTCAGGATGACCAGTATTTACACTCTTCCCAATTTACCTTTCTGTTGAAGTCAGTAGACAGTTGCATTGGGAGCATTGTGAAAACCAGTGACTGACCTGATTCCCCTGGTCCATTTGGGCAACAGAGATGGTCATTATTATTTCATTTCCTCAAAAAATTCAACAAGAACAAAAAATTTACATTTTTGCATTATTAACCTATAAGCTGTCAGTAATTCACATCTCCTGAATGCAATTAAAAAACAATTAGTTGGGGTTTGCAACAAGAAAGATCAATGAACTTTCAATATCTGCACTGGGCTCTTACTCAACTGATTTGCTACATGCTTAAATTTCGACCAAGATAGAGCCAGATGTAGGACAAGTAATCTCTGAAACCTAGCTTGCTAGCACCAATATGCAGTGTTTAGGTGCAAAGGTAGAACTCTTGTTGTTCTGACAAGAAATTTGACTGTGTTGTTTCACAACCGGTTGGATTCAAAAGATAAAAAAGAACATTTAAAATATAAAAAAAAGTAAAACGTTTCAACTTAGGTCTGTGGCCTACACTATTGAACACTTTCCAACTGGACTCTGAACTGTCTAACTACTTGCATTGTATTGGTCAAGAAAAGAACAGATACTGCTCAAAGTGCCAGCTAAACGTCAATCAATAGACCGCTAGTTGCATTGCCATAAATAATACTCAGTATTATTTTCCACCAGAGGTCAGTGTAGCATTAGAGTGTAGTGTTCGAGAAACCCAATCAGAAGCAGCTGATTTTTCACAAATTAAGAATGCAAATATATCAATTTTGTCCTTGTTGATTTTTTGGACTAACTTAAATAACAATGACCAGCCCTTTTGGGTGCACAATCCTATTGCTCAAATGGACCAGGGAAATCAGGTCACTTGCTGGTTTTTACAATGACCCCACTGTTGATGTCTACTGACTTCAACACAAAGGTAAATTCGGAAGAGTGTAAATCCCATTGGCCAGCCAATTTATACACAGCAAAATCCCACAATAAGTAATGTGATAATTACCAGTTAATCTGTTTGTGATATTGTTGAGGGCTAAATATTGGCCTGGATACCCAAGATAATTCTCTTGCTCTTCTGAAATAGTGCCATGGGATCTTTTATATTTATCTAAGTAATCAAGTGGGGCCTAAGTTTAACATCACATCTGAAAGATCCAACACAGTATGGAGCTGGAGAAACACAGCAGGCCAGGCAGCATCAGAGGTGCAAGAAAGTTGATGTTTTGGGTCGGGACCCTTCTTCAGAAATGGCCATTTCTGAAGAGGGTCCCAACCCGAAATGCCAACTTTCCTGCTCCTCTGATGCTGCCTGGTCTGCTGTGTTCCTCCAGCTCCATACTGTGTTGTGTCTGACTCCAGCATCTGCAGGTCTTGCTATCTCATCTGAAAGATTTATTTCCAACAGTGCAGAACTCCCTCAGTTCTATAAGGGAGTGTCCGGCTTGATATTTGTGCTCAAGCCCTGGAGTAGCGCTTAAGCACATCACCATCTAACTTTGTTGAGTAGACTCTGTCATATTAATAACAGTGATCTAATAAATAAACAATCATCAAGGATTGACTAACTCAGTGGGTAAGTTTTTTTCATAAAAAACAGTAAAACACATTGCAAGTTATGAAGTAGACATTACAACAAACAAATTGCTTTCTGTATGTTTATCTTGTATACAAAAAGCAGCCTAATTGCCAGATAGAGTCACAACATTGTACACTCAAAGCATATAGAGTCCTTAAAAGTGAACTCTCTTCAAAGCAAGGTACACATGCAACATTCCCCTCCTTTCCAAAAGAAAATTTAACTATTTATACTTGTAAGTGAGCTTATGATGCTCTGAAATATATTGGTAATTTGCCCAGATCTCATGACAGTGATATTTTCTGGAGATGTTCATTGCCCACAGTCATCAATGATACTGTATGTTATGAACAAAAACAGAAGTTGCTGGAAAAGCTCAGCAGGTCTGGCAGCATCTGTGAAGCAAAAATCAGACTTAACGTTTCGGGGCCGGTGACGCTTCCTCAGAGGGTCACCGGACCCAAAACATTAACTCTGATTTTTTCCTCACAGATGCTGCTAGACCTGCTAAGCTTTTCCAGCAACTTCTGTGTTTGTTCCTCATTTACAGCATCTGCAGTTCTTTCAGTTTTTATGCTGTATGTTATTCCTGTTTATGCTTAGGATCTGGTACACAATAGAACTGGATGGGAGGCAGTTGGACAAGTGGAACAGATCTGAATTGTCCAAACTTTTGTCATGTAATTAAAGTGTCATGTACATGGACCTCATAGGAACTTGGTTCAGTCCGTACTCTTGCTACCTCAGCTTGTTGCTGTGTTATTTCTATGGGGATCCTGGGCCAGAACTTATTGTCCCATTTATAATTTTGACAATTCTATTTTATTGTGCAGGTTGTTCTCCTGCCATTTTACAATCTGCACCTAGGTTTAGAAGGAATATTTTGGATATGAGTAGGTAAGTTCATAAACAGCAGTTTGCAAACATGAGCTCCTTCCGCGATGGAATGATTACACTCAGAGGTGATGCACTCAAATATAAAATTGCACTGTGTGGATCTTGCATGAACTGATTACATTTAAAAATTAGATTTTTGACTGTGAAAATCAAGTATTTAGTTAGACCATTGGACCTTGGATAATAATGTGGAGAAGTAGTCAATATCCATTTTTCACACATATCCTTGAAGGGCTTACCAATAAATTGCAATAATTGTCAATAATGATCTCTGTAGGATGTCTAATAAACTAAAAATAGAGCTGAGAGCGTGTGCAATGACTTTGTTTGAAATATTATGTAATTGAAATGACGGGGTACTTGTAAAGCAAGAATGATGCAGTTAGTTCCGTGCATGTGAGAAAGGTCAGTTGGAATTTTGGACCAAGGATGGGCAGGGACTTCATGAGCTATTAATGGATCTTTGCAGTGACTTACCATGTGCTCTTCACATGCTTTGCAGCTCTTAACAAGGATTTTGAAGTGACTGCTGATTCCCAGCCAATATGCTGACTCTCTTGTTTGTCATCTTAACCGATTTATGCCCATGCATGAGCGATGAAGTTGTTGAAGAATATCAAGTTGAAGCAATTCTGGTGTGACAACCTGCATCCTTTATAAGTGCCTCTTTGGGAAAATGCACGTCGAGAAAATCTTCGAGCTAATGTTTTCTGCTCAATGTTTGAGTAATTGGACTGTGTTATAGACAGACCATTTGAAGCAAATGCAATCCATTTGTCTTTTGTAGGA
>NC_063341.1:24777922-24781323 GCF_021869965.1 Rhincodon typus | reverse complement strand
CCTTGGCTGATTGTGCTGTTAACTGCTGCTAACTGTCTCCCTACACTTGACTGAGAATTGCTCCCCATAGACTTTGAAACATGGCCATTTGATTGAAGCATACGCAGTATGTTTGCTGCATAAGCTCCAATACATGGTGTAGGTGTGACGTTGACACAGCAACATATCTGCCCCGCTGACTGATCACTACTGGTAAACACAACAAGCTGCCTGGCTTTATGTCTGCACTAAAAGGTAAGACAGGATGGAAATACTGTGAGCCTGTAAGTTCTGAAAGAGATGGCAATGAGCAAAACAGCAAGAGAAGATAAGGCAGAGATGCTGTGAATATTTGAGTCAGCACAAAGTGAGTGAATACTAAGGATACAAGATAAGGGCCCTGAGATGCACCCTGTTCCGACGTAGGATATGGATGCTTGTCCCTGTACATGAAATGGTCTGGCAGCAGCATCGCAGTGAAATGTTTTTGTATGCTCCAAAGTGCAGTATTGAAGTAGAGATCTGGTTATAAGTGAGTCCGAGATTTCCAATAACAATGTGGTGAGGTTGGTGCTAGTTGATGCCAACCTCTGTGGATAAAGGATGCAGGTGGTCACTAGCCATGGATTGAGACCTAAGATGTTGGGGAATGTTGGCCAACATGGAAACCCAGAGAAGAGACTGGCAAGGGTTCTTTTCACACCTCCATGTTGGAAATTGTCACCATCTAGTTTCTCCCCACAGTCTGCGAGCAAATTACATTTAAATGAGGAGAGATTACAAATATAATGAGATGTTAATGCATGCAGCATGGTGGCTCATAGCGCCAGGGACCTAGGTTCAATTCCACCCTTGGGCGAATGTCTGTGTGGAGTTTGTATGTTCTCCCCGTGTCTGCATGGGTTTCCTCCAGGTGCTCCAGTTTCCTCCCACGGTTCAAAGATATGCAGGTTAGGTGAATTTGCCATGCTAAGTTGCCTATAGTGTCCAGGTCATGCAGGCTGGATGAATTAGCCATGAGAAATCCAGGGTTACAGGGACAGGGTAGAGGACAGGTCTGGGTGGAATGCTCTTTGGACGGGCAGTGTGTATTCAATGGGCCAAATGGCCTGTTTTGACACCGATAGGGATTCTATGACATTTGATTGTTCTTGTCACTCACTAGCAAGATTCTCATCTCGCCATTAAAACCTTGTGTGCAAAATTGGATTTTGTTTCTCAACATCAAGAATCCCCCTTTTTCCATTCTCGTCATATTTTCCCACCTGACTCTCCATTACCCATGTTGTCCAGGGCCTGGAAAAATTCCACTCAGAAAGAGATGTGGGAAATAGATGTTTCTTTGGATTGCTCCAGCAAGACCTGGACAGAGAAAATCGACAGAATCACCTCCATTTGTCTGCAAAACTTGAATGGTTTCACATCCTGATGTTTACCAACAATCGGAGAGTTGTGTGCAGTTTTCACAGTCATGGATGCGAGTCAGGCAGTCGTTTTATTGTCCCGAAGTGACGAACAAAATGAAAATTGATTATAACAAAAAGCATCAGCCCTTTTTGAAATAAAACCATTTTCTGGAGGAGTACTATCATAGAATCCCTATAGTGTGGAAACAGGCCCTTCAGCCCCACACTGACCCTCAGAGCATCCCACCCAGACCCATCCTGCTATAACCCACCTAATCTATACATACCTGAACACAATGGGCAATTTAACATGGCCAATCCACCTAGCCTGCACATCTTTGAACTGTGGGAGGAAACCAGAGCACACCCATGCAGAGAATGTGTAAACTCCACACAGACAGTGGCCTGAGGGTGGAATTGAACCCAGGTCCCTGGTGCTGGGAGACAGCAGTGCTAACCACCATGCCACCCCCAATCTTTAGAACAATATGATTACTCCATTATTTCAATAGATAACAAATGTGGAATGTAGTAATTTGAAGGCAATTAGGCAGAATCAAAGGTACCCTATCATATATCCACAATCAACACTTTTAATAAGAAGCTGCAAGCTGTTCACATCCAGTTACAATGTCAAATTTATGCAGGGGTGAGGAGGATAGTTCCAATATCCTCTCCCACTGGGCAAGTCAAGTCACCATGGTCTTACCAGACCATAGGGCTGCTCTCTCATTAGAGAGAGACAACTGGAGGTGATTTACATGGTGAGGACCACCATATCTCAAGTGAGGGGAGAGGTTGAAAAGGAGAGTCCTACATAGTAACCTCAGCCAGTGTGGGGATTGAACCCACACTGTTAGCATCAGACTGCTTCGCATTCCATATGTCCAGCTAAACTGAGCCCCTCTCTTATAGGAAGAGGCTGAACACAGCGTGGAGAGTTGTTGTCGGAGTATTTCAAGCAGGATCTAGATGTTGTTTTTGCTACAGGAGGCAATGAAGTCAATAGAATCAGACCTCTTCTAATACATCATCAATGAAGTCATGTATCAGTAGGCTCTGAAGGAAAGTTACCTTCTGGCTGGTCATTCCCTTAATCTATGCTAGTTTTCTCATTTCGTCTTCCTCCTAAAGCTGCCTTGATCATAATAACATATGTGGAGATCCCTGCTGTGCATAATGTGCTAAGAGCTCGGTGATTTTGCTGCCTGAAATTGCTGAAAGCCAAGTGCACAGAATCCTTTTGTAGCAGAACACACTGGTGAAAAATTGCTTTAATCAAAGCTTACATTGCAAAGAAATTTCATGGAAAATCAAAGACTATAGACCTGGTTTGTAAAGTCATATGAGTAACATATATTTTCTGCAAATTTTATTTAAGCATATGCAATTACATCTTAAATATCTGTATTTCAATAATTGGATATTGCCCTCATTTGCTTGCATCATCTATTTTGAACTCTTTGTATTTTCATGTTTGAATAAATATGTAATTACTGTACTAATCCATGAATTTTACCTTGTTTCAAATTTCAAATTTTAAACAAACTTTATTAAAGATTATCCTCTTTTTCATCAAATTGATAAATATTCTTTCTGCAAAATTGAAATTCTTCTTTAAAAAAATAACTTGCATCAATATGAAGGACACTTTGCATACATTTGCTTTTCAATGCTTTATTTATTCAAAGAACTGAATTTCAAATCATTAGTTCCAGAGGGCCTCAGTGTTGCTTCCTGTTTTAAACATTTAACAATACACAGGCTGGTCACAATCATTCACAACTCCAACACATGCACATGTTTAGGAAAATATCAAATCAGAAAGGATTAAAAATGTTCTGGGACACAATGTTCTGTGTATACTAAAAAGCTGTGATTAAATATGGTATTCATTAAAAAGGCAGGTATTGTCTAAATTCAGAGATAGTAGGAACTGCAGATGCTGGAGAATCCGAGACAACAAGGTGCAGGGCTGGATGAACACAGCAGGCCAAGCAGCATCATAGGAGCAGA
>NC_063341.1:24737731-24767922 GCF_021869965.1 Rhincodon typus | reverse complement strand
CACCTTGTTGTCTCGGATTCTCCAGCATCTGCAGTTCCTACTATCTCAGGTAGAATTAAAGCCAGGTCTTCTGGTTTTGAGGTAGGGTCACAGCTCTACATAAGTTATTTTTAAAAAATGTAATCTATTTTTCTAATCAACCTTTGCAGACATGTTATTACACACCTATGGAGCAGGTGGGACTTGAACTCAGGCCTCCAAATCCAGAGAAAGGGACACTGCCACGACACCACAAGAGGGCCTATTGACCTGTTGTATTTGTTTGGGTCATTGCAGGCAGCTGCTCCAGGAAGAACTGATTATTTGAGAAAGTTGTTCAGGTATTGAGGCCAGGCCACACTGATAGATTTATACATTGCATTGCCAGTGGTCTTATACCAAACTGAAACTCATAACCAGAGAATTAAACTTCTTTGTGAATACATTAATTGGCTTGGGGGTTTAATGCTTGAAGATCACTGCAAATTGGACAAGACCATATCAGGTTTATTTTGCTATAAATTTAGCTATGTAACCAGATTAGTAAAGAACTCTACTACAGCTATTACAATATTTAATGGTCTTTTAGTTTTGATTTAATCTCACTCTGCCGCAATGAAATACCCTGTCAAGTTGCCCAGAAATTTATGAGATCTTCAGATAGCTAGGGTATTTATATTCAAGCCACATAACTTTAAGATGATAGTTTTCTAAGAGGAAGACAAGTATGCACACCATGAAGTTCCTTATTGCAAATTTATTAAGTAATAATACTTAAGTAATTAATAAATGTTCTTTTCAATCAGCAGGACTTATATACTTAATGGTAAGGTCCTGGGGAGTGTTGCTGAACAAAGAGAGCTTGGATTGCAGGCTAATAGTTCCTTGAAAGCAGAGTCATTGGTAGACAGGACAGTGAAGAAGGTGTTTGGTATGCTTGCCTTTATTGGTCAGTGCACTGATTATAGGAGTTGGGAGGTCATATTAAGGTTGCATAGGACATTGGTTAGGCCACTTTTGGAATATTATGTTCGTTTCTGGTCTCCCTGCTATAGGAAGGATGGTTGTGAAACTTGAAAGGCTTTAGAAAAGATTTACAAGGATGTTGCCAGGGAAGGAGGATTTGAGCTACAGGGAGAGGCTGAACAGGCTAGGGCTATTTTCCCTGGAGCATCAGAGGCTGAGGGGTGAACTTATAGAAGTTTACAAAATCATGAAGGTCACGGATTGGGTAAGTAGACAAGGTCTTTTTCCAGGGTAGCGGAGTCCAAAGGTAAAGGGCATAGGTTTAAGGTGAGAGGGGAAAGATTTGAAAGGGACCTAAGGGGCAACATTTTCTGTCAGAGGATAGTGTATGTCCAGAATAAGCTACCAGACGAAGTGGTGGAGGCTGGTACAATTACAACATTTAAAAGGCATCTGGAAGGGTAAATGAATAGGAAGGGTTTAGAGGGATATAGGCCAAATGTTGGCAAATGGGACTAGATTAATTTAAGATATCTGGTTGGCATGGACAAGTTGGACCGTCGGTCTGTTTCCATGCTGCAGCTCTATGATTCTAATTAATTGCACGTATTTAGGATTATATGAATAAATTATTGCAGAGCAATAATGGAGAACAGTTTTCTTGTAAACCTGTTTTCTACAATAATGCAAAAGAACACAAAATGTCAAAAAGACTTGAAATCAAAAACAAAAGAAGGGAATTTTTAAAGCACAGAACTGGTCTAGCAGCATTTGAAAGAGAAAGTTGGCTTTTGCTCATAACCCTTCATCATATTTCTGCTAATTTTTTTTAAGATTGTGTACCTCGTCTGCAGGTTCTACACCTACTAGCCAGCCAAAGATTTGTAGTTTGTTTATTTTTAACATATCTGCAGGAAGTCTGACATTTCCTCTAGCATAGGGTTGCTACCAGAGACAGAACAGTTGGAACTGCTGCCTGCTAGTTAAACCCTGCAATGACCCTGATCCCTTTTTTCTCATCCAGGGAGTTCGTCAACTATGTAATAAGTGACATCCACACAACTCAAAGAGAGACTGTACTGAAGAATATATTGACCATATTGAGGAAAATCAGGCAGCCATAATGCATCGCTAGGAGCAACATGGAGATCTTAGAAGAAGAAAAACATCATGAAGAATTATTGGACAGTGAAGTGTCTCTGAGCAAGCTACAGACCTGCCAGGACAGGACATAAAGCTGACGAAAGTGAAAAGTAATTATTGACAGGTTCACTCCCTGGATGATTAGAGTGTGTATTGTTATATCTCTCCTAAGAGTTCCTGGAGTTTGAACATTAAACAAGAAAGGCAGGAATTTTGGCTAATTTCCCTGGCCCTGCATTCTTGGATTAAGTGCATTGGGTAATCAAGAGGCTGCTAACAAACTTTCCTAATAGAGGCAGAGGGGAGGAAATTGGAAGGCCCCTGCAAGTAACAAAAAAAAGCAAAGGCATAGCGATAGGCTACCCCTTCCCATTTTCTATCAATTTCTGCCAACATAGTATCCAACTTAGCAAATTACATACCTCAGAACTGAAAGTACAGAAAATAGTATGTTTTTGGAAAACAAAGAGAAAATCTCTCTTTCCTTGTTCCTCCTACAAAATAAAACTGGAAGACCTGGCTGATCTGTAGCTATTTTCTAATCAAACCATTCAGAGATGTTATTATATATCACTGGAACAGGTGAGAATTGAATTCAAGTCTTGTGGTTTAGAGGTAGCGACATTACCACTGTATTATAAGAACTCCCCTCTTCTGTAGGCTTAGTATGAGCCAGGAATTAACAATGTACATGTCTCTCATCACAGCTGGGTATGTTAATGTCCAGATAAGAACAAAGAACAATACAGCTCAGGAATAGGCCCTTTGGCCCTCCAAGCCTGCGCTGACACATTTTGCCCTTCCATGTTAAAACTGTCTTCACTTATAGGTTGCATATTCCTCTATTCTCTTCCTATTCATGCATTCGTCCAGGTGCTTCTCGAATGGTGCTGTTATGTCTGCTTCCACCACCTCCTGTGGCAGCGTGTTCCGGGCACTCACCACCCTTTGTTTGAAAATGTGCCTCGCATATCTCTTTTAAACTTCCCGCTTTGCACCTTGAATCCATGTCCCCTAGTAATTGACCCCTCCACCATAGGAAAAGAAGCCTCATACTTTCCACTCTATCCATGCCATTCACAATCTTACAAACTTCTATTAGGTCGCACCTCAACCTCGCATTCCAGTGAAAATAAACCCAGTCTATCCAATCTTTCTTCATAGCTAAAATCCCCCATACCAGACAACATCCTGGTAAATCTTTACTGTACCCTCGCCAAAGCATCCACATCCTTCTGGTAGTGTGGAGACCAGAATTGTTTGCAATATTCCAAGTGAGGCCTAATTAAAGTTCCATGAAGCTGTTTTTAGCTTCAAAACCATTTCTTCCAATCAGTAGCTCCTAAGACTTCTGGTTCAGTTTTGGACATAATTGACAATTTACGTGCTGGATTTTCACGTAGATTGCCATTTTGCTCCTTCCTTTTAGAAAGCGAAAGAGCTCCACATTCCTGACAGGAGATCTGATCAGAGCTCCTTCAAATAATGTTCGATGCTTCCACTCTGGTAGGATCCATACAGGGTTGAACAGCTGGGGGAAAAGGCAAATCACACATACCCATTTTTTTTCTCAGCAGTCAGTTGTTGTATTCTGTAATTTAAATGTCCAGCATCACAGACAGTCACTGTGACAACTGAAAGATAATTATATAAGGTAAGTGTGGGGTTTGGATGCCAGGAGGGTAGAGAGCTGGGTGCATAGGGGTAATGTGCTAATCAAATAGTGTGCCTGGATGTAGAGTGCTAGGTGATAGGGTGCCAGAAAACAGGTGCCACGCTGCAAGGTGGCAAATGGGCAAAATAAACAGTGGAGATTTTAGGGTAGGTCAATGTGGGTGGGAGCTACTGGATCTAACAGGGAGTGGGTGATATTGGGACATGGGAGAAATAATGGGTGATAGGGTGTGGGAAAGCGGGTGTCGAGCCCAGTGACAGGGGAAATGAAGGTCAGCTCCAGTGCTGGGGCGTTTTGTCCAGAGTGGGGATGGTGGTGTCCTATCTGGAGCGGGAAAGGAATGTCAGGTCTGGCGGAGGGAGAGGGTCGTGGGTACGAGCAGATCCTGTGGCAGGAGAATGTGTGGTTGCCTCCTGAGAAGGTCAGGGGTGTATTGGTTCCAGTGCGGGAAATCAGGGGCCTCAGAATTAGAGGTAGTGGTGTTGCAGGTATTGGGTACAGTGTCAGGTCTGGAGCAAACAGATGGCATCTAGTTCATACTAGGTGAAGAGGGTCCTGGGTCCAAAGTTGGGGTGGAAGTATACTGGCTCTTACTTATAGAGTGAGGTAGGCTCCAGAGTAGAAGAAGTCAGATCCAGGGGAGGCAGGGTGGTGTATTGGGTCCAGCAGCAGGGGAGATGAGATCAGTTCCCAGGAAAAGGTCAGGGGATGTCAAATCCCAGTGGGCAGAGTGTCATAACTCCAGGGGGCAGGGATGTCAGGTCCTGATGGTGGTGGGATGCATTGGGTTCTGTGGGGAGAGGGCTTGTAAGTGAGGGCCCGGATCATGTTAGGGTTTTTGAGGAGGTGCCATTGAGGGTCTGTAAAATGAGTTGAGGTGTCAGTTAAATAGTTAATCAGGAGCTAGACCAGGTATTTAATAGTCCAACCTTTCCTGAATAACTATTCAATTAACTAAAGGAGAATCCTCCAAATTATCTAATTTAAATATAGGGGTTTGTGTTGAATAATTACCCAGGGGAATCTTTAATGTTCTAGACAATTCCTTCAGATTCTGCGATGATGAGGATTCTGAAGGATCCCCACATGCAACTCACATCGATACTTCAGAAACGATTAACCAACAAAAATAAGGGTCTAGGCCCGAAACGTCAGCCTCTCTGCTCCTATGATGCTGCTTGGCCTGCTGTGTTCATCCAGCCCTGCACCTTGTTGTCTCTAAGTTCTCCTTCACACAGGTGTACACAGCAGTTCAGCTATGGCCAACCAGTTTTGTACAGTCCAGCAGAACAGAGGGCAATAATGAAAACTGACGGAGGAGGATTCTAGGAGAAATCCACTCAGTCAACATGAGAGAGAGAGAGAGACTGCATCCAGGATGGTCACATTGGCATGAAGTGCCAGAGAGTAGCAGTCCTGAACAACATGTGGCTGATTTAAAGCTGCAACTCTCCTCACTGCACACCATACAAGAAGGAGAGAAGTTTCTAGAACAGTCATACCCGAGAGTGGTCACTCTATATTGTCATAAGCAGGCAAGGCAGTGTGTAAAGATGGCAGATGAGTGGGTGACCATTCATTGAAAGGAAAGAATTCAGTGGGTCCACGAAACCCAAGGCTCCTTCGATTTGACTAACAGGTGTGAAATTTTAGATGCCTATTTAGTGAGCAACACAACTGAGTGGGGGTGGATGAATCAAGGGAAAACCACAGTACCATGGCGCTCAAGTTGATGCTGAGGAAACAGAGGCTGGTATGCAGATTAATAACGTAGTAGGAGTAGGTGACTTAACAGTTTGAGCAAGGGAAGGTTTGAGCAGCTGAAATTGCAAGTCCCATGTGGTCTGTTATCTCCTGGGTGCAACAATTCAGAACACAATGAAACGGCTAGATAAACTTCTAGAAAGGGGAGGTGAACAACCAGTGGTAGTGGTTCATGTGGGAACCAACAGCTCAGGGAGGGATAGCTTGGCAGACTCGTAGTGTCAGTTTTAGGAGCTAGGGGCTTGGTTGAAACACAGGACCTCGAGGGTAGTAATTTCAGAAATACTACCTGTGCCACAAGCTTCACCATTTAGTCAAAGGCAGATCGGGGGTAAATGCATAGCTTTGCATATGATGTAGAAGGGAGTGGTTTTGATTTCTGGCACATTAATATTACTTTTGGGAAAGGAGAAAGCTGTTCAGAAGAGATGGGTTTCAACTGAGCAGGAAAGGAACTAATCTCCTGGCTGAGACAGTAAATAGTGTAGTAGGGGTGGATTTAAAATTGTAAGGCAGATGGATGGGTTGACTAATAAGTCCAGTTTTGGAAATACCAGAGAGTACAATAGACAGAAAATGGGGAAGAGAAAAAGGAAGTGAGGGAAGGCTTAAGTGTTGACAGTGAACAAAACAAAGGTCATTTCCAACGGATAAGAAAGAGATAAGGGCAGGGTTAAATTGTATGTATGTAAATGCATGAAATATAGTGAACACAACTGGGGAACTGAAAGCTGAAATTGCACTAGGAGGATATGACATAGTAGCATTGACAGAAATGTAGCTCAAGCCAGAACAGGACTGGATACTTAACATCCCAGGTCATAATGCTTTTAGTAGAACATCGGAGGGTAAAAAGGGAGGTGTAGCAGTCTCAGTCAAAGATAGTATAATTGCCCTTCAATGAGATGCAGTTCCTGAATTAGAATCTAGATGGTTGGAGGTGAGAAACAAGAAGGGAGTGGTGACCTTATTGGATATTCATTCTAGACTTCCAAATAATGCGAAGGAAGTACAAGAGGGCATTTGTAGACAGATTATGGAAATCTCCAGGACAAGTAGTGGTGTGATATTTGGTGATTTCAATTACCCTAGGGCAGACTGGGATAAAGGTAGAGTGCTGGGCATAGAAGAGGAGAAATTCCTGTCACGTATGCGAGAGAACTCTCTGACGCAGTACATTTCCAGCCCTAACAGGGAGGAGGCTGCACTTAATCTGGTCCTAGGAAATGAGGCATGCAAAGTGTAGAATGTCAGAGTGGGGCAGGATTTGGGAAATGATGATCATAACATAATAAGGTTCAAATTAAATTATAAAAAGATAAAAGTCAGTCAATGAGTAAGATCCCAGACTGGAAAAGGGCAGATTTGAGGGATCTAAAACTTGAACTGGAGCACATTGATTGGAAATGCATTTTTGGGATAAAACAGTCGGTAAAAATGGGAAACATTCAAAAGAGAGATGAATAGGGTATAAACTAAATAATTAACCATGAGAATTAAATACAGAGAATCCAAAGCTAGAGTACCCTGGATGAGTAAGGGTACTAATGAGAAACTAAGGAAGAAAAAGGAAGCATATGATGCATACTAGAACAATAACAGTAATAGATATCAGGAAGACTATCTCAAATGCAGGAGGGAGGCTAAGACTGGAATAAGGAAGCCTAAGAGGAAGCATGAGGAAAACATGGCAGGCTACACTAAAACAAAAAGTAAAATGTTCTTCAAACGTATTAATAGTCAAAGATTAGTGAAGGATAATGTGGGCAGCACAAGGATCAGGTAGGATCAAGCTGCTCACTGAAGCAAAGGGTATGGCAGAGGTACTAATTGAATAATTTGCTTCTGTCTTTACCAAATTAGAAGCTGGTGCTAATGGCCTAGTTGAAAATATGGGTGTTGAGCAACAGAACAGATAGTGAGAGACAAAGAAGATGTGATAAAAAGATGGCAGCAACTAGAAGTAGAGAAATCGCCAGGCCCAGATGGAATATACCCCAGATGGAATATACCCCAGATTACTGAGAGAGGTAAGGGAGCAAACTGTGGGCCTGTTGGCAGAATTTTCCAGGCTTGTCTGAACTCAGGATTAGTTTTTTTTTCTATTCATTTGTGGAATGTGGGCGTCGCTGGCTGGCCAGCATTTCTTACCCATCCTTAGTTTCACTTGAGAAGGTGGTGGTGAACTGCCTTCTTGAACCACTGCAGTCCTCCTGCTGTAGGTTGACCCACAATGCCATTAGGGAGGGAAATCCAGGATTTTGAACCAGCGACAGTGAAGGAATGGCAATATATTTCCAAGTGAGGATGGTGAGTGGCTTGGAGGGGAACTTGGAGGTGGTGGAGTTTCCATATGTCTGCTTCCCTTGTCCTTCTAGATGGAAGGGGTCATGAGTTTGGAAGGTGCAGTGTGAGGATCTTTGGTGAATTTCTGCAGTGAATCTTGTAGATAGTACACACTGCTGCTACTGAGCGTTGGTGATGGAGGGAGTAGATGCTTGTGGATGTAGTGCCAATTAAGCGGGCTGCTTTGTCCTGGATGGTGTCAAGCTTCTGGAGTGTTGTTGGGGCTGCACTCATCCAGGTAAGTGAGGAGTATTCCATCACACTCCTGACCTGTGCCTTGGAGATGGTGGACAGGCTTTGAGGAGTCAGGAGGTGAGTTACTCGCTGCAGTATTCCTAGCTTCTGGCCTGCTCTTGTATCCACTGTATTTATGTGATGAGTCCAGTTGAGTTTCTGGTCAATGATAACCCCCAGGATGTTAATAGTAGGAGATTCAGTGATGGTAACACCATTGAGTGTCAAGGGGTGGCGGTTGGATTGTCTTGTATTGGTGACGGTCATAGCCTGGCATTTGTGTGGTGTGAATGTCACTTGCCACTTATTAGCCCAAGCCTGGGTATTGTCCAGATCTTGTTGCATTTGAACACAGGTTGCTTCAGTATCTGAGGAGTCATGAATGGTGCTGAACATTGTGCAAACATCAGCGAACATCCGCACTTCTGACTTATGTTGGAGGGTAAGTCATTGATGAAGCAGCTGAAGATGGTTGTGCCAAGGACACTACCCTGAGGAATTCCTGCAGCGATGTCCTGGAGTCGAGGTGATTGTCCTCCAACAACCTCCAACATCTTCCTATGTGTTAGGTATGACTCCAACCACCGGAGAGTTTGCCCCCTGATAACCATTGATTCCAGTTTTGCTAGGGCTCCTTGATGCCACACTTGGTCGAATGCACCCTTGATGTTGAGGGCTTTCACTCTCACCTCACCTCTGGAATTCACCCCTTTTGTCCATGTTTGAACAAGGCTGTAATGAGATCAGGAGCTGAGTGGCCTTGGCAGAACCCAAACTGGGCGTCACTGAGCAGGTTATTTCTGTGCAGGTGCTGCTTGATAGCACTGTTGATGACACCTTCCGTCACTTTACTGATGATCGAGAGTAGACTGATGGGGCGGTAATTGGCCGAGTTGGTTTTGTCCTGCTTTTTGTGTACAGGACATACTTGGGCAATTTTCCACATTGCCGGGTAGATACCAGTTTTGTAGCTGTACTGGAACAGCTTGGCTAGGAGAGCAACAAGTTCTGGAGCACGTCTTCAGTACCTTTGCCAGAATGTTGTCAGGGCCTGTAGCCTTTGCAGTATCCAGTGGCTCCAACCGTTTTTTGATATCACATGGAGTGAATCGAATTGGCTGTAGACTGGTATCTATAATGCCGGGGACCAGTGGAGGAGGCTGAGATGGATCATCCACTTGGCACTTCTGGCTGAAGATTGCTGCGAATGCTTCAGCCTTATCTTTTGCACTGATGTGCCAGGCTCTTCCATTATTGAGGATGGAGATATTTGTGGAGTTTCCTCCTCCAGTGAGTTGTTTAATTATCCACCACCATTCATGACTGGATGCGGCAGGGTCACAGAGCTTAGATCTGATCTGTTGGTTGTGGGATCACTTAGCTTTGTCTATCACTTGCTGCTTTCACTGTTTGGCATGCAAGTAGTCCTGTTTGATGGCTTCACCAGTTTGATACCTCATCTTCAAGTATGCCTGGTGCTGCTCCTGGCACACCCTCCTGCACTCTCCATTGAACCAAGGTTGATCCCCTGACTTGATGGTAATGGTTGAGTGGGGGATATGCCGGGCCATGGGGTTACAAATTGTGCTGAAGTACAGTTCTGTTGCTGTTGATGGCCCACAGCGCCTCATGGATGTCCAGTCTTGATTTGCTAGATCTGTGCGAAGTCTGTCCCATTTAACATGGTGATAGTGCCACAAAACATGATAGAAGTTATTCTCAATGTGAAGGTGGGACTTCGTCTTCAAAGGACTGTGCGATGGTCACCCTTACTGATACTGTCATGGACAGATGCAACTGCAGCTGCCAGATTAGTAAGGATGAGGTCAAGTGTGTTTTTCCTTCTTGTTGGTTCCCTCACCACATGCCACAGACACGTCTAACAGCTATGTCCCGTAGGACCTAACCAGCTCAATCAGTAGTACAGCTGCCAAGCCACTCTTGGTGGTGGATATTGAAATCCCCCATCCAGAATACATTTTGTGCCCTTACCATCCTCAGTGCTTCCTCATATTCAATATGGAGGAGTAATTATTCATCAGCTGAGGAAGGACGGTATATGGTAATCAACAGGAGGTTTCCTTGCCCATGTTTAACCTGAAGCCATGAGACTTCATGGGGTCCGGAGTCAATGTTGAGGATTCCTACAGCAACACCCTCCTGACTGTATACCACCTCTGCTGGGTCTGTCCTGCCGGTGGGACAGGACATATCCAGGGATGGTGATGCTGGTGTCTGGGACGTTGTTTGCAAGGAATGATGTAGTGAGTATGACGATGTCAGGTTGTTGCTTAACTAGTCTATGAGACAGCTGTCCCAATTTTTGCACTGGCCCCCAGATGTTAGTGAGGAGGGTTTTGCAGGGTCAACAGGGCTGTTCCTGCCATTGTCTTTTCTGTTGCCTGGGTTGATGCCAGGTGATCTGTCCGGTTTCATTTCTTTGAGACTTTCTTGCAATCAGTACAACTGAGTGGCTTGCTAGGTCATTTCAGAGGGCAACTGAGAGTCAACCACATTGTTGTGCATCTGGAGTCACATGTAGGCCAGACCATGTGAGGGTGGCAGATTTCCTTCCCTGAAGGGCATTAGTGAACAAAATAGGATTTTCTGAAAGTGATCAGTAGATTCTTAATTCCAGGCATTTTTTTAAGTTATTGAATTCAAATTCCACCATCTGCCGTGGTGGGATTCGAACCCGGGACCCCAGAACATTATCTGGGTTTTTGGATTAATAGTCCAGTAATACTACAACTAGGCCATCGCCTACCCTACTGCTAATCTATGCTGCCGGGGGCCTAGACGATTGCAATATGACATTGCTGTTTAAGAAAGGATAACCCAGAAAACTGCAGACAGGGCAGCTTGACGTCAATAGTGGGAAAACTGATGGAGGCAACAATATGGGATAAAGTAAATATACACTTAGAGAAAACTAATACTAGACAGTCAACATGGCTTTGTCAAGGTCAGGTCATGTTTAATAAATTTAACTGAGTTCTTTGACAAGGTGATACAGGCAGTGGATGAGGATAGTGCTGTTGATGTGTATTGAACTTTCTGAAAGCACTTGATGTGGTGCCATATAGCAGGTTGGTTAGCAAATCAAAAATGCTTGGCATTGATGGGTCCTTGGCCAGATGGATTAGCAGTTGCAAAAAGATTAAAAAAACAGAGGATAGACATAAATGGGCATTTCTCAGATTGGAGCCAAGTTGAAAGTGGTATTCTCCAGGGATCGGTGTTAGGACCCTTGCTTTTTCTGATTTGAAGATGTATGTTGAGGGAAATTTTTCTAAATTTGCAAAGGATAATAAGCTACGGAGAATAGTGAATTGTGAAGATGATGCTGAGCGACTTCAGAGGGACATTGACCAGTTGGTCAAATGGGCAGGCATCTGGTCGATGAATTTGAATGCAGAGAAATGTGAGGTAATGTATTTTGGTGGACGAAACACGGAGACACAGCATAGGAGCAGACGGACCTGGGGTTCACATGCATGATTCTCTGACAGTGGCCAGGCAAGTTGGGACAGTGGTTCAGAAGGCTTATAGGGTCCTTGGGTTTAAAAATAGAGGCATACAGTATAAAAGCATGGAAGTGATGCTGTACCTCTACAAATCATTGGTCAGACCACAGTTCTGGCCACCTTATTTAAGGGAGGATGTTAAAGTTCTGGAGAGAGTTCATAGGAGATTTACTAGAATGAAACCAGGAATGAGGGATTTTAGATTCCAGGTAAGATTAGAGAAATTAGGCTTAATCTCCTTTGAGCAGGGATTAAGAGGTGACTTTACTGAGGTGTTGAAAATTATGATCAATTTTGACAGGGTAAGAGAGGATATTTTGTTTTTACTAGTTGGTATGTCAGTGACTAGGGGTCACATTTTCAAGAGGATGAGAAGGCCAATTTAATAACTGGGAATGAGGAAATAGCCAAGACATTAAACAGTTATTTCGTGTCAATCTCCACAGTGGAAGACACAAATAACATGCCGAAAACTAATGGCAAGAAGGTTATAGCAGGTGAGGACCTAGAAACTATCATTATCACTAAGGAGGCAGTGCTGGGCAAGCTAATGGGGCTAAAGGTAGACAAGTCTCCTGGCCCTGATGAAATGCATCCCAGGATACTAAAAGAGGTGATGGGGCAAATAGCAACTGCACTAGTAATTATTTACCAAAATTCACTGGACTCTGGGGTGGTTCCCGCAGACTGGAAAACAGCCAATGCGACGCCACTGTTTAAAAAAGGAAGTAGACAAAAAGCAGGTAACTATAGGCCAGTTAGCTTAACTTCGGTAGTGGGGAAAATGCTTGAATCTATCTTTAAGGAAGAAATAGTAAGACATCTGGATGTAAATTGTCCCATTGGGAGCACCCAGCATGGGTTCATGAAGGGTAGGTCATGTTTAACTAATTTGGTGGAATTCTTTAAGAACATTACTTGCATGGTGGACAATGGGGTACCTGTGGGTGTGGTGTATCTGGATTTGCAGAAGGCATTTAACAAGGTGCCACACCAAAGGCTGCTACATAAGATAAAGTTGCATGGTATAACACGTAATATTGGCATGGATAGAGGATTGGTTGACCAGTAGAAAGCAAAGAGTAGGGGTAAATGGATGTTTTTCTGGTTGGCGGTCAGTGGCTAGTGGTGAGCCTCAGGGATCAGTGTTGGACCGCAATTGTTTACAATTTACATAGATGATTTGGAGCTGGGGACTAAGTGTGGTGTGTCAAAATTTGCAGATGACACTAAGGTGAGTGGTAGAGCAAAGTGTGCAGAAGACACTGAAAGTCTGCAGAGGGATATAGATAGTCTAAGTGAGTGGGCAAAGGTCTGGCAGATGGAGTACAATGTTGATAAGTGTGAGATCATCCATTTTGGTAGGAATAACAGCAAAATAGACTATGTTTTAAATGGTAAAAAATTGCAGCACGCTGCTGTGCAGAGGGACTTGGGTGTCCTTGTGCATGAATCACTAAAAGTAGGATTGCAGGTGCAGCAGGTAATTAAAAAGGCAAATGGAATTTTGTCTGTCATTGCCAAAGGGATAGAGTTTAAAAACAGGGAGGCTATGCTGCAGTTGTATAGGGTCCTGGTGAGGCCACACCTGGAGTACTGTGTGCAGTTTTGGTCTCCTTACTTGAGAAGAGATATACTAGCACTGGAGGGGGTGCAGAGGAGATTCATTCGGTTGATTCCAGAGTTGAAAGGGTTGGATTATGAGGAGAGACTGAGTAGACTGGGATTATACTCATTGGAATTCAGAAGAATGAGGAAGATCTTATAGAAACATATAAGATTATGAAGGGAATAGATAAGGTGGAGGCAGGGAGGTTGTTTCTGCTAGCAGGTGAAACTAGGACTAGAGGGTATCGCCTCAAAATAAAGGGAAGCAGATGTAGGACTGAAGTCAGGAGGAACTTCTTCACCCAAAGGGTTGTGAATCTGTGGAATTTTCTGCCCAGTGAAGCGGTTGAAGCTACCTTGCTGAATGTTTTTAAGGCAAGGCTAGATAAATTTTTGAACAGTAAAGGAATTAAGGGTTATGGTGAGTGGGCGGGTAAGTGGAGCTGAGTCTCAAAAAGATCAGCCATGATCTTATTAAATGGCGGGGCAGGCTCGAGGGGCCAGATGGCCTAATCCTGCTCCCAGTTTTTATGTTCTTATGTTCTAAAAGAGTTGGGAGTAAAATGAGGACAAACTTCTTTACTCAGAGAGTTGTTAGGATTTTGAATGCGCTGCCTAGGACAGTGGTGCAGACAGATTCCATAGGAGATCTCAAAAGAGAGCTGGATATACATTTGAAAGTGACGAATTTTGAGGGCTACGGAGATAGGGCTAGAGAATGTGACTGGCTGAGTAGCTCTTTTGAGAGCCAATACAGACACGATGGGTCAAATGGCCTCCTTCTGTACTGTAAAATGTTATGATTCTCTATGATTCTATAACCTCTCTGTTGTTATAGCCTATGCCATAACTGATAAAGACAAGTTTCCCACACGCCTTCTTAACCACTCTATTAACCTATGCTGCCACCCATGGGGATCTGTGGGCAATCACCCGGGGATCCTCCTGTTCCTCTGAGCTTCCTCGCTTCCTGATATTCATTGAGTACTTGCTTATCTCGTTGCTTCTTCCAAAGTGCGTCACCTTGCACCTTTCAGGTTTAAATTCCACTGATCAACCTTTCTGACCAATCCGTCTTTATCCTCCTGTAACCTAAAACTTCTTCCTTACTGTCAACCACTTGGTCAATCTTCAGGTCATCCACAGATATCATCACCCCAAATTTCTCATCTATGTTGTTTATATATATATATCACAAAAAATAAGGAACCCAGCACTGATCCCTGTGGGCCACAGACACCGGCCTCCAGTCACACAAAAAGCATATTACTTTTACTATTACTATTACTACTGCTCTTGTTATTACTATTGCTATTGTTATTACTATTGCTATTACTATTACTATCACTATTACTCTGCCTCCTACCACTAAGCCAGTTTTGAATCCATCTGGCCAAGTTACACTGGATCCCATATATTTTTACCTTCTTTATCAGTCTTCTATGTGGGGACCTTGTCAAAAACTTTGCTGAAATCCACATAAAATACATCATTAGCACTACCCTCATCGACATACCTGCTCACCTCCTCAAAAAATTCAGTTGAATTTGTTCAGCGTGACCTCTCACTGATTATCCATAATTGAACATTGCCTCTCCAAGTGGAAATTAATTTTTTCCCTCAGAGTTTTCTCCAATAGCTTCCCTACCACTGATGTGAGACTCACTGGCCTGTAATTCCTTGCTTATCCCTACCACTCTTCTTGAAAAATGAAAACACAGCAGCTGTCCTCCAGTCCTCTGGCATCTCCCACGTGGTGAGAGAGGAATTAAAAATCAGAGCCTTGTAATTTCCTCCTGGGATATGACTCATCCGGACCTCGGATTTGTCTACTTTTAAGTCTGCAAAGCTTCAAAACGTCCTCACTTCCTCTGCCAATCTACTCAAGAACTTCAGAGTCTCTCTCCCCAAATTATGTATCTATGTCCTCCTCCATCTGACAAGTAAAGACAGAAGTGAAGCACTCATTTAATACATTACCAATGTCCTCTGGCTCCATACACACATTGCCCCCATGGTGCCTAATTGACCTTTATCTTTCCCTGGTTATTCTCTTTCCCTTAGTATATTTATAGAACATCTTGGGATGCTCCAAACCTGCCAGTACTTTTTGATATTCCCTCTTTTCCCTCCTAACTGCTTTCTTGAGATCTTCATACACCAGCACCCTTCTCCCACCCCCATACTTTCGATATTCCACTGGGGTTTCCATTGATTTGCTCCCTTTGCACCTGCTGAAAGCCTCTCTTTTCCATCTTATCCAGTTTGAAAATTCCTAGACATCTAGGGTTCTCTTGGACTTGTTGCTTCTATACGTCAGCCTAAAGGCAACATGTTGGGCCCGTACTCTCCCCACTTCTGTTTTGTATGCCCCCCTGCCCATTGTTTTCTTGTAGATTTTCCCACAAGTAATTGTTCCCAGTCTACTTTGGCCAGATCCTACTTTATTTTAATAAAATCTACCTTCCCTCAATTCAAAGCCCTTTTGTTCAAACCAACTCTTGTTTTACATAGCAAACAAATCATGCTGTATTGTGGTTGCTATCAATAAAATGCTCCCCTACTGCCACCTCGACCACCTGTCTGGGTTTATTCCCACAAATTAGGCCCAGCACTGAGCCATCCCTTTTTGGAACGTCTACATGTTGACCTCCTCTTTAAATAATTTCAATGATCAAACCTTTGCTACATTTTGGAGAATTTCTGAAATTCACTGTCCTCCAGGAGAAGAAATTCTTTCACATCTCCGATTTAAATGAATCTCCTCTTATTCTGTAACCATGTCCCTTAGATTGAAATTCCCTCCCTACTAGTGGAAACGTCTTCTCAACATGTATCGTATCAAACCCCCTCAGAATCTCGTATGTTTCAATAGGATCATCCCTCATTCTTTTAAATTCTAATAAATAAAGGCCTAACCTGTTCTTGATAAGTTAACCCCTTCATCCCAGGAATCAGCCTGGTGAATCTTAAGAACATTCGTGAATCTCTTTGAATAGCTTCTGATGCAAGTATATCCTTTCTTAAATTTGGGGATAAAAACTGGACATCGTACTCAGGTGCTGCCTCACCCGTCAAGTTGTATCTAGACTCTCAATTTGCGTTTCATGCACAAGAACACTCAGATCCCTCTGCAATGCAAACTTCTGGGTGCCTGTTGGAGAATTATGGCACCATCTTCCCGTTCTCTGACATCTACTGACTGATTGGCCATTAATGTGCAGGATAGCTTTAGAATGCCGCTCCTCATCTGGATTCATAAATATGGTGTGGATGCCAGGGATGCTGGTCTTTTGATGGATATCCACTGAGTGGTTGAGTTATTTTTGGAAAGGGCTCACCGTATGATAGGGCTAGAATCAGATAAAAGGAACACCATAGTGCTAGGTAGGTTATTAATGAGGCAAGTTTGGTAAGATATGGCAAGAGATCTCGTGAGGCCCTGTGGCAAAATCCCTCCAAAAACCACGACACAACTGACACTTAACCAAAAGACATTAGATTCATCCCATGGTATTGAAGATGCATTTATTGAGCTTGTCCACTTGTCCATTTATTGAATTTCTTATGACACTGCATCCAGGCTCTCAGGGCTTAACTGCTGAGAAGTTAAGGAGTTAGGGATTGACTTCTGTTGTCTCTGATCCTACAGGTCCTTCTAGTAGGGGTCCTAGCCTAGCCCCGACTTTTGGTTCCCCACTTTGTGTTCAGATCAGCCATAATCCCATTAAATGGTGTGAGAAGCTCGAGGGTCTAACTCGTCTCCCTCGATTCCCAAATTGCTGTGAGTAAATTGTGCTAATCTGACAATATTGCCAATAGAAAATCCCTCAGAAGCATCTTTAAGTAGGGAGGATTCCCATTTCTAATTATTATTTACTTATCCCTGATGGAGATGAGCTTGTGTAGATATTGAGCATTGAGAGCAGGATTCTCAGCTGTGACGGTCTTCAAGTTAAAATGCCCTGGCACCATATCTACTTAGGGCTCACACCTGACCACTGGGGCAGGCTGCCAGAAAAATCCCAGCAACCAAGACTGTTATACAGGGATGGAACTGTTACCTTTTCATGGGTTTGCAATCCACCTTGGCCGTAATGATGTCAAGAGTCAAAAAGAAATATTGCTCAATTTCTCTTTCCTTTGCAGTTGAAAATTAGCAGAATAAATATCTCAGCCCTTTACCACTAAATGTTTCAGTTGCAAGAAAATTGCAGAAATGATATTTCATTCCACTCATTTGCTAGTTTAATTACAAATCCCAGCAGTGGCGACATCACCACAAGTGAGCCAAGCAATCAAGACAGAGACCTCAAATTAAATCAGGACTGAGGGAATGAGATGACAACAGTAAGAATTAAAAACAAATTCATTTTCTTCCCTGAGGCCAAAGCTGCAATGTTAAGACAAAAGGATTCAAACAACTTGTAACACCTAAACACTTTCCTTGAACAGTTATAGCAACAAGGATTGAGCTATATTTGCTTCAGGACTGAAATTTTCATTAAACATTCACCCTAGATTGGCTCAGAATAATTAACAAGTAAATTTGAATTTGCCTGCTATGAGTAAGACTTCCTTTTCCAATTTCCTGTAACAGCACATCCACTTGCTTCAAAACTCCCCCAGTGTATGTGCTTGTTTCTAGTAGCACATAAGGGTAACTAATGTTAATTTAGTTTTAATAGCAAAAATGGGTGAGTTAGGTTCAGCCGGGAAGTAAACCTTAGTTAAATTTCAGACCCAGCCACATCCCATTTCCAACTCATCCTCTTGAGTGGATGATAGGGAGGTGTCAGGCAGACCACACTCAAAAAGCGGGTCCATCACTGAAATCATTTAAGGCAGCTGTGTGGTTTCATTTTGTTTTAAACTAATGTCAGCTGGATTTCCTATATTTAGAAATGATTCCGGATTAAAGAAGGCAAGCAATGTCCAATCCATAATATAAGTGCATTCGCAACACTAATGTGATCTACAATATTCTCTCATGATCTCTTTAGATCTCTATTCCTGATTCTCCAAATTCCCTGGGATCTCCCACCATCCCCCACAAGTTACCAGTCGTTAGTTCCTCAGCTGCTTCCTGCATGGAGGGAGTTCATGGCTGTCAGGTGGGAAACCTACTGGAAAAAAGATAGAAGACATCCCGTAACTGAATCATGCAGGATTTCTGGCAAGCTCTAACTGCAATATTTCCAATCCGGAAATCCTCCCCTTGAACCCTGTCCTCTAATGGCTCCAAGTAAATATCAGGGACCCTGTCTCTATGTAAATAACATTAACAGGATACCTTTAGTCCTGTTTGGTTTATTTTAAATCACTGCGTCTCATATCCAGACCAAGAAATAGACTGTGCCAGAATGGCTTAGTAATATGCAAGATGATAAAGTCTGTAAATAGCATAGATTGGATATGAAGCGACAGCTTTTTTTATATTGTGTTTATCAATATGATAAATTATTCCCTAGACAGATAGCCTTCAAAGTGCTTGGGACAGCTCGGAAATTCCCATATCTGCTCTTGGGGATTTAAAACATTTCTTTTAAATTAGCTTTGCTCCACAGCTTTCTTCTGTTTTCTCCCTCCCCCTGACTTGTCTCTCACTGGCCTATGATTTCACTGGGACTACTTGACCTTTGATTAGTCCTACCCGAAAGGCCCTTGACGAAGAGCGGCAGCTACATTTCTAACTGTGCGAGACATCACAACTGTAACGAAGTTGAGTGGAGTAATTGTGAAGTGAAAGGCAGGAAGCTAAAATGGTTCCTTTAAGAGATTTGTGGTTTGTCTGTACTTAGAAATTTAAAAAAAAGTATGTATGTGGGCAGCAACTGAAGTTGCCAGTACAGAAAGCCTCAAAAAGTTAAACAAGTGTATCAAAAAAGCCTTACATGTGGCAGGCAAAATAGCAGTCTTTGTTTTCATGTTGTGACAACAAGTTTGAATTCGGCCATTTAATTTAAACGAAGTACCTAGATACAGAAAGCCAACTGAGTTTAAATCTGATGGTGTTGACAGCCTGAAGCCAATCATATTATAAGAATTTGATAATGTCATTACAGGTATACAAGACAAGAGCATTTGGAAAATCAGGGAGAGCCAGCTGCCACCTGCCAGAGTTAGCACCATTCAGCTCTCAGAGAAAACCCATCTAATTCATCAAAGGTACCACGGTACTTTAGCTCAAAGTCCCCATTGAAGAAATTATAGAGATAAAACATCCGTGACAGCAGAATTAATGAAAGAAAGGTGTTTGTGAAGAGACCGGAGACAACAGAATATTCCAGAAGACAATCTGTGTGAACTTGGAGAGATTAAGTTATAATTTATTGCTTCTTATTAATTGAGTTTATATTAGTGGGACCTGTCTTTATTTAAACAGCGTTCTAGTAGAATTTAGACTCGTTAGGGAGTAGTCAGTAGTCTAAGAAGGAATTGTCAGTTTGTTCGAAATTTTGTCAATTTGTTCATTGTTTGGTTAAATAAATAAATTGTTTCTTGTTACTTCTAAAGTGGAGATCAGGCATTTTCTTTCTTTTAACCATACTTTTAATAGATGACAAGGGGAAAGATGAGCCTCTCTGTGTTTTTAGGGGGTAATTATTAGAGGGGAACCCATACTCCTGTCATAACAGATTGGGGCTTGTGTTTAATTATCAGAGGGGTTCAGCCATTCCCTGTCGTAACACAACCAACTTTGATCCTGTCTTCAGCAATCATCCACTTACAGCAGGGCTCAGTGATCATCAGGAGCAAAGGCACTAGGCTTTCTTTTACCTTTCTTGCTATGGTTGGCAAGGAGATCCAAAATAGCCTCCAAATTCCACGGTGGCCTTAATCCAGTTATGGGGTCACTCGCCTGAACTCTAAATAGAACCGGCTCTCTGAATATCTGATCGTCATATACTTCTCCCTAAACAAAGTTTATGATTGTCTGCCAAGGCCGTCCACTCATTCACTCTACATCCATTACCATTTTGCATATCATATTAAAAATTTCTGGATTACTTTTAATTGTCACTGGGAGGTTGATGCCAATTCCGATAGTCTCTCAGTCAATCTGGGAGGATTGGCAATCCTGTATACCTCATATTGACAGCCATGATCAGCAAAGTTAGAGTCATTACCTTATGGTTCCTGCTGTACCAAACATATTCTTTGTCTCAGATCTATAGTGTTCAAAATTCACATTCATTAAATATGGACCACGATACACTACCTGAGCGTTCGTTTAATTGCTACCACCACTGTTCTGATTCCAGGTATAACTCTCCATCCCTATTGTCCTCTCCCAAGTTTGATGAATACTGTGGCATATTTTAAATCCAGCTGAGCAGGAAGGTGCAGTCTTGATTTAACATCTCATGCAAAAGACAATATCTCAATCAATGCAATATCTGCTTCCTCAGTACCGTATTGATGTATAGCCTAGATTAATAGCTTTGGTCTGAATCCTGCTTGAACCTGGTATATTTCTGACTGAGGGGAAGAAGTACTATCAATGAGCCAAGATCACACAACTCACTGAACCTTTTCTTTCAGGTATTATTCAGAGTACTGAGCAAGACATCAACATCAAAATTATATTTGCATTATTTTATCAATACGTTTGTTAAGATAGGGCACTTGGGAATTTAATACAATATTTGAAAACCAGATTAATGACTTAGTTAATGAAAATAGTTCATCCAGGAATTTGACCTGGATATGATAATCATATGCTAAAAATAGTACACATTGGAATTTTAATACAAGCTGAACATATAATACAAATGAGGTTTCAGTCAGGAAATTCAACACCATCAGTGTTTTACCAGTTATCCGTGAATTTACAGAACTATAAAATTATAGATGAAAGGTAAAGATATTTATACAATACCATAATTTATGAAAATAGCTCTCACTTAAGATAGTGTACCATTACTTTTGATTTCTTCTTAAATATATAGATTTTACCATTTTTCTAAATTGTTTGTTCTGAAGGTTTTTTTGAGAATCTTCAGTTGAGTTTATTATTTCATGGGTGTCGCTAGCTGGCCAGCATTTATTGCTCATTACCAATTGCCCTTCAGAAGCTGCCACCTTCAACATTTGTCGTCCATGTGCTGTAGGTTGACCTTAAGGAGGGAATTCTAGGATTTTAACACAGCAACAGTCAAGGAACTGTGTCTGGGACGTTGTCTGTAAGGTATGATTTTGTGAGTATGACTATGTCAGGCTGTAGCTTGACTAATCTGTGGGACAGCTGTCCCAATTATGCTGCTAGCCCCCAGATTTTAGTATGGAGGATTTTGTAGGATTGACAGGGCTGTTTTTACCATTGTGATTTCCACTGTTTCGGTCAATGCCAGGTAAACCATGCAGTTTCATTTCTTTGTTGAAGCTCTGTAGCAATTGATGCAACTGAATGGCCATTTCAGAATGCAGTATAAAGGCAACCATGTTGCTCTAGGTCTGGAGTGACAGGTAGGCCACATGAGGATGGCAGATATCCTTCCCTGAAGGATATTCATAAACCAGATGGGGTTTTCTGACAATTAACAATGGTTTCATGGTCATCATTAGATTTTAATTCCAGATATTTGTTGAATTCAAATTCCATCATCTGCCATGGTGGGATTCCAACCTGTGTCCTTTAAGCATTAGCTGAGTTTCTGGATTAGTCGTCAAGCAAAAATACAACTAGGCTATCGCCTCCTGCAATGTTTTTCTGACCACCACAAGATAATTGTTTGTTTTATTTGTTCATGGAATATGGGTGTCACTGGCTAAGCCAGCATTTGTTGCTTATCTTCATTGCCCTAGGGAAAATGGTGATGAGCTGCCTTCTTGAACCACTGCAATCCTTGGATGTATGGGTACCCACAATGCTGCTAGTTACAGAGTTCCAGAATTTTGACCCAGTGACAATGAAGGAACAAGGATATTGTTCTAAGCCAGAAAAGTATGTGACTTGGATGAAAACTTGCAGGTGGTTATGTTTCCATGCATCTACTGCCTTTGCCCTTCCAGGCAGTAGAGGTCGCAACTTTGTCAGGTGCCTTCAGAGGAGCCTTTGTAAATTTGTACACACTGCTACTACTAATGGTGAAGGTTGCACTAGCAACTATTATTTTAATACTCCTGCAAGAACACTGCACACTCAGAAATACACACACCAGCTCAAGAACTGGACAAGGCTGCATCTCTGCGATCTTCAGTCACTGTCATAGCACTCATTCCCTTTGAGTTGACCCAAATGCTCACAATATCTCTGCATTTCATTGCCCTAGCTGGCCTTTTTGCACTTTGTCCCTTTTAGCCAGAGATATTAGGCCAATATTACTACGTCTTTCCATGTCATTTAGTGCAGACACAACGTCAGGAAGCTTTTCATAGTTGTTAGCAGGCCTCAATCAAGTCAAGGTGCCTTTAGTCAGAAGGTCCTGGCAGCCATCTTTACTCATAAGGGGAAAGGAGCTGAATAATAGGCACTGTCTTGACTCTTGTTGCCCTATTCTGGACTGCTTTCCTCCTGTAATGTCATCCAGATCTCCCTGACTAGATCAGATTAACAGCTCCAATCACATATTCTATAAGGTCTTCCTGGCTGATCCCATTCCAATTGCTACATATTTACTGGAATTTAGAAAAATGAGAGGTGATTTCATTAAACCATATAAAATTCGTACAGGGTTGGACAGACTGGATGCAGGGATGCTGTTTCCCCTGCCAAGAGTTTCCAGAAAAAAGGGCCCTGGTCTCAGAATGCACAGCAGGTCATTTCGGACTGAGGTGAAAAGAAATTTCTTTCCTCAGGGAATGGAATTCTCTACCACACAAAGCTGTCAAAGCCAAGACAATGAATATATTTAAGAAAGAAATAGGTTAACATGTTCAAGGAGTCCAGGGAAAGAGAGGGAATACAGTGTTGGCTTAAAGGATCAGCCAAGATCATGTTGAATGGTACAGCACACCTGATGGACTGGAATGGCCTACTGCTTCTACTTGTATGTTTCTAGTTGAATAGCATATGCCCATATATTCCATTTACAATCTAAACTGATTTGAGCATTGGTAGATATCTTTAAAAGTACTCATTTGCCAGTTGGGATTTTTTCCTGACCTGAATGCATCCATCAAATATAACCAGGGAGAAATCCTCACTGACACAGGCAAGGACATGCCCCAGATGTTGCCACATTACGGGATTTAACAGCAACTGAGAAAGGCAGTACATCAGGTAAGTGAGGGGATAGAGTGCAAAATAAGTAGATATGGAGGAAGTGTGACAAATGGGTAAGTAAGGGTCAATGTGCCAACTTGTTATTTTGTGTGTGAGGGTAGAACGGTATCAAATGGGTAGGTAATGGGGTAGAGTGTAAGGTGGGTGACGGGTCTGGGAATGCAGCTGATGAGGTGGGGTGGGGTGCCATAGAAGTAAAGGGAGTAGGGTAACAGATTAGTGAGGGGTAAGGTGCCAGATGAGTGAAGAGGGTCACGTTTCAAGTGGATAGGTAAAGGGGTATTCAAACAGCTGAGTGACGAAGGCAGGGTTGCAGGTGGGTGAGGAGTGCAGGGTACAGGCAGCTGCTCAGTAAAAGTTGAAGTTCAGGATGTGTCGAGGAGGAAAGTCTTGAAAGGGGTGATGGTGTATTTGATCCAGCAGGACCAAGTCAGTCCAGAGCTGTACTGGCTCCAGCAGGACCAGGTTGGAAAAGGTCGGGGTGAAACGTCAAGGGATGTCAGTTCCAGCTGGGCCGTGCAGGGGGATGGGGTTGAGTCAAGGACTGTTCCTTTAGGTGGGAGCCAAGAAATGGGGGAGGTGCAGTTGTGGAAGTCAGTGATGGGTTGAGGAGTCAGTTTTGTAGTTATCTAAGAGTCAGACTAAGTTTTAAACCTCTAATGTTTCCTGGAGTTATTAAACTGAAGTGAGTCAGAATCAATTTGATCCTGATGCACATCTCCAGTCTACAGTACTCCAACAATTCTCTGACCATTGGAATATCCAGGCCCTACAATAGATATATTTAGGGGGATGCTATAGGTAGGTACATGGAAGTGAAGTAATACAAGGATATCCTGATAGAATGAAATGAAGAGGAATGGAAGAAGACTTGTGTGGTGCATAAACATCGCATGGAACAGCTGAGTTAAGTGGTCTGCTTCTCTGTTGTAGTTTTGCTCTATGCACAGTTCTGTTTACAGTTCCATAGTACATTGGCTAAATTAACACAGCCCAAGTTTCTCTTTAATATTTTTTCCAGGTGTTCTTCCACAAAACTCTATTAGTTCAGTGGCATAATTGGGAATGAAAGAATGTTCTATGTTCTATTTTACGTTTCTATATATGATTGAATTAATGAATTGATGCCAGTGTTATTTACAAAAAGGAACAAGCAAAAAAACAAACAATTCTCAATTCCCTGAAGAAAATGTTCTAACCAATGCAAACCCTTCCATCTCTCTTCGGTTTGAGCAATTTCCATTAATTGCTGTATATTTTCTTCCAAATTTCAGTTAGCATAAATCATTTTAAGGTGCATTTATCATCTCAACAATGCCTCATTATTTAGCACAGGAATGAGTCATGGCCTTTGGGTTGTAGTATTACTTGTTCCACATTGAGCTAAACACAATTCAATACGAGGGTACGTTATGCCCAAAAGTAGGCCGGGTGTAGACAAGGCCCAAATATTTCGTCTGAATTTCTCATGCTATTGTATTCTTATTCTTATTCATTTTATGGGATGTGGGCGTCACTGGCTGTCCAGCATTTATTGCCCATCCTAGTTGCCCTTGAGAAGGTGGTGGTGAGCTGCCTTCTTGAACCGATGCAGTCTACCTGCTGTGGGTTGACCCACAATGCCATTAGGGAGGGAATTCCAGGATTTGGACCCAACGACCATGAAGGAAAGGCGATATATTTCCAAGTCAGGATGGTGAGTGACTTGGGAGGGGAACTTGAAGGTGATGGTGTTCCCATACGTCTACTGCCTTTGTTCTTCTAGATGGAAGTGTTTGTGGGTTTGGAAGGTGCTGTCTGAGGATCTTTGGTGAATTTCTGCAGTGCATCTTGTAGATAGTACACATGTAGCTACTGAGTGTTGGTGATGGAGGGAGTTGAAACTTGTGGTTGCAGTGCAAATCAAGCGGGCTGCTTTGTCCTGGATGGTGTCAAGCTTCTTGAGTGTTGTTGGGGCTGAACTCATCCAGGCAAGTGGGGAATATTCCATCACAATCCTTATTTGTGCCTTGTAGATGGTGGACAGGCTTTGAGGAGTCAGGAAGTGAGTTACTCGCTGCAGCGTTCCCAGTCTCTGACCTGCTCTTGTAGTCACTGCGCTTATGTGGTGAGTGCAGTTGAGTTTCTGATCAACGATAATGACCAGGATGTTGGTAGAGGGGGAATCAGTGATGGTAACACCATTGAATGTCAAGGGGCCATGGTTAGGTTGTCTCTTGTTGGTGATGGTTATAGCCTGAGGTTTGTGTGGCACGAATGTTACTTGCCACATGTCAGCCCAAGCCTGGATATTGCCCAGATCTTGTTGCATTTAGACACAAACTGCTTCACTATCCGAGGAGTTGCGAATGTTGCTGAATGCAATCATCGGCAAACATCTCCACTTCTGACCTTACGATGGAGATCACTGATGAAGCAGCTGAAAATGGTTGGACCTAGGATACTACCCTGAGGAACTCCTTCAGAGATGTCCTGCAGTTGAGATGACTGACCTCAAAGACCATCTTCCTATGTCGCAGGTATGTCTCAAGCCACTGGAGCGTTTGCCCCCTGATACCCACTGATTACAGCTTCACTTGGTCGAATGCAGCCTTGATATCAAGAGCTGTCACTCTCACCTCACCTCTGGAATTCAGCTCTTTTGTCCATGTTTGAACCAAGGCTGTCAAGAGGTCAGGAGCTGAGTGGACCTGGCGGATCCTAAACTGGGTGTCACTGAGCAGTTTATTTCTGAGCAGGTGCTGCTTGATAGTACGTTGATGACATCTTCCATCAGTTTACTGATGACCAACAGTAGACTGATGGTGCGGTAATTGGCCGGGTTGGATTTGTCCTGCTTTTTATGTACAGGACATATTTGGGCAATTTTCCCATTGTTGGGTAGATGCCAGTGTTGTAACTGCACTGGAACAGCTTAGATAGGGGAGCGGCGAGTTCTGGAGCACAGGTCTTCAGGACAATTGCTGCAATGTTGTCAGAGCCCATAGCCTTTGCAGTATCCAGTGCTTCCAACCTTTTCTTGATATTACGTGGAGTGAATCGAGTTGGCTGAAGACTGGTATCTGTAATGCTGGGGACCACTGGAGGAGGCTGATATGGATCATCCACTCGGCACATATGGCTGAAGATTGCTGCAAAAGCTTCAGCCTTATCTTTTGCACTGATGTGCTGGGCTCTTCCATCATTGAGGATGGGGATATTTATGGACCCTCCTCCTCCACAAGTGAGTTGTTTAATTGTCCACCGCCATTCAACACTGGATGTGGCAGGACTGCAGAGCTTAGATCTGATCCGTTGGTATTTCCTTTGCAAGCCATTGTAGTTGCTGCCAATATGTGGATTCGAGACAAAGAGTCCCACTAGACCTAATCTGAATAAGATAACACATAGACTGGTATCCAGGAGAATGCACACCCTGGAAAGCCCACCTAGGTCTGAGTTACAACAGTTCAATTGCTTAGAAACATCCAAATCAGAAACAATCAAAATAAACATTTGTTCTGAGGAAGGGTCACCGGACCCGAAACGTTAACTCTGTTTTCTCTTCCACAGATGCTGCCAGACCTGCTGAGCTTTTCCAGCAACTTTGTTTTTGTTCCTAATTTACAGCATCCGCAGTTCTTTTGGTTTTTAAACATTTGGTTAAATGGTCATCCAGTACTAATGGACGTCAATACCAGTGTGGCTGTATCAGTGATCACCCTGAACTAGTTTTTAATAAAATTTGCTCTGGACTTCAACCCTTAAGTTTATGCAAGGTCTTGGATAGGCTGAGAACCTATACCGGAGAACCTTTACTGATTATTCGGTTCCAGTCTCTTATCAGATTATAGTAAAAGGCTTAGGCTCAAACTTGATGGGGTGAAATTGGTTAAGAAAGATTCACCTAGATTGGCTCATCATTTTTCAATTAGAACATGGCCATCTGAGTGAAGTACCCCGAAACCTTCCAAGAAGGTCATAGGGCAATAGAGTCATAAAGATGTACAGCATGGAAACAGACCCTTTGGTCCAACTCGTCCATGCTGACCAGATATCCGAAATTAATCTAGTCCCATTTGCCAGCATTTGGCCCATATCCTTCTAAACCCTTCCAATTCATATACCCATCCTTTTAAATGCTGTAATTGTACCAGCCTCCACCACTTTCTCTGGCAGCTCATTTCACATGCACCTCCCTCTGAAGGTCCCTTTTAAATCTTTCCCCTCTCACTCTAAACCTATGCCCTCTAGTTTTGGACTCTGCTACCCTGGGAAAAAGACCTTGTCTATTTACCCTATCCATGGCCTTCAAGATTTTATAAACCTCTATAAAGTCACCCCTCAGCCTTCAATGCTCCAGGGAAAATAGCCCCAACCTATTCAGCCTCTCCCTATAGATCAAACCTTCCAACCCTGGTAACATACTTGTAATTTTTTTCTGAACCCTTTCAAGTTTAACAGGTGACCAGAATTGCACACAGTATTCCAAAAGTGGCCTAACCAATGTCTAGGGACTTTAAGAGGAACCAAGTCCACTTTGCATGTTGACCAGGAAGCAATTCCACAATGCTGCAAGGCCTGCACAGTGCCAAAAATAGAGGCAGAAATCAGAAGGCTAGAAGGTGAAGAAATCATCAAACCGACCCAATTTGTGGACTAGGCAGCACCAGTCGTACCAATTTTGAAGCCCAATGGGTCAATTTGCCTTTGTGGGGATTTTAAACAAACGTTAAACCGCTTTTCACAGCTGGATAAGTACCCAATCCCTTAGATAGAGGATTTATACGCAAAGCTGGCAGGGAGCCTGTCCTTTACGAAGCTAGACGTGAGCCACACCTACTTGCAATTGCATTTAGATGAGAAGTGTGCTACAATTAATATCCATAAGGGTTTGTACTAATGTATGAGACTGCCATTTGGGGTATCGTCAGTCTGTTCAATTTTTCAATGGATGATGAAGAATATTTTGCAAGGTTTACCTCAGGTTGCCATTTATTTAAATCATGTGCTAATAACAGGGAAGACTAATAAGGAACACTTAGAGAACTCACACATAGTCCTTAAATGTTTTTTCCGAAGCGGGTGTATGCCCAAGAAGGGAAAAATGTGTGTTCCAGGCCCCCCAAGTGACCTACTTGGGCTACAGAGTCAACAAGAACAGGTTACACCCATTGGAAGATATAATGAAGACAATCAAAGGTGCCTAGTTCCCAAGGTTTCACTCTCTCCATCAAGCATTGATAAGACTTCTGAATCTGAGAAGGACATGACGGATGTAGCTGCATCGATGCCTTTGCCAGGAGAAGAACAGTGAATTTCTACCAAGGCATTTCTGGCACAACAGGTGAGCTCCCGTGCGGTACACACCACCTGTATTGGATGCCTCATTGGAGGAACATGATCTGGTACTAAAACATCCCAGGAGGCTCTGCAAGAGAATGCCTTAGCCCCTGTCCTTGGACTCAGAGGGGGAGGGATGTATTGATTGTAACGAGGTCAGCCAGGTGGAGTTCCCTGATTGGGACTGTTAATCTGGTCCAATCAGGGAGCCCTCGCTGACAGGTAAAAGGAGGAGTGTCAGAGATTCTGTCTCTGATGAGGCTGTGCCAGAATCAAGAATTTTCCATGTGTAAATAAAGGGTGACACGGTGACAGAATACCAGCCTCTGTGGAGTTATTTCAGACTGTGATTTAATTTTGATCAATCTTCATGCTGAATTACAGGAATAAGTAATATAGAATTTATATGTAATGTTGATCATCCAGTATTAAATCTTCTAAATGAGCAATTTCTCTCCTGTAAATATTTTACGATGATATTTTAATTATGTTGAAAGTTAATCTAAAATCTCCTATGTCTCTGATATTATTGCAGAGATCAAGGGAATACTTCATTTCTTCCCAATGAGATTAAAATATAGTTCCCACATGAAGTATACAAGAGTAATCTTATGACTGCAATAATATTGCCATGAAAAAGTAGAATAACTTTTTTTTCTAGTTTGTATGGAATCTGCTCAGACTTTAAAGGATCAGAGAAATGTAAAGAGGTACATAGCTAAAAAAAAACTGTATTTTTGCTTTGCTTCCACAATGTCACATGAATTATTGCAAGAATATGCAAGCAAAATGTCTCCACTCACATTGTAAAGAAGGTTAATTTTGAATTCAAGACCTTATTCTGCAAATCCACAAGTGATATTTCTGTGGGTTGTCCGGTGACCATAAGATAGTATGGAACTACAATAGGCCAATCAGCTGCCTTCAGGGAACTTGTACAATCTGTTTTAATCACAGATTTTCCTTGGAAATCTCCTGAAGGAAAATACTGAAAAATAAATGACGAAGGACACAACCCAAAATCTTAACTATATTCCTTAGATGCTGTCTCACCTAATAAGTATTTCTCCCATTTATTTGTTTCCATTCCAGATTTTCAGTATCCACAACCTCTGTACTGCAAAGTTACTTAGCTTCACAAATGTAGCCAAGTAAAGCTTCACTTCCTGAATTTCCTCAGGCTTTCTATTTATTTCAACAACACTTTCCAGCCCCATGACTTCAACCAAAGCAATGTGACCATGTGATGACCTTCAACTGTAAATTCCCCTCTCGCTCATTCATCCTATCAATGGAATGATTATTCATTTATTGTTGCTAAATAAAAATCCTTAATTTACCATGCCAACTGTTTAAGACCTTGCTGAAATCCATCCATTTGGTGCTCCATTCACTGCTT
>NC_063341.1:24716449-24737331 GCF_021869965.1 Rhincodon typus | reverse complement strand
TGCTCCTATGATGCTGCTTGGCCTGCTGTGTTCATCCAGCCCTGCACTTTGTTGTCTCGGATTCTCCAGCATCTGCAGTTCCTACTATCACTGGCTGTTACCAGCCTGCTACCCTTCCTTTTCATCTGGAAGCAGAAGGGCAGCAGATACACAGGAATGCCACCACCTGCAAGTTCCTCTCCAACCTATTCACCATTCTGATGAGGAAATATATCATCATTCCTTTGGCTCAAAATCCTGGAACTCCCTCCTTAACAGCATCATGGTGTACCTACACTAAATGGACTGCAGCAGTTCAAAAAGGCAGCTCACTATTACTTTCACAGGGGTAATTAACGCTGGCTCAGCTAGTGCAGCCCACATAATTTGAATAAATTTTTTAAAAAATCCTGAACCCTCCTCGACTTCCCCTCCAACCATCACCACCCCTAAACTTACTTGTTGGCTGGCCCAGCATTTTCCAGACTGAACCTCCTAAGATCGAGATTGGGAAAATGCAGTGAGATATTCTAATTGGTATCTGCAGTTCTACAGTTTTGTGGAAATAAGGCGCAATTAAGGCCTAGTTTCCAGAAATGGATTTGGCTACAGATTTTAATTGCTACGGCTATTACATAATGTCTTCTACTGTTATACAGATTTCTCCTTCTAATGTGTTGTCTTAGTTAGCAATGCATCAGTTTGCTTTGCTGACATCATTGCTGCCTCTGAGTCAGAATTCTCTCAGTTCAAGATCAAGGCATGATCTCAGATTTCAACATTTAATTTTGGCTGACATTTCTTGCTGCCTGAGGGAGTGTCATATTTTTAGGGTTTCTGAATTTTAGAAAGGCATCAAATGAATTCTTCATTCCTAAGCAGGCAGAATCAAGAGATTGCATGACACTGCTCACTGAGAAATGAGCTTAGCTGGTGTCCTGCTTCATCCCTGAACAAGCAACACTGAAATATATTAGCTGAACAGTCTCTTTTAGCTTGTGGTTTGGTGCCACACCATGAGATTGGGTGCATGACAGACTGATTGAAGAACAGGTAAAATCAAGAACTGTCTTCAGGTTGGACTTCAAAAAAACACTACATTTTACACAAATACTAAATATCGCTGGATGTTGTAATCGTAGAAATGCCAGCTGCTGATTCTATTGTCAAGGTCTTATTAAAGACTAAATCTTCTTCTTTGTGCATTCATGACTGTGTGTTCATGTGAATCTTCCAGAGTGTAGTGCAGTGCTGTCTAGTTTGGTCTTATTACACCCACTCTTAACATTATTTGATATTTATGCTTAATATTGTACAGACTTGTGGCATTATCACAAGATTACTCCTGGAACCCTTATACAACATCTTTCCTCAAGATAATTGCCCTTCATCATTAACATTGATTAACTACTTTAACTTTCCCAAATGGGTTAACAAATCCCTACATTGCAGAAAGAGGGTATTTGGCTCATCAAATCTGCACCAAACCTCTGAACAGCATCCCACCGCATCCCCGTAACCCCACAGGGGGTTTCTTAACCATGGCTAAGCATCTGTCCTGCACATTCCTCGACACTGTGTGGCAATTTTTAGCATGGCCAATCTACCTAACCTGCACATCTTTGGACTGTGGGAAGACATCGGAGTGCTTGGTGGAAACCCACGATTACACAAGGTGCAAACTCCAACAGATAGTCACCCAAGGCTGGAATTGAACCCAGGTCCCTGGCGCTGTGAGGGAGTAGTGCTAACCAATATGCTACCTACTTTTTAGCAACGTTTACTATATATTCTTTCCTTATCTATTCTACCCCTCCCAAAGTCCTTGTGTTCATGTTTTCATAGTTGGATCAGGAAGGTCTATGGCCCGGTAGAGAAAAACTTGATGTAAAGTTGCTGACCTGGCAGTTTTCTCTGTCAGCTTCCATTATATTGGAGATGCAATTGATCTGGTTGAAGGAACTTGCAATGAACTAATAGAAGGAATACATTAGAATTATGAAGTGGTTATGTTTCTCCTGTTCCTTTACTAGGATTGGATACCATTGTTATTTTGCCTTGGAAGAAGTAAAATAGTCCATCCAAGCAGAGTTATTCTTCATGTGAAGAAACATGTTCCCTTGAGGTGTTGATATATGTTTCATGGTGCTGTCCTAAGGCAGAAATGTAAATGTTCAGTTGGAACAGTTTGATTTGTTGCTTGGTATGTTCTGCAGACTGTAGTACATTGTCGAGAAGTGACGTCATAGATAGCAATGAGTACATTGTTGGTGTAAGGGTGAAGAGCGTTATCTTCATTGATGTTAGGCTTCAAAAATACACCTGTGACAAGATACTATGAGATTAGGACCTTTTATTGATGTTGTCACATGCAGTACCTTGTTCAGATAAGAGGTCTGCCTCCTCTTATTATGCTTGAAATAGTCAACATGCTCTCTAGAACATTCTGCATTAAATGGAAATTTTGTTGTATAATGCTTCTTGAACAGTTTTCAAGACTCTGTATCCATTTCTATTTGGATTGTTTGATCTGAGGTTAGATCCACTTAAGAAGGTCATTAACTCATTTATCTAAGAGACCAAAACAAATTAGTTGCAATTGACATGAAAGTAGAAATTGTTGGAAAAACTCAGCAGGTCTGGCAGCATCTATGGAGAGAAATCAGAGTTAACGTTTTGGGTCGAGTGACCCTTCCTCAGAACTGATGGTAGCTAGGTAAATGTCAGTTTATATGCAGAAGACAGGGTGGGGAAAGGGGATAAGGAGTAAATGATAGATGCCTATAGAGCCCAACGACAGAGAAAAGCACTTAGACAGGCAAAGGAGTGGCTGGAATAGGACTGGAAAAAGGAATTTTCCACAAACTCGTCTCTTCCTATCTTGACTCAGGCATTTCTCCTCTGGTCAAGTCCCTGCCCACTTACATCCAGATTCTTTGGATGCTTTACGGCAATTCCAGAATTTCCAGTTTGTGGGCTCCAGCTGTCTCCTCTTTACCAGGGGCGTGCAATCCCTTTACACGTCCATCCCCTACCAGGATGGTCTCAGGACTCTTTGCTTCTTCCTGGAACAGAGGCCTGAACCGTCTCCATCCACCATCAGCTTCCTCTGCTGAGCTGCACTCGTCCTCACCCTGAACAAATTTTCTTTTTATACCTCACATTTTCTTCAAGTCAGAGGGGTGGCCATGCGTTTGGGAATGGTCGCCAGTTATGCCTGTCTCTTTGTAGTGTACATGGAACATTCCTTGTTCC
Source organism: Rhincodon typus (assembly GCF_021869965.1). Lineage (NCBI taxonomy): Eukaryota > Metazoa > Chordata > Chondrichthyes > Orectolobiformes > Rhincodontidae > Rhincodon > Rhincodon typus. Next base: position 24,734,097 of record NC_063341.1, on the reverse strand, counting down.
AGTTCTATTCTGGCCCCTTCCCACAATTCTTTCTCTGATATACCAATGATATTATCGGTCCTGCTTCCCTCTCTCATTCGAAATTGGAAAAGTTAATCGATTTTGCTTTCAATTTTCACTCCGCTCTCACCTTTACCTAGTCCATCTTGGACTCCTCCTTTCCCTTCCGCGACATCTCTGTTTCCATTTCTGGGGATAGACTGGCCACCAATATCCACTATAAACCCACCGACAGCCTGGGTTATTACCTGGACTATGCATCCATACACCCTGCTTTCTGTAACGACTCTATTCCATTCTCCCAGTTCCTTCCTCTTCATTGCATTTGTTCCAATGATGCCAACTTCAACGAGGGATCCTCTGAAATGTCCACCTTCTTCCTCAACCAAGGATTCCCCAGCACTGTTGTCGACAGGGCCCTCAGCCAGGTCCGACCCATCTCCCGCACTTCAGCCCTCACCCCCTCTTTCCCTTCCTGCAACAATGATAGGGTCCCCCTTGTCCTTACCAGCATCCTTACCAGCAACCACATCCAAAGGATCATTAGCTGCTATTTCCACCACCTCCAGCAAGATGTCACAACCAGACACATATTCCCCTCCTCTCCCTCGTCAGCCTTCCGCAGGGACCATTCCCTGCGGGACACTCTGGTCCACTCTTCTTTCACTCCCAATGCTGCCCCCACAGCCTCATGGCACATTCCGCTGCAACCGCAGAAGGTGTGGCACCTGTCCATTTACTTCCTCCCTCCTCAGTATCCAAGTTCCAGGTGAGGCAGCACTTTCCCTGAACTTCACACAATCTAGTCTACTGCATTTGCTGCTCACAGTGTGGTCACCCCTACATTGGGGAATCAAAGCATAGACTGGGTGATTGCTTTGCAGAACAGTTGTGTTCTGTTTGTAATAAAGACCCTGAACTCCCAGTTGTCTGCCATGTCAACACACTGCCCTATTCCCTTGCCAACATCTCTGTCTCAGGTTTGCTATAGTGCTCCAGCAAAGCTCAGCACAAGCTGGAAGAACAGCATCTCATCTTTGCCTGGAAATCCTGTAGCCTTCCACACTCAATATTGAATTCAACAACTTTACAGCTTGAATTCTCCCATGTCCTTATCAATCCCCACAACCAGGCCTTGTTATAGAACATAGAACATTGAACATAGAACAGTACAGCACAGTACAGGCCCTTCAGCCCACGATGTTGTGCTGACCTATTATCCGACTCTAAGATCAACCTACGCTGCATACCCTTCAATTTACATGATAATCCATGTGCCTATCCAAGAGTCGCTTAAATGTCCCTAATGTATCTGATTCTGCACCACCGCTGGTAGTGCATTGCTCACACCCATCACTCTCTGTGTAAAGAACCTATCTCTGACATCTCCCCTATACATTCCTCCAATCACCTTAAAATTATGCCCACTCATGATAGCCATTTCCGTCCTGGGAAAAAGTCTCTGGCTATCCACTCTATCTATGCCTCTCATCATCTTGTACACCTCTATCAAGTCACCTCTCATCCTTCTTCGCTCCAATGAAAAAAGCCCTACCTCTCTCAATCTTTCCTCATAAGACCAGGCAGCATCCTGGTAAATCTCCTCTGCACCCTCTCTAAAGCTCCACATCCTTCCTATAATGAGGCGACCAGAACTGAACACAATATTCCAAGTGTGGTCTAACCAGGGTTTTACAGAGCTGCAGCATAACCTCGCAGCTCTTAAACTCAATTCTCCTGCCAATGAAAGCCAGCACACGATACACCTTCTTAACAACCCTATCAACTTAGGTGGCAACTTTGAGGGATCTATGGTCGTGGACCCCAAGATCCCTCTGTTCCTCCACACTGCCAAGAATCCTGCCATTAACCTTGTACTCTGCATTCAAATTCAACCTTCCAAAATGAAACACTTCACACTTTTCCAAATTGAATTCCATCTGCCACTTCTTTGCCCAGCTCTGCATCCTGTCAATGTCCTGTTGCAACCTTCAACAGCCCTCCACACTATCCACAACTCCACCAACCTTCGTGTCATCGGCAAACTCACTAACCCAGCCTTCCACTTCCTCATCCAAGTCATTTATAAAGATGACAAACAGCAGAGGTCCCAGAACAGATCCCTGCGGAACACCACTGGTCACCGAGCTCCAGGCTGAATACTTTCCATCTACTACCACACTCAGTCTTCTATTGGATATCACTATTGGTTATCACATAGAGTGCTATTATACATCACCCATTGTTAGCCACTAACAGTTCCCAATAACAGCTTTTCATCCTCCTAGCCAGATTGTTATCTATTCCTTTGTCTGTCTAACTGCTCTTCTCTTGCTTTGGGCTCTATCCCCACCTTTCGTTTACTCCTTAGCCCCTCCCCACCACCCTATTTTCTGCATATAAACTTACATTTTCCTAGCTACCATCAGTTCTGAGGAAAGGTCACTTGACCCAAAATGTTAACTCTGACTTCTCTCCACAGATGCTGCCAGACCTGCTCAGCTTTTCCGGCAATTTCTATTTTCATCTCTGATTTACAGCATCCACAGTTCTTTCTGTTTTCAGTTGCCATTAAGCTCTTGTGGTAACTTTTCATAGCTCCATGTTTCAGATAGTACATTCAGTTTATGAATGAAATGACTTGCTAACTACTAAACTTGGCCAAACAGCAAGGGATGCTGGGTACATTGGCCAAGTAAACTCTGAGGCCACAAAACCCAGAAACCAGACACAAACGGCAATTAATTGCTCAAGACTTTAGCATTGTGTAAAGGCCATATCCTTTCAACAGTCAGAGACAGTAGGAACTGCAGATGCTGGAGAATCTGAGATAACAAGGTGTAGAGCTGGATGAATACAGCAGGCCAAGCTGCATCAGAGGAGCAGGAAAGATGACATTTCGGGCCTAGACCCTTCTTCAGAAATGGGGGAGGGGAAGGGGGTTCTGAAATAAATAGGGAGAGGGGCGAGGCGGATAGAAGATGGATAGAGGAGAAGATAGGTGGATAGGAGACAGACAGGTCAAAGAGACGGGGATGGAGCCAGTAAAGGTGAGTGTAGGTGGGGAGTTAGGGAGGGGACAGGTCAGTCCAGGGAGGACGGACAGGTCAAGGGGAAGGGATGAGGCTAGTAGGTAGGAAACGGGGGTGGGGCTTGAGGTGGGAGGAGGGGATAGGCGGAAGGAAGGACAGGTTAGGGAGGCGGGGACAAGCTGGGCTGGTTTTGGGATGCGGTAAGGGGAGGGGAGATTTTGAAGCTTGTGAAGTCCACATTGATACCATTGGGCTGCAGGGTTCCCAAGCGAAATATGAGGTGCTGTTCCTGCAACATTCGGGTAGCATCATTGTGGCACTGTAGGAGGCCCAGGATGGACATGTCATCTGAGGAATTGGAGGGGGAGTTAATGGTTTGCGACTGGGAGGTGCAGTTGTTTAGTGCGAAGTGAACGTAGGGTGTTCCGCAAAGCGGTCTCCAAGCCTCCGTTTGGTTTCCCCGATGTAGAGGAGGCCACAATGGGAACAGCGGATACAGTTTACCACGTTAGCAGATGTGCAGGTGAACATCTGCTTGATGTGGAAAGTCTTCTTGGGGCCTGGGATGGGGGTGACGGGGGAGATGTAGGGGCAGGTGTAGCACTTCCTGCGGTTGCAGGGAAAAGTGCGGGGTGTGGTGGGGCTGGAGGGGAGTGTGGAGCGGACAAGGGAGTCACAGAGAGAGTGGTCCCTCTGGAAAGCACTTAAGGGTGGGGAGGGAAAAATGTCTTTGGTGGTGGGGTCAGATTGCAGATGGCGGAAGTGTCGGAGGATGATGTGTTGGATCTGGAGGTTGGTGGGGTGGTACGTGAGGACGAGGGGGATTCTGTTTTGGTTGTTATTGCGGGTAGGGGGTGTGAGGGATGAGTTGCGGGAAATGCGGGAGACACGGTCGAGGGCGTTCTCGACCGGGGGTGGGGGGGAGTTGCAGTCCTTGAAAAACAAGGACATCTGAGATGTTCGGGAATGGAATGCCTCATCCTGGGAGCAGATGCAGTGGAGGCGAAGGAATTGGGAATAGGGGATGGCATTTTTGCAGGAAGGTGGGTGGGAGGAGGTGTATTCTAGGTAGCTGTGGGAGTCGGTGGGCTAGAAATGGATATCGGTTTCCAGGTGGTTGCCAGAGATGGAAACAGAGAGGTCCGGGAATGAGAGAGAGGTATCAGAGATGGTCCAGGTGAACTTAAGGTTGGGGTGGAAGGAGTTGGTGAAGAGGATGAACTGTTCGAGCTCCTTGTGGGAGCACAAGGCGGCGCCGATACAGTCATCAATGTAACGGAGGAAGAGGTGGGGTTTAGGGCCAGTGTAGCTACAGAAGAGGGATTGTTCCACGTAACCTACAAAGAGGCAGGCATAGCTTGGGCCCATGTGGGTACCCATGGCCACCCCCTTTGTCTGTAGGAAATGGGAGGAATTGAAAGAGAAGTTGTTGAGGGTGAGGACGAGTTCGGCTAAGCGGATGAGGGTGTCAGTAGAGGGAGACTGGTCGGGCCTGCAGGACAGGAAGAAGCAGAGGGCCTTTAGGCCATCTGCATGGGGAATGCAGGTGTATAGGGACTGGACGTCCATGCTAAAGATGGGGTGTCGGGGACCAGGGAATTGGAAGTTTTGGAGGAGGTGGAGGGCGTGGGTGGTGTCACGGACGTAGGTAGGGAGTTCCTGGACCAAGTGGGAGAAAATGGAGTCGAGATAGGTGGAGATAAGTTCGGTGGGGCAGGAGCAGGCGGAGACAATGGATCAACCAGGGCAGTCAGGTTTGTGGATTTTGGGAAGGAGACAGAAACGGGCGGTGCGGGGTTGGGGAACGATGAGGTTGGAGGCTGTGGGTGGGAGGTTGCCTGAGGTGATGAGGTTGTGGATGGTTTGGGAGATGATGGTTTGGTGGTCGGGAATGGGGTCATGATCAAGGGGCGGTAGGAGGAGGTGTCGGAGAGTTGGCGCCTGGCCTCGGCGATGTAGAAGTCAGTGCGCCATACTACAACTGCACCTCCCTTGTCCGCGGGTTTTATGGTGAGGTTGGGATTGGAGTGGAGGGCGCGGAGGGTTGCACGTTCTGTGGGGCAGAGGTTGGAGTGGGTGAGAGGGGTGGAGAGGTTAAGGCGATTGATGTCACGACAGCAGTTGGAGATGAAGAGGTCAAGGGAGGTTAGGAGGCCTTGGGGTGGTGTCCAGGAGGAGGGGGTGTGTTGGAGGCGGGAGAAGGGGTCAGTAGGGGGAGGGTTAGGTTCACGGTTAAAGAAGTAAGCACGGAGGTGGAGGCGGTGGAAAAACTGTTCAACGTCTAAGCGTGAGCAGTATTCATTGATGTGTGGGTGGAGGGGGACATAGGTGAGCCCTTTACTGAGGACTGACTGTTCGTCCTCAGTAAGGGGGAGGTCTGGGGGGATGGCGAAGACTCAGCAGGGCTGGGTGCTATTGTCCCCTCTGGAGCTGCTGGCTGTGGAGGCGGTGGGCGGAGCGACGTCGGCGGTGGGCGGAGTGACGTCGGCGTCGGCGGTGGGCGGAGCGGAGTCGGTCGGTAAGTCCTGGATGTTGGTTGCGGCGGCAGCAGCGGTGTCGGCAGGTGCGTCCTCGCTGTCTGTAGTGTTGGCCTCGGAAACGGAGGCGGTGGCATCAGCAACAGTGTCGATGGCATTCGCTGTACCGGAAGTGGCGTACCCGGCGGCGGAGGATGTGACATCAACTGTGGGTGCTCTGACAGTGGCCACATGTCCAATGGCGGCGGGCATATTGTGGGGAAGGTCCTGGGTAGGGTTGGGGATTTGGGAGGTGGAGGAAGCCCATTTTGGATGGCAGGCACCAGTAAGTTTACTGTACTTACGGTTTTTAGTGTCCAATAAAGCTGAGTAGAATTGTGAGTTCAGGTTGTGCATCTTACGAAGAATAAAAAACAGGAGAGGTCCTTTGCAGGTCTGGGAGAGGGAGGCTCTGAGCTGGGGTAGGCTTGATTGTAGTGCCAGGAGATGCCAGCGCATTGCTGCGAGTATGTGTTTCAGGAGTCGCAGGGAGAAATGTTTTTGAAGGATCTCAATGTTCTGAATGTAGACATTGTAGCGGTTGGGGCCAAATTGGGAAGGCCTAAATGTGGACTGTAGTCCATTGGGGATGATCTGGTTCCGTAGGCATGTACTAAGAAAGGTAATGTGGCTGTAGTACCTGGTTTGCTTCAGGAAGTGGTCAAGCCGTTTCAGGGTCGAAGAGATTATGAGAGAGTTGCAGTGGGAGAGAGATCCACTGAGGTCTTTCCAGAGGGAGGAGGGTAACTTCTTCAAGGTAGGCATCCTTAGAAGACGCTTCGCAGTGGGGTTAAAATTGTTTCAGAGATACTAGGAACTGCAGATGCTGGAGAATCTGAGATAACAAGGTGTAGAGCTGGATGAACACAGCAGGCCAAGCAGCATCAGAGGAGCAGGAAAGCTGATGTTTCGGGCCTAGACCCTTCTTCAGAAATGGGGGAGGGGAAGGGGGCTCTGAAATAAATAGGGAGGGGGGGAGGCGGATAGAAGATGGATAGAGGAGAAGATAGGTGGAGAGGAGATAGACAGGTCAAAGAGGCGGAGATGGAGCCAGTAAAGGTGAGTGTAGGTGGGGAGTTGGCGAGGAGATAGGTCAGTCCAGGGAGGACGGACAGGTCAAGGGGGTGGAATGAGGTTCGTAGGTAGGATGCTGCTTGGCCTGCTGTGTTCATCCAGCCCTACATCTTGTTATCTCCTTTCAACAGTCATCCTGGATAGATATATCTCAACAACTGGTGGTGTGCCACGGGGATCAGTGCTGGGTCCATTGTTATTCGTCATTTCAATAAATACTTTGGATGAGAATTTAGGATGTACCACTAGAGTTTGCACTATACCAAGATTAGTGATATAGTGGATAATGAAGAATGCAGCAAAATCTTGATCAACTGGTCCACTGGGGTGAGGAATGGTAAATGGAGTTTAATTTAGGTAAATGTAAGCCACAGTCAATGGTAGGGCCCTGGGGAATGTTATAGAGCAAAGAGATCTAAGGGTATAGGTTCATAGTTCCTTGAAATTGGAGTCACAGGTAAACAGGGTAATGAAGAAAGCTTTCAGCATGTTTGCTTTCATTGGTCAGAGCATTGAGTATAGGAGTTGGGATATCTTGTTGCAGCTGTACAAGACTTAGACAAGGCCACATTTGGAGTACTGTGTGCAATTCTGGTCGCCCTACTATAGAAAGGATATTATTAAACTAGAAAGAGTGCAGCAAAGATACACTAGGATGCTACCTAGATTGGAAGGTTTGAGTTATAAGGAGAGGTTGGATAGGCTGGGGCTTTTTTTCTCTAGAGCGTAGGAGACTGGGAAGTGACCCTATAGTGGTCTATAAAATCATGAGAGGCATAGATAAGATAGATAGCCAACAGTTTCTCCCTGTGGCAGCGGAGTCTAAAATGAGAAGCCATAGGTTTAAGGTGATGGGGAGAGATACAAAAGAATCCAGAGGGTCAATTTTTTCACAGAAAGGGTGGTGAGTGTCTGGAATGGGCTGCCAGAGGTGACAGTGGAAGCGAGTACAATTTTGTCATTTAAGAAACGCTAAGACAAGTACATGAAAGGGATAGGTATGGAGGGATATGGACCAAATGTAGACAACTGGGACTAGTTTAATTGTGAAAACTGGGAAGAATGGGCAATTTAGACTGAAGGGCCTGTTTCCATGCTGTAGACCTTTAAAACTCCCTGACTCCATAATTAAACAAAGAAGGGATGTATATTAGAAACCAAGAACCAGACACTCAAGCCTAAAACAATGGAACAAACCATAACAGGACATTTAGTGACAAACAAAGCCATGCAAATCATTGGTAGTGATTAAACAGATTTTAATGACTGGCTAAAGCTATAGAAAGATCCAGAAGCTAGGAGGAAAGATATAAAAATAGGACTTACCTGTAGGTTGGGAAGAGACCTTCCCAGGAGACCAGGACTGTAAAAGGCAGGGACCAGCTGACCGTCCGGAGAGAGAGAGCAAAAGAAAGAGGACGAGAGAAAGCAGCTTTGCAGTCCCACACACAGAAACAGACATACTGAGAGAAAGCGACTGTGCAAATCTATAAGAGAGTTGGGAATTATCGTAAGCTTAAGTGGCCGAATAGAATGAGAGATAGTATTGTTTGGATCTTGTAACGTGTTTCCTAATAACACTGAGACTGTTTGCATTGGTTCCAGCTTGTATTAGTAGTGGTTTGACCGCTTCAGCATTGTGGGATGCCTGGGCAAATTCCTAACATTCTGGTTGCAGTTGTCTAACTTGTTTAAGGAGGGACTAGACAATGCCATGTTCCCAGAACGTTAGTCTGGGCCACAAAGTTTCCCTTGTGGACAGAACAAAAGTTATGAATGTGAGATTGGCATTATTGATAGATATGTTAGGATGTTGTGGATGAAAGATTGTGCCCCGAGTGTCAGGAACTGCTGATAAGTGAGTGAGGAAGTGTAATACTTTGAAAGGTATGTGATACTGGAGTAGTGGTGAAAAAGAGATGTTATGCAAAGATCCATTCACTAATTTTGATCACCAGTGTGAATTGTTAGATCTCTTGTGGCATTATGTTCAATTCTTGTGGTTCGGAGTCCTAGAATTGACCTCCCTGTTCAAGCTGTTTTCTGAGAATTGTCCTTGAGGGTCTTCTGGAACCATGACAACACTACAGCCACCTATGTTCACCATTAATGGGTCCAGCAACGCATTTGCCACTCTGGATTCCTGTCTCTACCTTGATGTTGAATTTTCTGATGTTTTAAATTGCAAAAACTTTCTTCCATGCATTTCCTTACATTTTAGAGGCATCCTACCTAAAAGAAAGGAAGCTTTCTTTCACCACATAGTTTCCAAAGACTGGCAGTGACCCAGCTGGACACAGGCATTAGGTAGTGTTTAGGAAAGAACAGCAATGCGAGAGCCACTCAGCCCAACAATATATTCATTTAAATTGGGTGGCTATAGCAAATTTGCTTGTTGTCAACCTCAATGTAAACAGAACGGGGCAAGTCAAGCATTAGAACACCCAGAAAATAGCAGGACAAACTATTCTTTAGCTTATTGTCTTTTACAAGTCTCTTTGGTAAACTGTCAGAAATTCAAAGAATTCACAGAGCCTGGAAAAACCCTCAGTTTGAATTCTAGACTGAGCTGAGTGAACTGGTTTCAAATTGGATGGATTCACTAGTCTCAGAACCTTGGATCATGGAGGTGGAAATTAGCCACAACCTCTTTGCCTGATTGAGTTTCGCAGGCATTTGAGGGTAGGATTGGTCTCAGCTTTGACATCCTTCACACTTTAATAGCTTACTGATATTTTTTTGTGAAGGTTGAGATATTGGGAAAGGCACTAGAGATTACACGAGCATATGGGAAAAAAAATTTCAGTGCCATTATGGTAGAAATATGGAGAGGACACCAAAAATTTCCCACTCAGAAGGGGAGAAATAACAAAATTACTACAGAAAGAATTGGTCTGAGGTGATTTTTCATGGGATTTACCATGAAAATAATATATAGCGAATTCCAAGAGGAAAAAATTTCCAGGATATGATGTAGGTGGTAGTACATTCTTCGAGGCTAAACTGCATCCTGCCACATATTTTACAAATTGGAAAACATAGTTCAAGCGCTGTTCCGTAGCACTATATTTACATTCTACTCTGGTAAAATCTTCTTCATTTTATGATAGTGTTCAGGAATATTTCAATAACAGGGAAGCCAATCTTGAGTACAGATTTAGTCATGCCATTATTATCACTAGATAGTGAACTTTTGCGATGTCTTATTATGTTAAAGGTGCTACATAAATATGTTGTTTTTATATATGTTTGCAGGAATTAATGGAGCTTTATTCCTTGCTTTTAATGTTTGTGGGTGCTGGTGAGACTTTCTATTTTCTCCTGACATCACAACCATTGAAAATTAAATTTGCTAAGTTCACAGGAAGCCAAGTTAATCATATAAATGTGGTCTCACACTGTGTAGAAGTTAGCAAGATCAAACACATTGAGGCTAACTATTAATTTTGGCTCAAAATGGATGCAAAATTTGTGCTGTATCCAAAGCTTCTACATGTTTACATTTACAATGGACACCAAATGGGGGCGCTCTGTTGTAGATATCTAATTTTAGAAGATGAAAATTGGCCAGCTTACGTAGGTAACCAACTGGTAACTAGGTTGGAGTGAGTGTGAGGGTGGGGAATGCAATGGGTGTAGGAATATTTAGTGTCATTATTTAGTATGACTGTCGACTGCATCACTTTTGCTAAGAATATCCTATTCTACCATCAGGACATGGCCACCAGAGTTGGTGGCACAGGAGCAAACAGTCAGCCGAGAAATGACAGATTCAACATTGATTCCAGATTTAAATCCCATGGCATCAGCTAAAACAGGAACAAGGAAATCTGCAGATTTCCATCCTTTCTGAAGAATCAGTGCATCTCCATGTTGAACAACATGTGAAATTATCAGTGAAGTTTGAAAGGACATAGAATGTACTCTGGATAGGGGAATCATCTATCCATTAGCAGGGTAGTTTGGTAGCATTACTTCTCATCAAGCTAGTTAGGCTCTGAAGGACAAAGCTGCCTGACAGATTTATACAGGGCAGTGAAAGAACCAAGAAGATGGGAAATCTTCTTGACCACTCCACCAATCTATCTGTTGCAGATATGAGAGTATTTGAGTATATATGAGTTCTTGAGAGTATTTGGCAGGAGAAACTACCATTTTTTGATGATACAAAGTCCTAGTATTGAGGGTAATACTTTTGATATAGTCTGCAAATTTAGTAGGGCTTTTGATAAGGTCATAGACTGGGCAAAAAAGTCGGAGCCCATGGGATCTAAGGGAAAGAAGCACATTGGATCCAAAATTGTCTGAGAGATAGGAAACAGATGGTGACGGTGCAGAAATGTTTCTGTGACTGAAAGTCTATTTCTAGTGGGGTTTGGCAAAGCTACGTGCTGAGGCACTTGCTGTTTGCGGTATACATTAATAATTTGGACTTAAATGTAGGGTGAATGGTCAAGAAGTTTACAGATGACAGAAAAATTGGTAGGGTGGTAAATAGTGAGGACAGCGGTAAACTGCAGGAAGATATCAATGGACTGGTCAAGTGGGCAGAGCAGTGGCAAATGGAATCAAACCATAAAGTGTGAAGTAATGCACTAAATGAGGACTAACAAGGCAAGGAATCATACAGTGAAAAGTAGAAATTTGAAAAGTACTGAAAGTTGGAGGAACTTTGGTGTACACATCCACAGATTTTTGAAGGTAGCAGGGAAAGTAGTGAAGTCACATGGTATCAGGAGTGAGCTGGCAAGATGGATACAGAACTGGCTTAGTCATAGGAGACAGAGGATAGTGGTGGAAGGATGCTTTTTGGAATGGAGAGTTGTGACTAGTGATGTTCCACAGGGGTCAGTGCTGGGACCTTTGCTGTTTGTGGTTTACATAAATGGTTTGGAGGAAAATGTGGCCAGTCTAATTAGTAAGTTTGTGGATGATGTAAAGATTGGTGGAGTTGCAGATAGTGAGGAGGATTGTCAGAGGTTACAGCAGGATAGAGATCAGTTGGAGGCATGGGCAGTAAAATGGCAGATGGAGTTTAATCTGGATAAATGTGAGACAATACATTTTGGAAGGTCAAATACAGATGGAAATTATATACAGTGAATGGCAAAACCCTTAGGAGTATTGATATGTAGAGGAATCTGAGTGCAGGCTTGGAGTGCCGAAGGTATTGTTCTTTGTTTATTTGAAAGTAGCCAGGGTGATTAAGAAGATGTATGGGATATTTGCCTATATTAGCTGAGGCATAGAATACAAGAACAAGAAGGTTATGCTGGAAATATATAAAATGCTTGTTAGGCCACAATTGGAGTACTGCATGCAGTTCTGGTTACTACATTATAGGAAGCATTTAATTGCACTAGAGAAGGCACAGAGGAGATTTATCAGGATGCTGCCACAGCTGCAGGGTCTTTGTTTTCCTTGGAGTAGAAAATGTCAAGAGGATACCTGATGGAGGTATGTAAGATTACTTGTGACATAGATAGGGTGGATAGGAAGGCCCTTTTCCCATTAGTAGATAGGTCAATAATCAGGGGGCATGGACTTAAGATCAGAGGCAGAAGGCTTAGATGAGAGTTGCGAAAGTTGATTTTATGCAGAAGGTTGTGGGAATCTGGAATTCCATGGGTGATTGAATCATAACTCTCATAACATTAATGCTGTTACAGAGATAGTAGGAACTGCCGTTGCTGGAGAATCTGATATGACAAGGATAACTGAAGAGATTACAGGAGGGTTGGTCTCGACCCGAAACGTCAGCTTTCCTCTCCTCTGATGCTGCTTGGCCTGCTGTGTTCATCCAGCTCTACACCTTGTTATATCTCATAACATTAAGCAGTGATTAGATATTCACTTGTTTTGTCGTCACCTCTAGGACTATGGGCCAAAAGCTGGAAAACAGGATTAGTATAGATAGATTTTTGTTGACCAGCACAGTCATGATGGGCCAAATGACCTCTGCCTGTGCTATCAACATTCTGAGATTTCAAACATTAATTTCCTCCGTTGCGTTTAGTAGCACATTGCTGTGTCAAATAGAATGGATTCCAGCGACATCAAGCAGCTGAAAATTAGACATTAAGCAGCTGCGAAATTGTAGTCCATCACAATCAGTCTCCCTTTTGCCTGGCACATCCCTCACTCTATCTCACCATCAAGACAGGCAACCAACCCTGGTTCAATGAGAAGTATAAATCAGTATGTCACGTGCAGTTTCAAGTGTAATTAAAAATTCCAGTGACATCTTAGTGAAGTCATGAACACTGTGAACAGAATATGCACAACCCTGGCATGGCAAGCTTGCTGGCAGGATGGTGGACCAGGATGGATCCACAAAACAAATCAGCCACTGGAGATGCTTCAGCTGGAACATGGATTGAGTGCCATTTTAATGGAGGCATACAGCCAAATTAAATAAGTAAAGCCCTAATTAAAGCCGTTTAATCCCTGCCGTCTCAGAGGTCATTGGGGGACCATCAGAGCCAGAGACTTCATCTTCCAAAGAGAAGGCTGGTGACAGCAAATGCTAGCCCAATCACTGCCACTGAAAAGGTTGCTTTCCACTGTGAAAGGGTTACCTGCTTAGCCCGCTAAATAGTTTAAGTTTATCCATCTGAGTGCACTTCCATATTGAGGCATCCTCAAGGTATCCTGTCTGCCTCAGACTGCCAAGGCTCTAGAGCTGCGGGGCTGTGATTGACCTAACAGCAATGGGAGTCCAGCCACCACCCTTAATGTTGAGCAGTGCACCAAGGTGACCAATTAGGAAGCCATTTCCAGGAAAACAGTGAACTCTAGACCCAGTAAGGGTGGGCTTAGGAGCCCCATTTACTCACAACTTTGAGGCCCCAGATTTCTTGGCAAAGTTTTGTCCCTGCAATATTCTTGTCTCTGCATCTTAAGATTCCAGGTTAAAGATGCACTCCAGGACCGCAGCACAAAAATCAATGCTGACATTTCAGTGTTGCACTGTGGGAGTGTCCCATTGTCAGAGGTGATATCTTTAATCAAATTAGATGTTAAAGCAAGGCCCTGTCTTCTCTCAGATTTGGGAATAAAAGATTTCATGGTGCTACTTTGAAGGAATGGAAAGTTATTTCTGATGTATAAGGTAATGGATTTGAAAAGGTTAATCTATGAGCTAAAAGGAATCTTCCCTAATTTAATACATAGCACAGCCACTGGGTAAAGTATTTTCCAGTTGGAGGCAGTTCAAGCGCACAGCAGGTCAGGCACATCTATTCATGGATGCTGATGCCTCTTACCTACATATTGTAAGTAATTGTTAATATACCTGTGAGTATAGTTATTGAGATGTAACAAACTATATCTTGTTATCAAGGGCAAGAACATTTTTGCTGAGACTTATTCATGCTTCATACTTCACCGTAGATTACTAGGAAGTCCCTAAGACCTGCATAGGAAAATAGGCTGGCGGCACCACTGTTCTCTAACCACAAGTAGTTGGTAATCAAGGCATCACATCATACAATAAAATGGTGACATGGTTTCCTTCTCATCACTGTTACCTTTCGTATCCTGGCTAATATCTAACCCGTGATTAGCAACACAAAACGGATTATCAGATCATTAGCACAATAGTGGGAGTGTAGTGAATGCAAAACTGGCTGTCATATTTCTTGCACTACAGCAGTGACTACAGTGCAAAAGTATTTCATTCGCTGTAAAGTACTTTGATATATTTGGCAGTTGTGACAGGCACTTTATAAATGCAAGTCTTTCTTTTTGTCATATAAAACTACATGCATATTAAACAGAAAAAGTAGCACTCAATGCTCAGAGTTAAGCTCTGCAGGTCTGCAATTCTGCATGACATAAGTCAGGATTCAGATTGAAAACTCTCCATTTGTCTGGTTGAATGCAGCTTCAATAATATTGAAGAACCTTGACACCAGTCATGATTATAAATGTTCACTCCTTAAATCTCCGGCAGACAGAGACAGCAGTGCATGTACAAGATAGACTGTAGCAACTTGCCAAGGTGTCTTTGACAATACTTCCCAAACCTAACCTTTCCTATCCATAAGGACAAAGTCAGCTGATGACTGGGAACACTACCATCCCAAATACCCTATCAAGCTACACACCAATATGACATAGAACTTCATTGCTAACCCTTTATCGTCACCGAGTCAAAATCTTTAAACTCCTGATCAGAAAGCACCCTGAGATCTGTGATTTATGAAGGTGTCTACTACTTTCTGCCAGGTAATTATGGATAGACAAGAACTACTGGCTTTGCCTATAAGTTCCATATGCCAAGAGTGAATACATTAAAAATAAAAATTCAGTTAAGCATTTTTTTTAGAAATTTACCTTTTTGTTGACAGACTGCAGCTGTCCCTTTAAGTATGACTGTTTAGTAAAAAGAAATTTTTAAAAGATGACACGAAACAAATGCCAGCTCCTTATTTTCATATGCACATTGCCTAAAGCAAGTGTCTAACGGGCTCTGGACATCTCCTTTGATGCCTATATCAATGTGGCAGATAGCACATTTGAGGCTCAGATAATGCACATGACACAATGTTTTCCATATTAGATGCTTTGTCGCCAGTTTTACTTCTGATCTCTAAGCTGATACATTTTAAGGACTAGAACAGTAAAGTGTTAGCCTATATAATCTCAGCTTTCATAATACAATAGTAGATCATTATTTATTTTGAGAAAGGAGGCCTTTAGTTCATAAATTGGCTGAGGTATTGACTCTTCAGTCACAAGGAAGTTCAGGGAACGGTGATATAAGATATTATGTGTTTTCATTGTATATAAATATAAAGTCTACTCATATTTGCTTAGTGATTGAAATTTTATGCACTTTTCTAGTAATAACGTGTTTGCTTCATTGTGATGTCGTTATGAAAAATTATAGAATGGAAGTGATGAAATGTTCATATTTCTATGGAAAAAATTGAATGTGTTGCAACACCAACAGCTAACATCACAGCTTGCTAATTACATAAGGTGCTCAGCTTGTGGTTCACAGATTGAATCCTTAAATGATGTTTCTGCAGGGACCTGCCATTGCAGCTGACAATAGAACAGATTAGGCTACACTAACTTATTAGGCTTCTACAATGTGTGATTCCTTTTGATATTAAGACCATAACAGAGAACAATGCTCAGTGGCAAGTCCTTCTATGGGGAAAACTAGTCTTCTGATCCAAGACATTTCTTGATCCAGTCAAAGGCAATAACAATATATTCCTTTCCATGCTATGTTTGCATCTATAGCATAGACTGCAGATAAAACCAACACAATGTAAATAAAACTGGTGAAGACATTTTGAATTTGGTGCTTCTTTTGTAAGTATTTCAATCACCATTTATGCATTTAAAAAAGACCAATGCATTGATGTTCCAATGAACAGTCCTTCCCGCCAGCTCGATAAACCAATGTGTTGCTCTGTTTACAGATACGGGCAGTAAAGCTTTCATTAAGAGTAAAAATGGCATGAGTTTAAATTGCATTTTGGCAGGTGGGGAGGTTAAATTAGCTCTTTAGATAAAGCTGGAATTAAAAATTGTGACATCAGTGATAGTGACCATGTTGGGATTGTTATAAAAAGGCATCTGCATTAACAGAGTAGGAAATGTGCTGTTTGTATATGATCTGGCCTATATGTGACCCCAGATTGAGAGTAATGTGGTAGATTCTTAACTGCTCTCTGAAAGGGCATTGCTGGCTAGACATATTTATTGCCCATCCTTAAATGCCCAGATGCCTCAGTAAACCAGATGGGTTTTTCCAACAATCGACAATGGATTCATGGTCATCATTAGACTCTTAATTCCAGATATTTATTGAAGTCAAATTCCACCATCTGCCATGGCAGGATTCAAACCCAGGTCCCCAGAACATTATCTGGACCTCTGGATCAACAGTTCAGCGATAATACCACAAGGCTATCGCCTCCCCCAGTTAATATCCAAACATGAAGAAGGCAGCTCACCACCACTTTCTCAAAGGTAATTAGAATGGACGATAAATGTTGACCTTACCAGCAAAATCCACATCCCATGTGTTGAATGGGCATGTCAGCTTAGTACACTGTATGATGATGTTTGCTGCCACCATTCTCTTTTAGTGTAGGAAACCACAGGATCTGCTTAATCTAGTGCAGCTGAGGAGGAACATTTCAGGGTCTAATTAGAAGAGTCTCCTGCAGTTAACAAGACATAATTTATTGCATATTAGAATCTAATTACAGATTACATTGATATGAAATCATTATAAGAGGACGTGAGGAGGACCAGATGTTAGATCTGATTCATCTGAGGTCCGAAGCTATTCTCCTCACAACTCCACATTACATCATTGTGGTAGGTAGAGTTTATGGCACTCCTCAATGTTAATCCTTTCAGACCCATCAGATCCCTGTACAGCATCTCCCTTCAAGCTTTTCTTTACTATTACTTTAATGCGTTTGGGTATATCTACACTTAACATTATCTCATCTCCCCACATGCCTCTGATCTTACAATTCTTCCAGAAGGCATTCTCTTCAAACCTGAAAACCTGTTGGTTTGAGATAACAAGGTGTAGAGCTGGATGAACACAGCAGGCCAAGCAGCATCATAGGAGCAGGAAGGCTGACGTTTCGGGCCTAGACCCTTGGTTTAATGGGTAGAAGACCATTATCATTGATTCCTTTCTTGACAGTCTGTAGATCCTTTTGAAGTGGAGGATCTTTTGTCTCTTGCATTGAATTCACAGAGGGTGTTGCCCTTCATGAAAAACAATAGCTTCTTTGCAGTATCTTATGTTGCTGGACATTGGTCATCTCTTCTTGTAGTGGCTTCCATAATGTTATATTCACCCTATTTTCGATCTGTGTAAGCAGAATTTTATTCTCACTCAGCCTGTAGATTTGTGCTGAAGGATATAAGCATTTTAGCTCAACATGTCAGAGATAGTAGGAACTGCAGATGCTGCAGAATCTGAGATAACAAGGTGTAGAGCTGGATGAACACAGCAGGCCAAGCAGCATCGTAGAAGCAGGAA
>NC_063341.1:24685551-24701449 GCF_021869965.1 Rhincodon typus | reverse complement strand
TGCTGCTTGGCCTGCTGTGTTCATCCAGCCCTGCACCTTGTTGTCTCGGATTCTCCAGCATCTGCAGTTCCTACTATCTCAGGCAAAGAGAAGTTTGGGTAACTATACAAAATATTAATTGATCTCTGAGGTCAACAAAAAAGTTTAGATTAAAGCAAAAATGTATGTTTACAGAGTGGTCCCCAAATGTTCTTTTAAGATTCATAGGTTATGCTGAGCCTGCGACAACTTGGGTAAGCAAGCACTTCATGAATTCTGCCAATTCTTCAACAGACATTGCAATCTAGATTTTGTAACTGGTGTATGACACTGATTTGGATGTTTAAAGCGCTTTCCATCTGTTTTAGGTGGGATGTCTGATGTAAATAAAATCAAATCAGAAAATGCTGGAAATGCTCTGTAAGTTAGACAGCATCTGTGCAGAGAAATGAAGTAAACATTTCAGGTTGTGATGAGTCTTAATCACATTTTCCTTAATTCATTTAAAAGCCTGCCTAAAACTTGAATCAGCTTTCTGGGAGTCCAGATTTTTTAAAACCTGTTAAGAGCGCACCACCTTTGTCTTAATCCGATTTTCAATTCAGAACATGGGTGATCAGCAGTTCAAATTCTCCCCTCCTACTTTTCTCATCTTCTATTTCTTCTTCTATACAAGAGCATGACCATAGGCCACTCAGCCTATCAGGTCAACAGTCTAGTTCTAAGAAGATTGCTGTTTTTCTTTTTCCTGCTTCAGTGCATTAGTTGAATTAAGAATCTGCCTTGAAATGTTCTGACTCTGGATTCATTGCACTCAGTAGTATTAGGTGACAGAAATTCACAAATTGAGAACTAAGTCATAAGGTACTTCTCCAAAGGGCACCTTCTTTGTATGAAAACAATTAGTGAACTTCGTTTCATTTGCTAACATATGATCATCCATGATTCTGCTCATGCAGTGAAAATAGATCACAATATCATTGATATAAAAATAGCACTTGGCATTTAAACTAACATTCCCCTCAATTGCCACACCAATTCCATTTCAGTGTTCGTAATAAAGAGTTGTCATAAATCTTTTGTGAAAATGCACAATAAATTTGCAAATGTTTGACAAGTTGAAAAACAAATAAGGAGAACAACAAGTGAATTCATGGTTTGCAAATTGATAGTCTCTTTGTATTGAATTAATTGTTAAAAAATTGAAAGACTTGATGAATTCTTTGGTGTTAAGATGACATACTCTCAGGATAGACTAAGAAAATTTAAGCTAAAATGGCACATCTCATAAAGACACATCACAAATTAACACAGTACAAACTTTTGTTTCAAATTGTGAAACATCTCAGTGTTTAGTTTACTGAAATTGTACATGTAAAAGCTAGATAGAAAACATCCAGATAAATATGGTATTATTTTAACATGGATTTAGCTTAAAACTTTTTTCCTGATCTGCCTTTAGAGTGCAGGTTGTCTTAAATGAGAGCAAAGATAATTAATCCTTATTCATCTTTTGAACGCTTTATGCGCCTTTCATCCCTTCTTTCCAAATCTGTCTTCATAAGGATCACTTGGTCATGTACTTATCAATATGTCATAATTACTCTGACTATCCCTTGGTCTTCTTTAATATGGAAATAAATTTAAATTAAGCTGAAAATGCTGGGTAAATCGAAATCAGTCAAACATGCAGTTTAACTACATCTGCATTCCAAAGCTAACTGCTCTGGTAGTTTCACTGCAGCTTTTTGTTTTAATAGAAGATATGTCAGTTACACTTTTATATTAACATCCACTGTACATCCTGAAAAACTTTCTTGACAATGAAGCACTCTTCTGATGTGTTGATACTCCTGTACTGTAGCAGCTGATTATGCATAACAGGGTCGCATAAACAGTAATTGAATAAATGAGCAGATCATCAATTTTAGTGTTGGTTGTGAAGCAAATGTTTGGTAGGATATCAAAAGAATTACAGCAAAGAAGAAGATTTTGAAGAAGAGATATACCAGACTCAAAATCTTATCTAAACTTTAACTCTTTTTCTCTCTCAACAAATGCTGCCAGATCTGCTGAGATTCTCCAGCATTCTCTCTGTTTGCATCAAAAGAATACCCCTGCTCTTCTTCGAATCATGCAGTCGGATTTTATGTCCTTTTGAGAAGGCAGACATGGACTCAATTTAAGCTCTCATCAAAAAATAGCATCTTCAACACTTTATTGTAGTCCTTTGAAAAGGATGACAAAGTGTGCTCCTGTTTTCTGCATGATCCAAGTGCAATTACAGGCCTAAAATGACATCCAAGCCATGCACAGTGATTGTCTACCAAATGTAAGTAAAGCAGGTAGATCGTGACTTCAATCAGTGTTCGACAATGATTTGTTACTATCCTGGACAATTTGGAGTTCAGTGCTCCAGCTAAGGCCTTTTCCTAGTTCATGTCACTGGATGTGTGTTAATCAGTAGGATGGACTCCCCCATGAACATTATTTAAAGGTATCATCAACTATGACCATTCAGCAACTTCTTCCATTTTGATGAAGGGTCACAATCTGAAATGTTAACTCTATTTCTCTCTCTCTCAAGATGCAGATGTACCTGCTGTATATTTCCAGCAATTCTTTGTTTATGACAACTGCTTCTAAGTCGGTTGCTAGTGGATTCTTTCTGATTGCCAGTATGATTCTACAAATGTTTGATGGTTTCCATTGTCATTTCAAGTTGCAAGTGTTTACAGGGAGTCTTGCGGCAGTTGCTGAAAGGGACTTTACGAACTCCAAGGTTTCTACACAAGCCAGCTGTTTCCATACAAGGATGCTAACTTTTATTCAATTCCACGTGGAAGGGTATGACAGAGGCCATGCAGGGAATGACAATTTTCTGAAAGAGGGCAGAAGGAGACAAGCTTCCTTTTTCAACTTCTCTCAGCAGAAGGCTCTCAGGGAACAATTCTCCTACTTAAAATTCAGTAAGGAACAATGTGTGCAACTTGATCACTTCAGTAAGAATGCCTTCACTGAAATCTAACTCTTGCTGCAGCTGCAACCTCAGAGCCTGGCATGACAACATTTCCAATGGCAGTGAAGGTAAATTTGTTTTTTATTCATTCACAGGATGTGGGCTTTGCTGGCTAGGCTAGCATTTATTGCTTATCCTTTATGCCCCAGAAGGCAGTTAAGAGACAACCACATTGCTGTGGGTCTGGAGTCACACGTAGACCAGATCAGGTAAGGTCAGCAGTTTCCTTCTCTAAAAGATATTAGTGAAACAACTGGGTTTTTCGTGACAATAGAAAATTATTTTATGATCACCATTAGACTCTTAATTGCAGATGGTTATAGAATTCTAATTTGGGTTCTTAGAACATTATCTGATTGCTGAATTAATAGTCTAGCCATAATACCACTAAGCCATCAATGTGGCAATGAACATTTATGCTTTCAGTTCCTTCCATGTTACAGTTGGAAATATTTGTAACAATCTTAGTTTGTCATTGATTGTTGAGTAAGGAGATTACTGAGCTCACTATTCAATCACAGCTCAGTACACTTCAGTTGTTATACATAGCAGAAGCTGAGGCAAAGAAGTACGAGCATGAGGAAGAGGAAGGAGCGGAGAGGAAGACAGGAGGCAGCCTAGGTAGTCCCTTTCTAGTAATGTCTCTCAAAATCCCATCTGTGATACCAATAATTTCAAATCAGTTCTTCAGTCACCAATAGTACCCCACCTCACCTTCACTTTGTGACCGAACATCACTTGACCACAATGCAAAAAATAACAATCACAAAATAAACATTTCAAGCCAAATATATAAACTAAGTCATGTCGTTGCAGGAGACAGACAGCTAATTGCCCTTTTGCATTCCATTAATGCATGTCTTCCATGTGCTTTTGCCTGCCCTAGTGCTTCTATGCAGTGTTCCCTCATTGGCTGCAGCCTGGCTAGTGAAAAACACATTTAATTTTAGTTGAGGAGATTGCACATGGCCCGAGGGGATGAGCTTGAGCATTTGTGGACATAAACAGAATTAATGTTTCAGGTCAAAAAGACCTTTTACAGGGTGGGACCAGACAGTAAGAAATGCATGTTTATACTATTTGCAGCTTGTCAGAAGACAGCCTGAAATGAGGGAGAAGTGGGAAGTGAGAAGGAAGATTATGGATGTTGTCAACTTCCATGTTTTCAGCTATTTCACTGGGCACAGCGTCAGTAATGGTGACACAAATAATGGTCAGTACTATATCCACCTTGGGAATTAAGATATGCAGGTGCACCAGATTCACTCCAGTTAGCTCCTGCATCCTCCAATTGTGAGCTAGCTAAACCAATCAAGTGATCCAGTGAGTGAGATATATTCTGTGTGGCTGATGTGATTGTCATGGTTGATTGCATGGCAGTGTGTATAATATGAGATACGAGAATGAGTCTAAGACTGAACATTAATGTCTCCACCATTTAAAATTTAATAAAGATTATAGGTAGGTGTTTAATAATTTGCAATGTGATGGATGGGATCCCGTCTCCTTCCTACCTCTCACCTAATTAAGTACAGGTTGGGAAAGCTTGTGGCAAATAATGCCAACTTAAAGGCCTTATCCCCAACTGGGGATGGAGCAATTTCCACGTGGGAAGTCCAAAAAAGCAAACTGTCAGGTTGCTTGAAAGTTTTCAGGGCGGGTCCATCGTTTAAAGACCCTCAGTCATAGACTGAAGGAAGAGGCATTGGGAAAAGGCCCCAGTAGAGCCAACTCCAGCCCTTTTTTCCACCATCCTCTCCTTCCCCATCCAGCCAGCACTTGCGTGGTTGGGTGCCTTGATGATCATGGGCCTGTTATGAGTGCTTGCCGGCATAGCCATTACTCTTGCTTGCACAACCAAGCAATCTATAGCTGCTTGCTTATTAGCCAGCAACAATCAAGGACAAGATTTCCACCTGTGGGTCTTTGATCTCAGGAAAGGTCCATTACTGCCCAGTTAAGTGCCTGATTGAAACATAATTTTGCAGACTTATCCAGAAGGACGTGACACAAGCTCTCCAGCCAGTAAGCTCGATCTCCATTGCCTCCATTAAATACTGTACTAAGTATGAGGGTGAAATCAAACACATCACTGTTAGATATCAGTCCTGATTGATAGAGATGGTTCTCATAGACTCATAGACAGATACTGCACAGAAAGAAGCTATTCAGCGCATCATGTCCATGCCAATCAACAAATATCTTATCTTACCTTCCTAATCCTATTTTCCAGCTCTTGGGCCATAGCCCAGGAGGTTATTGAAAGCAAATGAATATCTAAATACTGCTTACATGTCATAAGAGTTTCTGACTTAACTACCCTTTCAGACAATGAGTTCCAGACACTAACCACCCTCAAGATAAAAGACATTTTCCTCAACTCCCATTTAACTTTCTAGCTCATACCTTAACTCCATGCATCCTGCTCACTTTTTTACAAATAAAACAACGTTGTCAGTCCTCCACTACTGCACCTCACCTGTGGTGAGAGAAGATTTGACAGTTATTGCTAGGACCTCTGATATTTTCTCCCTTACCTATTTCAATAGACTGGGATACATCTCAAGTGGTCCTGCAGATTTATCTGTTTTTAAGGCTGCTAAACCTACTAGTACCTCCATAGGCTCTATATAAATTTCTTCTAATATTTCACAACCCTCCACCCTGATGTCAATATCTGTGCCATCCTTTTCCACAAGATTGACTTAAAGTATTCATTGAGCATAGAATCCACGACTTTGGGTCCACACACAGATTACCAATATGGTCCCTAATGGGATTTATTCTTTTCCTAGTTATTCACTTACTGTATATATAATATATATATAGTATAGAGTAAAAAAAAGTTGGATTTTCCTTTATTTTACCCACTAATGATTTCTTGTGCACTCCCTTACCTTTCCTAATTTCCTTTTTAATTTCCACCTTGCCCTTTTACACTCCATAGGGACTATGCTATTTTGAGCCCACAGTATTGGCCATAAGCTTCTCATTTTTTTCTAAATTCAAACTTTTGATCCCTTGATATCCACGGTTTTCTGGTCTTTATTCCATTCTTTGACTGTATGGGAACATACTTGTCCTGCACTCTTGCAATTTTCTCATTGAATGCCTCCCACTGCTCTGACACTGTTTTATTGTTTCAAGTAGTTGGTCCCTGTCCACTTGTGACAAATTGTATCTTATGTTAGTAAAATTAGTCTTTTCCCCAGTCTGGAACTTTTATTTCCATCCCTTCCTTATCCATGTGATCTTAAATGTAACTGAGCTTCTATTTCCTGGGCTCATAACTGAATTATGGGAATTGCCCCCTCCTTTGATGGACTTTCGATGTGCTGATTAAATATTTGTCCTGGATGCAATTTAAGAATTTTGCTCCCTTCTCACCTTACACAGTCAAATTATCCCAGTTAATATTTGGATAGTTAATTTGACCCCTGACATTGAACTCCATGTCTATCTGTTCCCAATTCTTGAGTTCCAAAATTATTGGAGCTTTCTCCTACTTTCTACCTCTTCCACAATGCCCCAGGGAAAATTTTCGAAGTAGGCCTTTTTCTTATTGTGCCATTCTTCTCAGTGTTCCAGTGGTGATTTATTTTCTGGATGACTATCAGAACCAACACCTGCCACAATGTACCTCCCTTTACCTGCCAAATCTAAGCAATCCAGACAGGCTTTATGTGGTGCTACAAAGCTACAATTTTCAGCTTTTTATTAATGCATAGAGCCAAATAACATTGTAGTTAGTATAATCTGCATGTAGAAATCATGCAAATAAGAAGACAGGTCAAAGTTGGCATGTTGCATGGAGTCAAGTTGAATATGTATTGGCTGATTATGAAGTTCGGTCCCCCGCACCCATTTTTTTGGTGTTAGCCAATATAGTCTCCAGTGTTTCTTGTTGTGATGACTTGTGCTAACTGTAGATATAAGGTGAGTCATAGGCCTTGGGCGAAGGGATGAACAAACCAGGGACTGGGGCTTCACATGAACAATAGGGTGACTCACATTGACTACATCTTCAAATGTCTTTTATTGATAGGTTGTCCAGCAGAACTGTCAAAGGTTAAACAGCAGCTCATCTTCCCATATTCTCAATTAGTGCCCTATAATCTTAATTCAACTTTAAAAATTATTCCCTTACATTTGTTTTCTAGACTTCTCTCCTGAAGGGATGACTCACACTCAGTTTCATCTCCCTGCAACAGGTTCTCAATATATTCTCAAGTGATCATTTTCAACTCTAATTCCAAGTATCAATAGGAGATTCCACCAGCAGAGGCTTTCAATCACATCTAAGAGGGATTGATCTTCTAATTTTAGAACATGAAATGACATATATCGTCAAAGTAAACTGGATATTAACTGCACTTAAATTATACAAATAAGAACATAATAGAAGTTATACATTTAAATGTACAAAGGAAACTAAATTACAAAAATATTTTATAAGATAAAAATGGATCTATTATATCCCTTTGCACAATTTTTATTCAAAATCATTTATAGCAAAGCTCTAAGCTTGACAATGAAAGACTGAACAATGATAACGTTAAGCCTATGGATAAACTAAGTTTACGAAAAATATTTTTTCAGTTTTCAACTAACATCAGAGGAATTTGGGGAGCAAGAATGAAAAAATTGTGAGGAAATCAATTCTGCTTAATTTCCATCCATTGAACTGCAAGTTGGATGTTCCAATGGGCCTTGTGGAAAGCCATGAACACTCTAGTCTGAAACAGACAGAAGCTTCGCTAATGGATTATAATGAAGTAACATAATTTTAATATCAATATGGTTTTGCGCTATTTCTACTGCTATGTCCATTTCACTTTGGGTATTGGTAGACAATGGTTGATTCAAGCAAGATTTGTTTTAACACTCTGCAGTTCTCAATAGGTAATTGTGTTCTTTATTTTTAACTTGAAGCTTATTTTCAGTTGCTTTAAGAAATCTCTATGTAACAGGGCTTACAAGAGGGATTTTGATTGGGCAATTGTAGTCCCTAGCTCTGTTTACTTTGATGTAAGACATACGTCAAAATTCCTTGATTGTTGTTATCAACTTTGGTCTAATGTACTAGACATTCTCTAAAGCACTGGAATTTTCTTCTTAAACTTCTCCGCTTCTCTCTCATTTATTGAGACACTTCATAAAATCTACCTCTTAGATCTCACCTGTCCTAATGTCTCCAACTTTGGCTCAGTATCTATTTCTTTGCTGAAAATTAAATACCTTGGCATGCTTTATTATGATAAAAGTGTTTTAATGAAGTTAAATTGATAAGTGGTAAACTGCTGAAAGGCAACTGATAGCTCAGCTGGGTACAATGCTGTTGTGTTGGGTAGGCATGGTTCCCACTGGAGTTTCTCCTGATGTTCCCAAACCAGACACTAAAATTGCCCTCATTCTATGTAGGATAAAAGCAAGCAATTTTTAAGAAGCTGTGTGTTTTATTTACTTGAAGTCTCACATCATGATATTGTGCTATTAAACAAGTGATAAAAGGTATTCTGAGGATAATGGCTATTTAAAAATGGACAATGCCCTCTCATAGGGGAGGTAACTGATTATAATCGCCATCTGTATTTGAAGAAGCTGGGATTCATGGAGTTTGTGTTGGCTTCTGGTCAGAGATTAAATTTGCAAGTTTCTAATTCTCCTCTGGTACCAGCACTGATAACTGAAACGATTATAGGGCTTGTTTTTGCACAGAACTGTGGTGATATCACAGACCTTTGAAACCATCAGGCAGGACCTATATTCAGAAGTCCTTCTTCCTGTCTTCCGGGAGATTTGATTTTCTCTGGAAGCGGGCCATGACTCACACATAGGGGAAACTCAAAATCAGCATGGTCAATTGAACTTGGTTCAAACTAGACTCTATTTTTGCTGTTACAAGGGCTTCAGCCTGCAATTGTGTTATAAACTTCTCGAGTAGTCATAAGAATTCTTGAAGGACAGATACAGTCTGTAGAACTGTCATGGTGTCAAGTTATTTAAATACCCAGCCCTTTAAAAATAAAACAACATTCTGTCCATGTCATTAAGAGGTTAAAGGGGACTCTAGCTGCCAAGTTACATAAAACTATGGCCATTTAAAAACATCTTTAAATGAGTGCCTGTGTCAGTGATAGTATACAGTTGATGAAATTCCTCAGCTGTTTAAAAGGATTGTCTTAATTCTCTTGATTTATTAAATATTATGCCCTCTAGCCTTCGCCCATTGCACTGCTGCACTCATTTCTCTGTTCCATCCATGCTAACTCAGACCCTCCATCCACAGTTATAATAGCCATTTGTTGTCTTTATCTCAAGTGCTATAATGTCATTATTAATGGTCGGTTGCTTTCTACAACCTACCACTATCTAGATATGTTTATAATTTGATTGATAGCTCAAACAGGTTAATAAAGGATTAACAGTCTTTGATGTAGGGTTATGGATACAGCTGTTTGTTTATAAATGGGATTAGGTACTTGTTTGAAAGGGCTTTTATGAATAGAAATTGTTATACTAAAGCAAAGGCTGTAAAGGTCAGTTAAAGTCACTATAATCCCAGAGTGACTTATTATATAAGTCTAATAATCTTATTAGAGTGTGAGAGAGATGACTGACAGTGAGTTTAACTTGAGGCTCACCAGGCCTCAGCAAGGGGTGAAATTGAGAAGGCAGGACCTTCACAGTAACCTCAGACAGTGCAGGAATCAAACCAGTACTGTTGGTGCCACTCTGCATTGCAAAGCATCTATCTAGCCATCCAAGCAAACCAATCCCTTTGCAAAAGCTGTAAGAGAGATTTACATTTATATTCTATTTCATCTCAACATGGGTCCTGCTGTCTACCCACAGTGGATGCTGGGTAAGCTGACATGGATGATGCAGGGCACAAGGGGGTGGATTGTGGACATGGGTTGGCATGACTTCACTAAGTTGACATGGGTGCTTTAGGGAGCCTTGCATTGGCACTAAATTGATATGGGGCTATAAGAGGCCAAGGGAGTGGATGCAGCATATAAGTTGGTGTGGATGAGCGAAGGAATGGGTGAGGCAGTTTAATGGGTGAAGGCTGAAGGGCATAATATTTAATAATAAACCAGGGCAAAGACCAGAGAGCTGAGGCAATCTTCTTAAAAAGCTCATAACTTGGCAGCCTTGCAACCATCTTCGATCTGTGTCCAATAGTAGTAGGCCTGAGTCCGTCAGGACCCTCCACAGAGTGAAAATTGTGCCACTTTTCCCTGAAATGGGGATGCATCAATCCAGGAAATTTCCCAAGTTATTCTACTCAACTCAGAAGTAAAAATGTAGACTTACATTTGATTCCTACCAGGGCATCGTTCCAGTAATGCATCCAATACCTTGCTCAACATTGATTGTGAGTACTGGAAAGGTACTTCAGTACAAAGAACAGCATAACAGAAGGCCAACCTATCTTCAGCCACACACCTTCATTTTACATCAAAGCCTAATGAACAGGAACCCTAGCTGATTGTTTTTTCTTTCTCTCACCAATAGATAGCTATGAACAGCCATACTTCAGTAATTCAAGAAACAAGATGCTTTTCACATCCACGAAACATCCCAAAGCACTGTTCAGCTAATTATATTTGAAACAGAATCACTGCTATAACGTAGAACACACAGCAAACTCCCACAAAAAGCAATGTGATAATGACTTATTATTTTGATAATTCAGATTGCGAGATAAATGTTAGCCAGGACACGAGGAATAACACCCCTGCTAGTCTTCATAATAGCATCTCATGCGTTCACACTGCATAAGGCAATGAGACCTTGACTTAACATTAGTGTCTTTGTGTCAAGCTAAACTTTTGGGCTCAAGACCTGGAATGGGACTTGAACCCATAACCTCCTGAATCATAGCCAAGAGTGTGCCTGACCAAACCAAAGCTGACAGTTATAGTAGCTTTGTGGCTGAATGTTTTCTCATTATCTAACTGCAGCTGCTACATCCATTCGAACTGTAAAGATACATGATGTATGTATAAGTTCTTGGGTACATGAACTGGCTATGTTGCACTTATTGGCCATCCTCAAATGCCTTCATAACGTGATGGTGGCATCCTTATTTCTGATTCTGATCTCACAATAATGTTAATAGGGAATTTTGGAATTATGAAGCAGGCAATTATAAAATGGTTATATATGTTCATGTCAGAATAGGATGTGACTTGGAGAAGAACTTGGAGATGATGCTGTACTCATGATATTGCTCTCTGCCATTTTGCCAGTAACAGAGAAATCACAAGATTCCTGAGTGTTGGGACCCACCAACCAAATAGAGGCAGGCTGCGAAGAAAGGCTCATGCCATAAAAATGGGGTTGAAGTAACAAAAGACAGAAATAGTAGCTCAGATCAATCCAATTGAAAGATTTTCCCTCCATCCTTATAGGCCTGGAGTCTTCGGATTGGAGCATTTTTATTTAAGTACTGACGTCTAGGGCAGAGTAGGCATCTCCATGGTGAGGTTCCCTCATGGATTCCAATTGCCTCAATAGTTCCCACCTTTTGAGGCTGCTAAGCCATCAGTGCTACCTAACTCTGATTGGGCCAGCAAAATTTGGATCCTACCTATTGCCCTTAGGTGGTCACCTCCACCACAAGGCCTTCTTTAGAGGGATTACAGCAATGGAGTTGCTCCTGGCATATGTGGGCTTGGAACTCCCAATTGGTCCCAGTGTTGGGTTCCAAAGCCCCTTATACGTCCCACCAAAACAATTTTTTAAAAAAATCATGATGTAAGGATTGATAAGTCTCTGGCCCTGATGGAATGCATCCCAGGGTACTAACAGAGATGGCGGGAGAAATAGCAGGTGCACTGGCGGTAATTTTCCAAAATTCACTGGACTCTGGGGCAGTCCCAGCAGATTGGAAAGCAGCAAATGTGACGCCACTGTTTAAAAAGGGAAGTAGACAAAAGATGGGGAATTATAGACCGGTTAGCTTAACCTCTGTAGTGGGGAAGATGCTTGAGTCTATTATCAAAGAAGAAATAGCAAGGCATCTTGATAGAAATTGTCCCGTTGGGCAGACGCAGCATGGGTTCATGAAGGGCAGGTCATGCTTGACAA
The DNA here is from genome assembly GCF_021869965.1 of Rhincodon typus. Taxonomy (NCBI): domain Eukaryota; kingdom Metazoa; phylum Chordata; class Chondrichthyes; order Orectolobiformes; family Rhincodontidae; genus Rhincodon; species Rhincodon typus. Next base: position 24,689,352 of record NC_063341.1, on the reverse strand, counting down.
ATCTTTTGGAATTCTATGAAGACATTACGAGTGAGGTGGACAATGGGGACCCAGTGGATATGGTGTACCTAGATTTCCAAAAGGCCTTTGACAAGGTGCCGCACAAGAGGCTACTCCATAAGATAAGGATGCATGGCATTAAGGGTAAAGTATTAGCATGGATAGAGGATTGGTTGACTAACAGGAAGCAAAGAGTGGGGATAAATGAGTGCTATTCTAGCTGGCAGTCAGTGACTAGTGGTGTGCCTCAGGGATCGGTGTTGGGACCACAATTATTTACAATTTATATAGATGATTTGGAGTTGGGGACCACGTGTAGGGTATCAAAGTTTGCAGATGACACTAAGATGAGTGGCAAAGCAAAGTGCGCAGAGGACTGTGAAACTTTGCAGAGGAACATAGATACATTGAGTGAGTGGGCAAAGGTCTGGCAGATGGAATACAATGTAAATAAATGTGAAGTCATACATTTTGGTAGGAGTAATAATAAAAAGGATTATTACTTGAATGGTAAAAAGTTGCAGCATGCTGCTATGCAGAGGGACCTGGGTGTCCTTGTGCATGAATCACAGAAGGTAGGTCTGCAGGTACAACAAGTAATTAGGAAGGCAAATGGAATTTTGTCCTTCATTGCTAAAGGGATTGAAATAAAAAGCAAAGAGGTTATGTTGCAGCTGTACAAGGTGCTGGTCTCCTTACTTGAGAAAGGATGTATTGGCACTAGAGGGGGTGCAAAGGAGGTTCACTAGGTTGATTCCGGAGTTGAGGGGGTTGGCTTATGAGGAGAGACTGAGTAGATTGGGATTATATTCATTGGAATTCAGAAGATTGAGGGGGGATCTTATAGAAACATATAAAATTATGAAGGGAATAGATAACATAGAAGTAGAGAGGATGTTTCCACTGGCAGGTGAAGCTAGGACAAGAGGGCATAGCCTCAAGATTAGAGGGAGCAGATTTAGGACTGAACTGAGAAGGAATTTCTTCACCCAGAGGGTTGTTAATCTATGGAATTCCTTGACCAGTGAAGTAGTTGACGCTACTTCAGTAAATGTTTTTAAAAAAAAGGTAGATTTTTTTGAACAATAAAGGAATTAAGGGATAATTTGAGAACGCGGGTAAGTGGATCTGAGTCCATGAAAGGATCAGCCATGATCTTATTGAATGGCGGAGCAGGCTCGAAGGGCCAGACGGCCTACTCCTGCTCCTAGTTCTTATGTTCTTATGTTCTTATGGAACAAAGGAAGTTTGGTGGCTTGGGAGGGAAGATAATAATAATAGGCCAGTCATTGCGTTGCGCTGTTTTGCCTTTTCAAGCAAGATCAGTTTCTGTTGAAATCATTGTACTGATTCACTCAGCGGGTATGTATGAAAGAAGCAAATGCTGTCATACATACGTCATTTGTCTGTACAGCTAATGTACAGGTAGCACTTATGGAAGGATAATGAAAATGCAGTAAAGAGGATTAAGGGAATTTAAAACCACTGCTAGGACAAGTCTGCAGTCATTAAATGCATGTAAAGAATCCTCTAGAGATTTAACAAATCAAGGGCAGCAGTAGTCAGGGTTACAGTGGTTGAGAAAATACTGGAATAAACACAACAGTAATCAGTGAATGAGTAGTGATATTGTGGTGTTCCTTCAGATCTTGAAGCAGCAACAATGTACAATGTTAAGCTGCTAGAAAGTTATGGAAGCCAACAAAAGAGAAACAATTCAAAATGGATATTTCAACAGGTTTTAATATACTATTTCCCTTATTTAACCTTTTTTTGATTCCAGGTGCCCATTTGACACATTGGCCATATAAACCATTTTTTTACCATTAAGTGACGTAGCTTTATGGTATTAATATTTGTGATTCAGAGGGAGAGATTAAAAAGTATCTCTCTCACCTCTTTTACACCAGCGAATTGTGCACATTAAAGCAAAAAATGGAAAATCACTGAATTTTGGGAATATTGAGGCAATTGTGACTAGTAGTGTCATTGTTTATCTTGCCATTTTGCTTTTCATCCTTAATTTCCAACGTACAGCTCTACACATTTCCCTGGCAGCACAGAGACTGAAAGTAACTGTGAGTCTTAAACCTGAGTCCCATATTCCTTTGTGCTGCTTGTCCATAATTTTGCTTTCAACGATGGAAATGTCCTTACTGCTGATCTCATAAGATTCTTCTAACTTTTTTGCCAATGCTCATGTATTCAGGGCTGGGAAGATTCTGCCCTATGTGTACTTATTTAAAAAAAACTTTTAATTTGGGGTGTTCAGTTAAAATGGATTGGATAATCTGCTTTCAGCATCAGTGGCTGGATGAGGTACAGTAAGAGCAAAGCCTCCAAACTCCTCTCCTCAAACTCAAGCTGTTGTTGTATTTATTAGGTTTAGGTTTATTCTGCTTTAATCCCTAGCTAACTGGGAGACCTACACTTCAGGAGCTCATGGGGCTAACACCCTGCTTAATCCTATATTTATATTTAATCTCCTGCTGAACCAATGAATAAGTTTTCTACTTTCTGTACAAATCAATAGGTTTGATAGCCAATATTTAGTTACAATTAGCATTGAATTATGAATAGTTTTATGCTGTTAGTCCATAAACATTCAGAAGTGGATTGTGACTATCCAAGGTCATAATATATTGGACACTTCTTTAATAGAACATGAATTTTCATTTAACCTGACAGGCCTGATTGAAATCAACATCCAAAATGCACATTCAATATCCAACCAATTATCTCACCCAGTTAATTGCATAAACACTTTATTCATCTGATAATTTAGGTACTATAGTGATTAATCCAGCCGTTATTTAAAAATATCCACAAGCAAATCTCCCATAGAAACAACATATGATCAGATTAAATCTCTTTTTTTAAACTACACTTCCTAATGGTTTTTGACAGATTCACTCCATGTGACTTTCTAGAAGTTGTTGTCAAAATAGTTCGTCTCAGTAGGTGTCTGCTGTTCCCACACACATCAGTAACAATCCCACAAATTCAGAAATCTTGCCAATTATGTCTAAACAATTTTTCAGATTAATGGCAGTTCCTTAAGGAGAAAATAGCCATAGGAGAAAATGTGTCTGTTTGTCTCTATTGTCCAACGTGGCATATAAATCACTCTGAAAATTAAACATCACCAGTTATTTGAAGATGTCACTATCATCTGCTTTATTCTTTAAGTGAAGTGCTCATCAGGTTAATAAGATAAATCTTCCAGCTACACAGCTACTAAATGTCATACATGCTACAATTTTATACAAGTACGAAAAGGAGGTCTAGTCTTTCTCTATCTGAAACTGGGATATTTTTGAATTTCTTTTAAGTCTATCATTTTGGGATTGCATATTTATTGGATATATTCCTCCCTTCCTAAAAATATCTATGTGTGTTTTACTATAGTTTCCTATTTGAGTGGGCTGCTGACATATTCAAAATGTGAAATGTAAACACATGCTCAGAAATGTGGTTCTAGCCTGGTGGAGTCTGCCTTTTGAGTATACTTGGAATTTGAGAAGCTGCATGCTATCGTTAACTATTTGAAAGGGCTGCTTCTCGGTTTCAGGCTGCAGTTCAGTTGCACACTTTGGATTTTTAGTGACCAAGTGCAGGGAGACTGGTTGAGTTTGGGGAAAGAGAAATCAGCAGCTTTATCATTCATCTCTTTGGATTGGTCAAAGTGTCCATTAATAGGTCTAGGCAGCTGCTTATTAAGGGCATCCTACAACTCAACATATAGTATTTTCTTATGACAGTGATGAATATGGACTATCAATATTCAACTTCCATCATTTA
>NC_063341.1:24656323-24685151 GCF_021869965.1 Rhincodon typus | reverse complement strand
AGAGCTGGATGAACACAGCAGGCCAAGCAGCTGCTTGGCCTGCTGTGTTCATCCAGCTCTACACCTTGTTATCTCAGATTCTCCAGCATCTGCAGTTCCTACTATCCCTATATTGACCACTGTGATCTTTTGACAGCTCAGGCAACCCACATAGAAAATTTAAAATTGGCTGCAGCATGGTAGTTCAGTGATTAGCACTGCTGCCTCACAGCGCCAGGCATCCAGGTTTGAAACCACCCTCAGGAGACTGTCTGTGTGGAGTTTGCACATTCTCCACATGTCTGCACAGGTTTCTGCTGGGTGCTCAGGTTTCCTCCTGCAGTCCAAAAATGTGCAGGTTAACTGGATTGGCTTTGCTAAATCGCCCATAGTGCCCAGGGATGTGTAAATTAGTTGGATTGGCATGAGAAATGTCGGAATGCAGAGATAGGGTGGGGGGATGGGTCTGGGTGGGATAGTCTTTGGAGGGTCAGTGTGGACTTGTTGGGCTGAATGGCCTGTTTCCGCACTGTGGGATTCTTTTTAATCGAGAGCTATTGAAACTCAGTGAAAAAAGAGTCAATCAGCCCCCATCATGTGATCATAACATTTTATAGTGCAGAACTTGAACACTGCTGATAACAAGACATGCTATCAAAACTCTTTAGCATGCACTCATCAGGACAAATGCAAGAATGTTAAAATTCAAAGGAAATGATAGTGTACTCTACATGAGAAAAGGGTGCAGATTTTCATATTGATCATTCTGGGGAACTGTGTCACCCAGTTTGTTTCACTCAAAATAGGGTGCTTGAACAGGTTTTTTTTGCTCGTGGAGGTCAGGTCCCAGTGTATGAATATATATGTCTTCTAGCAGGCATAGGTGAGCCACATTGTGAGCCCAATGGGTAATCTTAAATTGGTTGTTAGTATAATTCATAGCACAATTAGGATTGCTGAGCAGTCTAATTACAGAATCATATCTGCCATTAAACATTATATTCTGCTTTTTGCAAACATCGGTGTTTAAGTACAGTAAGCACTCTATGCCATTAGTTGGGAACAGATGTAGGGATGTTCTCTTTGATATGAGCCACCAATCATAGGAACCATGATCCACCTACCAGATTCCCAGCTAGTATTGCTTCAGCACTGAGATTCACATACAACATCGCTCATTTGTATGTCAGGCAGAATGTCATTTTGGTTGATGACAGGTTGTGATAGTGGAAAATACACTCCCGTTGTTCCTGCATATACGTTGCTCAATCTTTTCATACGTTCGAGCCTTCCAGAATGATTTCAGTTTGACTAGCCAATCTTCAGGTACAAAAGTGGTGGCATTAGGCACATTTGTGAACTTGCACAATATACAGCAAGCAATCTGATCTGGGCAGCTTTAATGCATCCTATTTTGGTGTCATGCATACAAATGGTTGAGATTATTAATAAGGTCAATCTTGAGGTGCATAGAGCTGTACGACTGAAAATGCTTATACTGGCTAACAGGTGAAGCTAGCCTCTGCAAAGAAAAAGAGCATGCCCAGGAATTGAGCCTTCTTTGAATTAAACAAAAGAATGGGGAACAAACATTCCCTGGTGCATTCTGCTTGCTTTGACCAATAAGTGTGAGCAGCAACCAATCAGCAGTCTTACCTCATGCAGCATCAATTATTGTTCCCTTCGAAGTTTGACATTCTTGATGAGTACACAACAAAACTCTTTGTCAGCATAACTCTTTTTTCAGAAATAAATCAATGTGTATGCAATCCAGCCTGATCTGCTGAGCATTCTTTTTTTTAGTTGTCTTTTTTCCTTCTTTTATTCAGTCTTTTTAAATTTATTCACAGGGTTTGGACATCACTCGCTAAGCCAGCATTTATTAGCCATACTTAATTGCAGTTCACAAAGCAAAATTATTCCCACAGTGCAGTTAGGAATGAAGATTCAGAATTTTGAAAGAACCATGATACATTCCCAAATTAGGATGGCGTGAAACTTTCAGGTGAACTCAACAGATGTGGTGCTCCAGTGTGACCATTGTCCTTGTCTTTTTAGGTGGCCAGGGCTGAGATTTGAGAGGTGCAGGCAAATAGGTACTGGCAAGTTGCTGTGGAATATCCTACACATCATATACACTGTGGCCATGAGTCAAAAAAATGCATAGTGAAAAAAACGGTGGACTAGGTGCCAATCAACCAAGTGCCTAGCTTCTTGTGTGTTGATGGAGCTACTATCCAGGCAAGTAGACAGAATTCCATCAAAACTCTGGCTTCTACCTGGAATAAGATGGAAGGGTTTAGTGGTATCAAGGGATTAATCCACGGAAAATCCAACCTCTTGTAGCCACAGTTATTACTGTCTCCTCCAACTAAATTTGGTCAATGTGTTAATGTCGATGATGGGTAATTTAACAACTGTAATGTGGTTGAACATCAAGGGTAGATGAGGATTAGATTCATTGGTGAACTGAAAACAAAAAATGCTGGAAATCACAGAGGGTCAGGCAACGTCTATGGAGAGACAGAAAGCTAACATTTCGAGTCTAGCTGACTCTTATCAGAGCTCTGATTTCCAACATTTTTTGTTTTCTGCTAAGAGTCAGCTAGACTCGAAACGTTAGCTTGCTGTCTCTCTACAAATACTGCCTGACCCTCTGTGATTTCCAGCATTTTTTGTTTTTAGTACAGATTCTGGCATCTGCAGTAATTTGTTCCTCCTCTTAGATTCAATGAATATTAACTGACAAGTATGTGATGTAAATGTTGCTTGTCATTTATCAGTCAAAGTCCAAATGTTGTTCAAGTTGTGCTGCATGCAGGTACTAAGTGTTTCATTATCCGAGGAGTTGTAAATGGTACTAAATATAGTGACATCCTTAATAGGCGTCTCCACTTCTAACCTTACGTTGAAAGTAAGGTCATTAATTAAACAGCTGGAGATAACCAAACATAGGACGCAATTCTTGGAAACTCCTACAGTAATGTCCTGGGTTTGGGATGATTGGCCTCCAACAACTTCAACCATTTTCCTTTGTGTTAGGTATGCTTACAGCCATAGAGACTTTATCCTTGATTCCCATTGGCTTCAATATTGCTAAAGATTCCTGCTATCATTCTTGAACAAGAGCTGCCTTGATGTGCAAGGCAACCATCTCTGGAATTAATTTTGTTTGTTCAGATTTGAACCAAAGATGCAATGAGCTCTGAAGCCAAGCAGTCCTGGCAGAATCCAAACTGTGTATGGTTTATTGGTAAATGCTGTTAGATATCATTTCCAATGACCAACTCCATCATTTTGCTGTTCATTGAGAATAAGTTGACAAGGTGGTAATTGTCCTCTTTTTAAGAACAGGATATACTGTGCAGTGGACTTCCTATGGTGCAGTGGTAGTGTCCCTATCTCTGGGCCATAAAGTTTGGGTTCAATTCTCACCTGCTCTCGACATGTGTCATAGCATGTCTGGACTGGTTGATTGGAAAATAGATATGCCTGTGCAATTTTTCATTTATTTCAGAAGATTTCAATGTTGTAACTGCTTGGCAGGAGGAACAATTTTCACTAGAGTATAATTCTTTAAGGCAAACGAGGATGCTGTTTGGGTTTAAAGCCTTTATAAACTCACATCCAGTGCATAGAGCCAAATTTTTATATCATTAGAAACGAATCAAAATGGCCAAAGACTGGCTTCTGCGACAGCGAGAAGCTTAGTTGAATCATACACCAGAAATTCTAGTTGAAACAGTTTTAATCTCGTCATTTGCAAGCACATGTTAGGTTTCCCATGTGTATGGGAATGTTTGTGGAACTACCCCTTCCTGTTAGTTGTTAAGTTGCCCATCACCACTCATGACTAAGTGCAATGAGAAGTTTGATCTTATTGGTTTATCTTGGAATTGATGAACTTTGTTTATAACATGTTGCTTTTACTGTTTAGCATTGTATTGCAACTTCACCAGGTTGGCATCTCATTTTTAGGTACCCCTCATATTGCTCCTAGCATGTTCTTCTGCATTCTTCATGGAACAGGAATGGTGTCTTGCCTTGATTGTAATGGTAGAGTGAAGGATATACTGGACAATAAAATTACAAAAGAAGTGCAGATTTTATTCACCTGTACATATCATTGATTTTGAAACAAGTGGGCAAAATGGACTTCTTCTGAGCTGTAACAATTCTGAGATTCAGTAAATGAACTGATTCTTATGCTATTTAATGGTATTGAATATATTAGTGCTATTGAATCCATTTTCTTCTCCTCCTTTGGCTTGTTAAGCTTGCTGAGCCAATTTAGTGCATCAAAGGGTCTATATTGGAGTCTGACGGCTAGTGCTATGTTGTATTGAACAGTTATTTTACAATTATATTCTCAAGAATCAACCATATGATTGTCAGGAGTAAGGTCAAAATGCAGAAATATTTACAGAAACTGTAAATGTGGAAAGCAGCAATTCATGACAATGATGGCACATTATGATAATAGATGTTTGGACATGCTGTTTCTGTATTAAATCACAGCTCCCCATACCCACTATTCCTACTACCACCACACTCCCCACCACCTGCCTCCAATTTCATTGATATTTTCTAATCAATCTGTTCAGAGAGGTGATATTATACACCTCTGGAGCAAGTGAAACTTGAACAGCAGGCCACACCACCACCAGAAGAGTCCTCCTCCGAATTTCATAATCAGTATACACAGAAGTAGCATTGAATGACTGTGTAAATATAGAAAGTCACATGTATATCAGTTAGGCACAGCTCTCTCCACTGATAAGCTAAAATGAATACAGGAATGTAATATCCTCTATGATTAGATTACCTGCTGACACTTGTCCATCAAAATTCGATCATGTGCAGAAACACTGCATGGGTCATTTGGTGATGAGTCAGGCAACACAATATTTGTGCTACTTGCTGATTACTGGCACCACTATTAGCATTATCAGCATCACCTGCACCACTATTTGTTGACCACACATCTCTCTGAGAGACAAGATATAAGACTATTTGAGGCCACTTACAGGAAGTCAGCACCTCTTAAAGAGGGAGACGACCTCTGGTTATCAACAACAAAGCAATATTCTGAAGAGAAAAATATGGGAAGATCTAATTTGTGTTTTAGAAGTTCTGGTTGAAGCAGTATCAGGTCAATGCCAGGAAACTAGCTCTAAGGATAAAACTGCAAAATGTTTAGTGGCCCTGCAAAATGGTAAAATAAAATTGCTCCATCTTAATTCATCATGTTGTCTAGTTCTTGCTGCATATTTACATAGATTTATTTTGTATCTAAACAGAGAACATTCTCTGAACTTAGGATGGGGTAAAGTTTATGATTAAGCAGTTGTAGGTGATTGAGCCTAACACAAAGAAACGTTTGCAGTTACATTCTAGAGCTGAGATGTTTGACCTTGAAAAACCAAAACTATTTTGCTTTGCGCTAGGTATTACTCCGCCCAGTTTACGCCAATTCTCATTTACTGCAATTTGCTATGGCTCCTGAATGCCATTATTGGTCAAATACTGCTTCAAAGAACAGTACAGCACAGGGACAGGCCCTTCGGCCCTCCAAGCCTGCGCCAACACATTTTGCCCTTCCATACTAAAACTGTCTTCACTTGCAGGATCGCATCCCTCTATTCCCTTCTTATTCATGTATTCATCCAGGTGCTTCTTTAATATTGCTATTGTGTCTGCTTCCACCACCTCCTCTGGCAATGCGTTCCAGGCACTTACTACCCTATGTGTGAAAAACTTCCCTCATACATCTCTTTTAAACATCCCCCCTTGCACCGTCCCCTAGTAATTGACCCCTCCACCCTGGGAAAAAGCCTCATACTTTCCACTCTATCCATGCTATTCACTTCTATCAAGCTGCCCCTCAACCTCCTGTGTTCCACTGAAAACAAACCCAGTCTATCCAACTTTTCTTCATAGCTAAAATCCCTCATACCAGGCAACATCCTGGTAAACCTTTTCTGTACCCGCTCCAAAGCATCCACATCCTTCTGATAGCTCTATAAAGCTGAGAACTTGTCTATCCTTATACTCAATGCCCCTTCCAATGAAGGCAAGCATGCCATAGGCCTTCTTTACTACCTTATCTACCTGCGCTGCCACCTTCAGTGATCTGTGGACCTGCACACCCAGATCCCTCTGCATATCAATATATCTAAGGGTTCTGCCATTCACTATATAATTTCCACCTGTACTTGACTTTCAAAATGTATCATCTCACATTTGTCCCGATTAAACACCACCTGCGATGTTTCTGTCCGTGTCTCCAACTGATCTCCAACTCCTGCTGTATCCTCTGACAATCCCTCTCACTTTTGCAACTCCATCAAATCTTGCATCATCAGCAAACTTAATAATTAGACCAGCTACACTTTCCTCCAAATCATTTATGTAGATTACGAACAACAGAGGTCCCAGCACTAATCCCTGTGGAACACCACCAGTCACAACTCTCCATTCCAAAAACCATCCTTCCATCGCTACCCTCTATCTCCTATGACTGAGCCAGTTCTGTATCCATCTTGCCAGCCATCTTGCCCTGATATCATGTCACATCACCTTTTGTACCAGTCTGCCATATGGGACCTTGTCAAGGACAGTCTCTCACTCTGGAGTCCAGCCGTTTTGTCTGTGTTTGGACTATAGCTACAATAGGACCAAGCAAGCAGAGGTCCTTGAGACAGGCATCCAGAAACACACAAGGAGCAAGCAAACGGAGGACCTCAATGCCAATAGCACCTGGAGGAGTGAATGAGAGGAGGAGCCCGAAAAGCCAGTGAGTAGCAGAGGAATAGATGGGTTGAGAACACCAAGATAGGCAGTCAGCAGCAGCAATTTCAATCAATGAGTGCAATCAGGAAGCTTCCCAGTCAAATTTGTAGTTAGACAGGGCTTTCTGTTCTCTGCCATTCTGTTCATGCATCGGTTGACAGGGCTTGGTATGCCACTGTCATTACCAGTGCCTCGGTCAATGCCAAGTGATCTATATGATTTGATCCCTTAGCAGATTCAAAGTGGTTTGAGTGGCTTGCTAGACAGTTTCAGAGATTATTTAAGAGTGAACCACATTGCTATGGGCCTGGAATCGTATGTGGCCAGATCAGGTCAGCAAATTTCCTTCCTAAAAGAACATTTATGAACCAGATGGGTTTTTATAGTTTTACAGTCACTACTGGACTAGTGTCTAATTCTAGATATATTAACTGAATTCAAATTTCATTTCATCCTGTCTACCATTTAAACTCATGTCCCCACAGCATTATCTTAGGTCCCTTGATTAATATTCTAGTGACTCTAACACCAAGCCACTGCATGCCCGAATGTCTGAGCTTCCTGCCTAAGGCAAAACCAGACTGTTCCCAATCTTAGTGTCAGATTTGATATCAGCTTCTGATCAGATATCTGCTCCGTCACTAAGATTACCTACTCTGACTTCCCTAACTTTGCTGCAGAAACACTTTGAGTCTTTGTTAATTCCAGACTTCACCATTCCAATGTGGACCTGGTTAGACTTCTATGATGTACAAAAACAAAAGAACTGCGGATGCTGTAAATCAGGAACAAAAACAAAGTTGCTGGAAAAGCTCAGCAGGAATGGCAGCATCTGTGAAGGAGAAAACAGAGTTAACGTTTCGGGTCCGGTGACCCTTCCTCAGAACTTCCTCAGTCACCAGACCCAAAATGTTAACTCTGTTTTTTCCTTCACAGATGATGCCAGACCTGCTGAGCTTTTCCAGCAACTTTGTTTTTGTTTCTGATGTATACTCCATATGCTTAAACCATTTAAATCTCTCTCGACATTAAATTAATTTGTAGCAAATTCCATTCACGCAGCACCCTTGCTGACATAAACTGGGCCCAATTAAGAAATGCACAATTTTATATTTCTACTCCTTGTCTTTAAGACTCTTCACTTCTCCATTTTTCTTTATCTCCTGCATTTGCATGGCCTTCAGAGATATCTGCACTCCTCCAATTCTACTCCTTTGGAACATTACCTATTTTAATTGCTCCACTATTGGTTATGTCATTGATTGCCAAGGGTCTAAACTCTGGAAAGCCCTCCTTAAACCTTCGTGCAATTCCATCTCTCTTTCCTCCTTTAAGATGCCCAATGATCAAGCTTCAGGTCCTCTGCCCTAATAAATGCTTAAGCATCTTGGTATCACATTTTGCTTGCTAATACTCCTATGAAATGCATTAGCATGTTACATAACATTAGAAGGTTATATAATTAGAATTTGCAGTTCTTTTTCTTACTTGCTTACACTACATTACCTACAATCTCACTATTCACATTACTCTCTCTTGCTGTCCTCCCTTCACAATCCTACAATCACTCCACTATCGTTCTGTCTCCTCACATTTTTATATGCACCACTACTTCAAACCCTCCATGCCTATATCCCATGTCATAGCAGCCATTCTACGGTGACATACACATTCTTAGAACATCTTACAAAACTTGTTGACACACACACTTCTTTCTTGCAAAAGGAGGTCGCATGAAACATGAGACGGGAGATGGCTGTGGACAAAGTCCAGCTCATCTATAGCTCTTTCCCCTACAAATAAAGCACAACAGCCAAAATAGTTAGCGGAAGAATCGGGGGACAGTGAATGGAAACCCTGGAGAAAGCATCAAGCAAGGTTTTGTACCAATTTATCCTTTCTTTCCTTTAATACTTCCATCTCAAACAACTGCAGCTGTTTTCAGCAGCCATTTCTATTTCAGTACTTTAGTTCACATGAAAGGATAACCCAGCTGTTCTCATTCTTTTCAAGAGTTGAAGATGTGAAGATGAGGCCAGCCTTCCTGATGATGCTATGTTACTAAATTGCACCTTTGCAAGCATGAGTTCAGATTTTGGTACTAGGCATGATTTAGAGACTAGGCTGGAGGAATCTTCATGCAGTGAATCAGCAAATGTAGACACAAACGTTCTAAACAGTGGGATAGAATATCTCAGGTACCAACTTATACCAGCCTGCAAGAGCACATTGTTGCTCTGCTGCAGAAAGTTCAAATCATTTTTCACATGGCCTAGCGTACCAAAGAAAGCTGATGGGCCATGCAATACTAACTGCATTATATCTTTCAGTGAGCTTGTGAGCAATAGTTCAGAACATAGAAAAACTCAGCTCCAACATATGGGGGCTTTGTGTGGAGCAGAAGACCATTCCAGCAACTCCTATAATCAAAACAGTAGTTCTCATCTTGATGGAGTTTATGCTGACAACTCCGACACTTTCAAAGTGTCAGCTCAGATGGCTGCTGTTTTGTTGATAGCGCCTTCAGATCATAGAGTAGCTCTGAATTCTCTTCTCCTGCACAGCAATAAGAATGTGCAAGTGCTATCCCAAGAAATTGACCTTAGCTTAATTGAAGACGCTTCTATCTTGCCAGTACAACAGCAGCCTGCTTGTCTACTGACCAATTTGTCAGTATCCTTGTCAGTGTCATGTTGTCTGGTGGACAAACTATTTGAACCCATAAAGAGATGGTACAGTCCATCAATGAGCTTTCAAGGTCCAGTGCTGCTTCAGGTAATCATCCATGGCCATCTGATGTGTCCTCAATTGAAATAGAGAAGTTTTCTACCTCACAAGCTGTAGTCACCTCACAAGCTGTGAAAACACTTTGCAAGAGCATTAAGATAAGACAACATAATAGATACTAAAAGCTGGCAAAGGGGCAGCTCTTAATTATTTGGTTGGAGTCTTAGAGTCATAAAGTTGAACAGCATGAAAACAGACCCTTTAGTCCAACTCATCCATGCTGACCAGATATCCCAAATCAATCTAGTCCCATTTGCCAGTATCTGGCCCATATCCCTCTAAGCTCTTCCTATTCTTGTACCCATCCAGATGCCTTTTAAATGTTGTAATTATACCAGCCTTCAGCACTTCCTCTGGCAGCTCGTTCCACACACGCACCACTTTCTGCATGAAAGTTTTGCCCCCTTGCTCCCTTTCATATCTTTCCCCTCTCGCCTTAAACCAATGCCGTGTAGTTTTGCACTCCCCTACAAGACCTTGACTATTCACTTTATCTATGCCGCTTATGATTTTAAAAATCTCTAAGGTCACCCCTCAGCCTCTGATGTTCTGGGAAAATAGCCCCAGTCTTTTCAGCCTTTCTCTATAGCTCAAACCTTCCAACACCGGCAACATCCTTGAAAATCTTTTCTGAACCCTTCCAAGTTTCACAATATCTTTCCTATAGCAGGGAGACCAGAATTGAATGTAGTATTCTAAAAGTGGCCTAATCAATGTCCTGTACAGCCACAAAATGACCTCCCAACTCCTATAATCAATGCACTCATCAATAAAGGCATGTAACAAACACCACCTTCACTACCCTGTCTACCTGTGACTCCACCTTCAAGGAACTACACACCTGCACCTCAAGATCTCTTTGTTTGGCAATACTTCCCTAGGACCCTACCATTAAGTGTATAAGTCCTCGCCTAATTTGCCTTGACAAAATGCAAAAACCTCACATTTATCTGAATTAAAATTCATCTGCCGCTCCTCGGCCCATCAGCCAGCTGATCAAGGTTCTGTTATACTCTGAGATAACTTTCTTCGTGCAGATGAGTTCGACCAAAGGGTCTGTTTCCATGATCTATGACCATAACTCTGTAACATTCACAGCACTTTTGGATAATTCACTACTTTTGGAGGGCAGTCACTGCTGTTTTGTAGGGCAGTATAGTAAGCACCTTGTGCCAAGCAGGTCTCAAATGGCAAATGCGGAATGCCAGTGCTCTGCTGACAAAGGAGGAATGTTGGCTATGTCACTAAAGGTAGGTCAATGCTCTCCTTAAATATACACAGGATATTTATCCATCTGCGATTAGCACAAGTCCTCATCTCATTTGACACATGCTCCATTTTAAAATGCAGCACTTAACTCTGCACCATTCTGAAGTATCAAGAGAAATTACTTTATTAGCAGTTGTGAACAAAAGTTCCCAACCTTGCTATGACAACTGAATTGTGTATAATTCTGAAACAGTTTGCACTTGATTACATGTAATAAGCATTACCTGCTGTGGTGCCACAGTGACTTAGTCAATGTTAGCTGTTAGCTCGAAAAGCAATTAAGTTGCTTGATAGAATTTATCTTCACAATTTGATGATACTGTTTATATTTATGGTGGTGAGGGCAAAACACATAAGTATGAAGTGAAGGAAAGTAATGGCTAGTGATGATAGGTATGGTGATCAAAATTTGCATGCAACTCACATTGAGAATTGGAGGAATGGGTTGAGTGAAGCATTCTTCAATGAACTAATCTCCAGCAAATCTGATCTCTTGAAGTGCTGATGGTTAATATTTATTTCTGCTCTTCCTCCTCCTTCAACTGGACCCTTCCTCCCCCCCTGGGTATCTATTCATGATGGAAACAATGCAGAGCATGCAGCAGATATCCAAAAATCTGAAAAATTGTGTTGGCATAAAACACACAGGCCAGGTAATAGAAATGTTGCTTGAGCATGACTGCATGATATTTTTGGTGGTGAGATTGCTCGTTATAAGCTTGCTCTCTAGCTGTGCCGATTACTGACAGGAATGTTAGGCCATATTTGGAGGTGTCCCTGTTGTCAAGCAGGAAATCTCCAAGTTGACAATTGTTTGAAATAAAAGAAGTACAGAGACTGGTTCAGGATGAAAGAATCATGATTTCTACATGGACAGCGTGATATGTGCATGATACACTGCCTGTTATACAATGAGGGAGTGGACTTCCTTACAATTCATAAATTTGCCAGACTGGTTAGAGGGAGAAATCAGTGTAACATTGAAGATAAGGCAACCTCCCAAAAATAACAAAAGACTGAATAGTAGTATGTTGCTACTGCCACCTTCATGAAAGGACTTCATGTCAAAGAAGGGTCCCAGTGATTTCAGCAACACAGACGGTGCTGTAATGTCCTGCTGTGAGACCTAGCTCAGTGAACACCTCCTTTGTGAAATGAAAGCAAATGAGACAACTGCCTCGATTTTGCAGTCAGCAGCATAGTGGTGGTACTATCCACTGACATTGATATCTGCAACAATCACTGATATGACTTTTGCCACCAGGTTATTTTATCTGATGTGACAATGCCTAATTTATCCTTATAACAAGAAATTAGACCTGGATATAATGGTATTAAAGAATCCAACAACCATGTATTACAGTTAACAATTATATACGAACATTACATTGATAGGCACATCAGTGTCTGGGCTAATATTAGGCTATTACAAGGAACAGCATGCTTCTAAAAACATGCAGTGTTTTGAGTGATCAAGTTAAGATAAAGAATGTGATCTTTCTACCCTTAGGTCATAAACTGTGATACATAGATGATGCCAAAGCATAACTCTTAAAATTATACTGACATAGTGTCCATAAGACAATATACAACATCCTCCCTTTTCCGAACATAAAAAATTATCCTGAACAGATATACATGGCTGTATATAGGTGTGCATTGTGAATTTGATAACTACACAAAGAGGTAAGATAGAGTTTACAGGATTAACATTTCAAACATCAATGTAATACGGTGGAGGTTTGACAACTTGACCTGATCTGGTGAAAACAGTATCTGAAAATAGCAGTCATTGTGTCAGCAATGGTTGTATTTATTGTGTTGCTAAGTCGTCAAACAATGGAAAATTTGGAGAAGTGATCCGTCACAAGGATGTAATCTTCTCTTGGTTTTCTGAATAGGTCTGTTGTTACTTTTGTTGAAGGAGTTGATGGAATATTGTGCAGATATATGGGTTCCCTCTAATATCAGCAGTGATACGTTTAGCATGTCTCCCTTCACCACTTGTTGAATATCTTGATTCATCCTTTGTCAGTTAACATTCAAATGCTAGCCGTCTTCTGCGTTCAGTACCCACGTGTCCCCAATATAACATGGACTTGATATCTTAGCATAATGCTTTTAGCATTAAGACATGTTGGCTCTTGAAAATGACTTATCACAATGTACCAAGTTTTTCTCTGTATGGCATAAATAAACAAATCTTTGAAAGTATGCCTTTAGTGCTGTCTCATCATCTCTTGGGTAATTATATTTTACAACTCTTGTAGTTTCTCATTTTCAGTATTTGCTGATGACTACTGTTCACCCTGACCCTGTGCAAAGTCTAACAGATCAACATGGAGAACATCTTCTACTTCACGACCACAGTATCAATGTGTAGATCAAGACGAATATCATGATCTATGTATGGACTGGGTAATCTGTTTAATATATCAGATATAATCACTCTGGTACCTGACTTATATCACACATCACAGTCATAGCCTTGGAGATTGTTGGCTGATTCAATCGAATCATGTTCTGCCACTCTAGATGTCATTTGAATCACATGAATTATGACTATACTGAGATCTGTGCATGCTGGTAAGTTCGGCCACAGCTGGACCATTGGTATCTATTAGGTAGAAGACTTCAGAAAGCCAGGATGAGCTTGCATATTGATTCTACCTGCATACCAAAATGATGATCCTTTATATACTGAGAGTGGGTCTATCACAGGGTGCGCCAGAGAAACACTTGCCGAGTTACATGTCTTTTCTGTATGCATAGTGATAACTCGTTAGCACTAGTTCCTGTCTTGATTTTAGCTTTAAGGGTGTGCTGTCCTGCGTTTTCAAGACATATATTAAGTGTTGTAAACGCTTCTGATTGCCTTATATTGTCAGTACAATGTCTGAGGTTAATGCTATAGAAGGTTTGGTCATCTTTAGTCATTTGTCTTTCACCTGGATGACTCTGAACTTTTTTGATGTATTTGCATTTGTGAACCTTCCTAACATTTCCCTTGCTGCCAGTATTGTGGTGTAGCAATGTCTAGTTAGTCACCTGTATTTTTGTTTTGGCATTTAGTCTGACCTTTCTAACCAAATTTCCTGCACATACTTGTCAATTGCCCCTTGGTGGTATAATTAAACAAAAATGCTGGAGAAGCTCAGCTAGTCGAGCAGCATCTGTGGAAAGAGAAACAGTTATAAAGAAAAGTCATGCTAGACTTGAAATGTTAACTCTGTTTCTCACTCCACAGATGCTGCCAGAATCTTTTGTTTTTATTTCAGAATTCCAGCATTCGTAGCATTTTGCTTTAATCTTCCTTCGTGCCATATGCTTTGCAAATTTGCAGAAAAGCTGGACAGCTTTTGGTTTGGTCTGAAACTATATCTGTTAAAGACATTGTTGGTTTTAATGCACTTAGTTGACTGCAGAATGGTGTTGGCTGCACCTAAAGCACATTACTGTTGCTATCCAGCCATTAGGCCTTCATAACTGCATTATTGATTTGACTTGATTTGATTGTCATGCACACTCAAGTACAAACATACAGGAGTGCAGTGAAAAGTGTATGTCACCACACAAGGCACTATTTTAGGTAAAAATACCTAGGTATAGAATCTTAAGAACAAAGTAGAAAGAAAGAACAAGGTTGAAAGTTAAACATTAAGGTAAAAGTTACATATTGCACACCTTTTTAGTTTTAGGTAGAAAATAAAGATTACATTACAGTCTTTAAGTGCTTAGTCATGGTGGGATTGTACCATGAGAAATCAGCTGGAGACTGGAAGTCCACACTGAGGCCATGTCAGGCCAAGAGACCGCCACATACAGCCAAAAGACCACCATGCCAGGCAGACAGACCATCACACTGGCACAATGAAAGATCGCCATGTCAGGCCGAGAGACCTCTCAAGTATAGCCCCTTCTCTTGACCAGAAGATCTTCCCGAAAGCCTTTAATTGGCATCAAGATTTTGACTAATTCACTGAGCCTCTGATAGTTCCTCTTTGAGAATGCCACATTCAAGCCTTTTACTGCAGCATCTTCCAACAAATTGGTCAATGGACTCCTGTTTGATGTTGTTATGAAATAAGTTGGAGTCTATTAATGCTGAAGTTAATTCTCACTTCAAGCTGGTCTGCAAGAACTTTCCAGTTCTTTTCTGGATCTTTCGGAAAATCCACAGAAAGACTGAATTCGTTCTGCAAAGCCCTTCCTTGCCAATGACAGGCAAGAATTTCAGAACTCTTTTTTCAAGACCATCTATCTTTTGATCTGTAAAACAGAACAGCATAAGTTATTTGACCTGCTGTAAATGTATACCCAATTCAAATTAAGTGTTCATGTTCCATTTCTCTTGGCAAGGTCTTTGCTTTTCTGGAAGTACAGTACATAGTTGTGTTTGTTTATTTATTTATTTGACTTTCCTTCTCTCTCCTTCTGGCTTTCCTTCTATACTTCTATTTCCATCCTTTTTCCTTGCTACTACTCCTTTAAAAACTGCTGCTTTAAGACCTACAGGAAATTGCAGGCTTGTAGTTACAGTTTCTGCTATTGCTGGCATTCATGCTAAATAAGGAGTGATGATGTCATGCAAGCTTTCCGTTACTTTTATGTCAATTTAGAAAAAGAAAATGTTGGAACTGGCTGAGGTCTGGATACATTAATGTAGAAAACAACTTTTTTAGTGTTTTAGGTCTGCAATTTCTTTTAGGAATGTCTTGGAGCTGTGCTGTCAGGACCTTTTAGCTGCCTTGTCTTAAATCGGAACAACAGGCCATGACAATGTAAACTTCAAAATTTTAATAACTTCACGGATTGAAAGAATCAGCAATAACTCTTTCTGAAATAAACTGTTTTCCAAGATGAAAGGGACAGAGAGAAATTTTTATAAAGGAATTAAAAGCAACATACTAATTAATCATCCCTGGGAAGAGGGAGTCATTGCAAAATAAACAAACTGTTTCCTGGGACAGAAGTTACGCTGCTTGATAATCTGCTGCCTCAAGACAAAGGGACAATTAAGATTGCCTGCAGTAAAGGGGTAAATTGCAGGATTGACTTTTTCAAACAGACAGCCAACACAAATGTAACAAGGAACAAGGGAGCTACTTCTGATAAGAAGGCAAGCTACACACTTGAGGTCTCCAAAAGTGTAATCAGTGTTAGGGATGAAAGAATCTAAAGGATCATCAATAATGTCACACCACAAACCTGAAAGAGAGAAAACTGTATAAGAATCCAACACAAAAACAATTCAGCAGCAAAACTTCAAAGAACAACACCACACAAGGATCAGACCTTGGACACCTCCAGAGATGGACGCTGTTGTTTGGAATTGTAGCTAAATTCCAATTAAACGGGTAATAGCTAAGTTGAGTTGTGGGCTTAACTTGCTTACTTCAGCGGTCTTAATTTGGTTGCTACATGCGATAAAGTTTAAATCATTGTTTTAGTATTTGACTGTCTGAGAGATTTCTTAACATGTAGCTGAATTTCAGGTAGCTTGTGGTGATTTACAAACAAAAAGGCTTTCAGATTTCTTTCTGAAAGACAGTGTTAAGAGTGCTCACTGTAGATCTTTTCACTTTGCTTGTATTCATAATTTCAACCATTTCCTTACAAAAATATCTGGTATCTTGAAAGAAATTAGCTCTGTCCTCTGGTAGATCAATGCCCTATCTACAGATCTATCCTGCTCTCTGTACTAACAGAAATTGATGTGGTTGATTGTCGAAATTCTTTGATGTCCAAAGCTGTTGTTCAGTTGTTCTTCAATTAGCATTCTAAATAGCTGCCACCGAGATCTCGGGAGGCATTTTTTAATTGATGCCCATAACTGCTAATTATGGTATGGTTTTTGTCTCCAGCAAGGTATTTTACCTGATCTAAGAAGGCTTACATTATCCCTTGTAACATAAGTAACTAGACTAGTGGATATTGTGCTATTAACAAATCCAACAAACATTTATCAAAACTACAAATAGTATGCAAACACTACATTCACAGATGAATCTTTGTTTAGTATAACATTTAAGTTTTTAAGTTAAAACATTGTGCGGGATGCTTCTAGTAGCAAGTCATGCTTCAAGTGATCCAAGTAAACAAGGAGTATTTAGGTCACATGCAATGATCAGTGATGATGTCATAAACTTACCTCTTAAAAGGTATACTGACGTACTGTCTATGAGATAAAACACATCAACCACAATTCCTGTGGTAGGAATTTCGGCTGCCTTATGAGGGATTTCCTTCTCACATGGACGACAATGAGGCTCAGTGGTGAGGGAAGACTAAGTAAAAAATACATGGTTTGCTGTCACTAGACCAAAAAAAAACTGAAGAATAAAGTCTGTTACAGGAAATAGGCTTTGGAAAACCACATTGGAAAAATCAGTATTTGCAGAAATAATTAATTTTCCAAAATTAAAAATGTAGAAGTACTTTAATAAACTTAAAACTACTTTTTAATCAAATAAATCATTAAGAAATGATATTTATAAAGTCTGACAAATCATGTCAAAATGTTGTTGATTTTACTTTTTGAACAAGATTAATTAGACTTGTAAAAGATTTGATGTGAAAAAAATGCATTGTAACTTTTAAAAATGATGTGGGCCTCCTTACTAAGTACTTACAACTTGAGTGGAGGCGTCTCTTACATTTGAAAATATTTTGTAAAATTTTAAAATATAATTTGCCTGTAATCAGTGGGCAATTAGCCCAAATTCATGCTAGTTCCTTATATATAGAGTCACAGAGTCATACAGCACAGAAACAGACCCTTCGGTCCAAAAAGTCCACACCGACTATGTTCCACATCTAAACTAGTCCCACCTGCCTGTGTTTGGCCCATATCCCCTCAAACCTTTCCTATTCATGTACTTATCCAAATGTCTTTTAAATGTTTTAATTGTACCTGCATCCACCTCTTCCCGTGGCAGTTCATTCCACACCCTAACCACTCTATGCAAAAAACAGTTGCCTCTCGTGTCCCTTTCTCCTCTCAACTTAAAAATATGCCCCCTAGTTTTGAACTCCCCCACCTTCTGTAATATGAGCTGTTTTCAAAACCTCAAATTTATTTTCCTCAGTTCTCTAGCCTCCATTTCTTTTTCCACCGTAAAAACTGTCACGAAATATTAATTTCTCTCCCATCTCCTGAGGTTCAACACAAAGACGACCTCGTTGATCTTTAAGGAGCCCTACTCTTCTGAAGTTGTAAACCTTGTTAATCCATTGCAACTTTCAGATTTGCAGTAAACAAGTTTAGGACCCTGTCCAACATCACTTTGGTGCTGCAAAATCCAGTCCATTTCTCAATTGTGCTAAGGTGGGAGAAACGCTTTCTGAATGTTGATAGGAGCATGGTCTTGTGTGAAGAGCCCTCCTCCTCCTCCATTTTGTAACAACATGTTCCCAACTGATGTCTGACTTGTTTCTTTCCCTTGTCTTCAAAATGTGTTGATAGGTAACATTACCTATGACTGCAGTCACGCTATTTTTAAGGCAGCCATGAACTGTCTAAAACCAGCGATGGTGTTATACAAAGGTGTATAGAGGCAAATTGAATTTTCCAGAGTGATAAAATACATGAAGAAACAC
Source organism: Rhincodon typus (assembly GCF_021869965.1). Classification (NCBI taxonomy): domain Eukaryota; kingdom Metazoa; phylum Chordata; class Chondrichthyes; order Orectolobiformes; family Rhincodontidae; genus Rhincodon; species Rhincodon typus. The sequence continues at coordinate 24,666,725 of NC_063341.1, read as the reverse complement.
CCATAATAACAAAATGCATAAAGAAACATCCAGAATTAAATGAAAAGCCTGAAGTGTTAAAGCACTGATAAACTTGCAAGTACTACACAATCATTTTACACACTGCAGGTAAAGAATTCTTATTATTGGTTAGCACTGTGTCATTGGGTGATTTCATTTCAGCAAATGAGTCAGATGTCGTGCAGTACAAAATCTGCAAAAAGAAGGATCTGCACAGAACCCATAGTAAAGTAACTTGTTCATTTCTTTACATTCTTCTGGTATCTGCTCTTGACACCACCAAACAATTCTGATGTATCAAGGAACCCAGGTGAATTATGGTGGCTTGAACACAATAATGCCTGTGCCTGTTAAATCCCAGCAAGTTTAGCATATTCAGTACAGGGAGTAAGAAGAGTGGGAAAAAATTACAAATGAAAATTGAATAAGCTGTAAATTCAGATCATTTTAATACTTTATCAATTGTATCCTATGATTTTACGTATAGTGGTATTTTTATATAGAATGCAAACATTTATTTAACTTTTATAAAAGAATTCTAAATATTTCTGTTCATTTAATTCCAATTAGATTGTCACAATATAAATTTCATAAAGTTTTCAATGTAAAGGCATGACTTTTGTACTTTTTCCTAAAACTTATGTTATTTTCATATCTCAAATTGCATTAGGAAGATATACTTCACCACATGTTAACAATGTTACTATTTTGTTCATACTTACATTTCCTAACATGCATGAAACATCTAATTATGGCCAATAATTTAATTTAATATGCACAAACTAAATCATATATGCAAAATATGTAATAGGTAATTTTACTCATTCTGAACAGGCTCTGTTTTTCTTGATCATGAATGTTTTAAACCTTTCCCTATTTCATATACATGGTACTGTATTATAGTATATGTATTATTGGTCTGTGCTCTTCTGAACTTTCTTTCTTGCATCTGCAAGTAACAAAAAGAATCCCACACAACCTTCCTGCTCCTTATCTTACCAGTACATTGGAATAAAAAATTATTGCAGTTTTGTACACCAATTCACTCTTTCCCAAGATTTCAGAATTCTGAGATTTGTTGAGGATTCTGTATTTCCTTGTACGACTTCTGCACTTTGGAAGCCCAAGTTTGGTGTGCTCTAACCACAATTGCCAGATTAGCCTGTGAGATATTTGTATTATTACCAACTCACTCACAAGTGCTCCATGTTTACTACATTGCATTTCCATTCATTGATTTATAACTCTTTACTAACTCACTCACAAGCATACTATGTTTACTATACCTCATTTCCATTCACTCATTCATAAAACTGAGTTTTTGTAGTACATTTTATAATCCAAATTAAATATCCCTTCTAACCCATTACTGTTTCTTTACACCTTTCAATTCTTATTGGCCCATGCTGCAGTGTTTCGACCTATTTCTCTATCAAAGGCTACTCCTGAATAAGGTAACCTACTCAAAACAATGCCATCTTCACCATCGTGTCTCCATAACCCACTCAAAACTATGGAAAGATTATAATATTAATTAGCCCTTAGCAACCGTCTCTTGGGAACTGAATAGGTTGCAGAACATCAAAAATTTTCCTCCGCTGGTATGTACTTTTTAGGTACATATTAAATAGGGCTGCTACCCCCTTTAAGAAACTTGCTATCAAAACAACACTTCTGTGAAACTGCATGAATGAATGAGTAAGAACTATCATAACTGGCAATAGTAAATGAAATCTCACGACCCAGCTGTGGGAGATCAGTTTAATATCCTCTATACTTTTATTTGGTACATGTATGATTTCTCACTTATTTAGATCATACAGGTTTAGTATTTTTACTAACATTACTATAAAGACAAAAGGCCTAACCCCTCTTAATTATACAAGCTCAGACCGGACACACATTCTAATCCCAGCAGGAGTAACAGCCAGCATTTAACAAGTGATTAAACCATCTCCTGCTTCCCCAGGACAGATGTCACACAAACTTTTGTGAACAATAGATACATCTATGTAATACCATAGTGCTAACATTTTAATGTGTGTAAGAACTGTGTGGAAAGAGGCTACTGTAAAACTGTACTTTGGATTCCATCAGCGCCTTGAATTATGCTCCTGTGCATGCTCAATAACGAAGCTATTTTCGCCACTCACTGATCTCGATTGTTATTGAGACACGATCCCACAAGCCTGATATTCTCTCTGGTCTGGCCATACTAGATGGTAGCTTATGTGTGGTCTTAAATCATTCACGGTTTCTTTGGAATGAAAACAGTGACTAAAGCCTTGTGAATAACTAATTCATGATTTTAGACTAACTACTTTATTTGAGGAAGATTATTGCTATGAAGGCAAGATAATTGTAAGACTGGGCTTTACTGATTTCCAGAATATCTAAAAAGCACATTCAGAAGGTTGCCCATGTTTGTTTAACATAGCCAGAAAAGAAAAGAAAAAGCTATAAAACAGCAGGTGGATTAAAGCAGGGGAAATTGTAAATGGGAAATAATTAGCTTTAAGATTGTTTGAAGTATAGCCCAGAACAAGCCATGCAATTGTGGAATTGGGTGGAGCTTAGGAAGGCTCTCTGGTCTCAATATATAAGTGTACTTGTTAGGAGAGGTTTTTAATTTAAATTTAGCCTTTGTGAGATTTGCAGCTCACTGAAAAAAGTTAGTCAAAATAGCAGAAAAGAAGCTGGAGGACTACGTAATTTGAAGTGAATAGGATATTCAACAGTAGGCCTCACAGTGTCTTACTGCGAAAGAAAATAACCAACTGACTAGCTTGAACATATAGGAAAAGTAACCAGAACAAGGGAGTGAGGCCTCTCCAGTCAGCAGATGATAAATTAAAATGTTATCTCTGAGAACAGCTGGAGCAGAGGAAATCTCTCCAGAGGACGGTGACATACTATGGTGGTTTCGACAGAAGTAACCAACCTTAAAATCAATGTGCCTGTAACAACATTTTTGGAGGAAGGGGAGAAAACAGATAATATAAAATATATAAGTATAAGCCATAATATTCATAGTATTTGTCCAGTTTAATTCTGCAATATACAATCAGTTTATTTCATGTAACAAAAATGAAATCTAGTAGTATAGTTCTACTTATTAAACAAGATCTTTAAAAGAAGTGTTAACTGTTCCAAAACCTACTGCAACAAGTTATAGTACTTCATTATAACATTCTCCTTTTCCTACATTAAAGAGATGAACTCTCAGCATTTGAGAAGGGTAGTGATCGGAACCAGGTAGATCTTATGACTATGGGATCCTTGCTTCAGGTTGTTAACCTGGGCCAATCAGGGAGCCCTGGCTGACAGATAATCTCCTTACTTCAGGGACTGACCCAAGCTGGCTGGCCACAGCCAGCATACTGTGCACATGTAAATAAAGGGTGACTTGTTGATGGGATACTGGGCCCTGTGCAGTTATTTCAGTGGCTACAGGAGAAAACAGTATGTGCCTGAAGGGCTTCTGCTCGCAACAGTCGTTTTTGGGTTAGGGTAAGCATTTCTGACATCATCCCTTTATTTGAGAAGTTTGGGCCCAATACGCGGAAAGAATGCGATTTTTTTTCTGGGCAAATGATATTGGGGCAGATGTAAAGCAACAGGTAATCCTTCTGACTGCTTGCAGACCTGCAGCATTTTTGGTTATTAAGGGCTTAACTTTAGTGTCACCAGAGTTGACTGATTTGTTTAAGGAATATTACAATCCCAAACCTCTTCTAATTCTAAGATGCTATCGGTTTTAATCAGCTGTTCGAGAAGCTGTGTTTGGTGGCCAGGACTGAATGCTAACATAGCTGCATTGGTGGGGCAGAGTGCCAACAAGGAAAAAAATTGGTGCCGCTGGCACCCCCACATTCACAGGAATGATTGGGTAAACCCTGGACTTGGTTACATGTCAACTAAGCTGGTCTTTTCATGGACTCCATGTTTCTGTTCATTGTGGATGCCCATTCAAAGTGGTTGGATGTGCATAGAGTTCATTCACCAAACTCAGGGATGATGATTGAAAAGTTGCAAGCATTGTTTGCAATACACGGACTCCCGGAAGTATTGGTCATGGGCAACAGGACATAAATTACCTACAGGGAATTTGAGTATTTCCTAAAGTCGAATGAGATTTGGCATGTTCGGACAGTTCCATACCATCCATTGTCCAATGGTCTGGCAGAAAGAGCAGTCCAAATGTTGAAGGCAGGCTTGAAGAAACAGCCTACAACTTCACTTGATACCAAACTGTCCTGGTTCCTTTTCAATTATAGGTTCACCCCTCATGCAACTACAGGGATAGCTCCAGCATAGTTGCTAATGGGGGGAAGCCTCCACACCAGCTTAAACCTGATATTCCCAGACATGGGATTTGGATGGGGTGGGGGTGTTACGAGCTGAAATGGCAGCAGGAACACCAATGCCAGCCACATGCTTCATCTAAGCGAAAGGGACAGTTTACTTCAGGAGACAAAGTCTGGTGCCAGAACAAGGGAAATGGCCCTGCATGGGTACCAGGCGAGGTCGAAACAAGGTCATTTCCCATGATATACAAATTTCAGGTAGGTGAGGCGGTCCTGAACAAACATGTGGATCATCTGAAGGCTCTTAGCTGCCAAACAGGCTGGAGCAAAACATTCCTGGCCCATCAGAACAGCCAGAAGGTCTGTCAGAAACAGTGGGTTCTCCCCCTCCGTCCAGTGTTGATGAAACCTCAGAGTCTGAGATAGATGCAGTCTCGATACCGCTAACAGGAAGGAAAGGAGGAAACTCTGCTGAGGTGGTCTGGACACAAGAGAAGAGCTGTGGTCCGGTACACGCCACCTGTGTCAAAGTCCAAATCAGAGGAACTGGACCTGGGCGAAAAATGTTGCAAGAGAAGCTACCTGAGAAAGACCAAGCCTACATCCCCAGACTCAGAGCGGAGGGAAGTAGTGATGGAACCAGGTAGATCTTACTTACTATGAGATCCTTCATTCAGATTGTTAACCTGGGCCAATCAGAGAGCCCTGGCTGATAGATATAAAAAGGGGATTCAGAATCTCCTTACTTCAGGGACTGTCTCCAAGCTGGCTGGCCACAGCCACGATACTGTGTATGTGTAAATAAAGGGTGACTTGGTGACGGGATACTGGCCTCTGTGCAGTTATTTCAGTGACCTACAGCCATCTATTGTTCATGGTGTTTCTCATCACTACACTCATTCTTTTCTATCTGCCTCCTCATTATTTCACATAATACTTCTTTTTTTCTTTATTCGTTCATGGGATGTGGGCATCCCAGGCTAGGCCAGCATTTATTGCCCATCCCTAATTGCCCAGAGAGCAGTAAAGAGTCAATCACATTGCTGTGGATCTGGAGTCACATATAGGCCAGACCAGGTAAAGATAGCAGTTTCCTTCCCTGAAGGACATTAGTGAACCAGATGGGTTTTTACAACAATAGGATTCATGGTCATCATTAGATTCTTAATTCCAGATATTTATCGAATACAAATTCCACCATCTGCCATGGTGGGATTCGAACTCAGGTCCCCAGGACATTTTCTGGGTCTCTGGGTTAACCATGCAGCGATAATACCACTAGGCCATCACCTCCCCATCTTTATTGATAGTTACTCATCTGTACACCTATGTGCATCCCACTTCAAAACAATGTGCACTCCTGAGCAAATTTAGAGAAAAAGATTGTAGGAAGTAGTCTGTTTAAACTAAGCAATGACTCACAGGATTGTGAAAAGCTAGGGTAGAAAACACTGTTTCTCCATTTAGAAATGCTACAGATAACAAGGCAGCATTGATCAATTGTTACCGACACAGAGACAAATAAAATCATTCACAGAATATCCTGAAAGGAGACATGACAACTTTATATATATTTTGTGTTGTTCACTGGTCATAGAAGTTTTCAGTCATCTGCAAGTGCCCTGGTTAGTTAGATCTTCAAGGTTATTTGGAAATACCTATCTTGAAAAGAATATTGATGATAATTGCTTCCTTTTATGGAAAATGGCATCACAAAAGGCTAAGAAAGGTGATCAGTTTAAACTGAAAGCTTGAAATTGTGGAAAGAACTTGAACTATGAAAACAAAATCTAGCTAAATTGAATGATATACATCTGAGTGGACATCCTATTGTAAACATTAAATTAGCATATTTGAGAAGGTTCTTTTTGTTTCTGTCCAACAACGTTGTTTATTTTTCCTGCTCTGATGTTACACGATAAAGGCTTAGGAATTTTTCTTTGCACCAAGAAATAAAAGTCAGAAAATCGACTTTTGGCAAATGTCAAGTACAGATTACGGTATAAAACCAAGCGGAATCAACATGATAGAAGGAGAAACTGTAAAAAAGTGTGAGAAGGCAAAAAAGAGTATGCAAAAAGAGTAACAGGAACCATAAAAATCTTTTATAAATTTATATAAAGTAAAAGAATTGTTAAAAGAATGGTGAAGTTGTATTGTGGAAGTAGAGAAAATGATCAAGGCCCGCAGACTGCATTTCATCTATTTTCATAAAAGAAGGGGATGAAGTTAATGCTCCAACAGAGGACAACAGAACAGAAACTCCAAATGGAGTAAAACTATATAGGGTTTTAGGAAAATCTGGTCAACATTTTCAAAAAGTGGGTGGAGGGGAGCAGGGGGCGGGGAAGAATGGGGCCAGGTCACACCACAAAGATGTACGGTTGATCTTTGTAAAAGATCAAAACATCCCTGCAAAACTGCAGTCATCTTCAGTCTGAGTTTTGAAAGGAAAGAGTTAGAAATACAATGCGCACATTAGACCCGTATATGAACCTACAAAGTAGAAATAGGTCATTCAGTCTCTCAAGCCTACTCTGCCATTTAATCACTTATCTGTAGCCTCAAATCTGCATTCCTACCTACTGCTGACGACCTATCACCCCCTTGCTTAACAAGAATTTATCCAACACTGCTTTAAACTATTCAAAGACTTTGTTTCCACATTTTCAGGAAGAGAGTTCCAAAGATTTATGACCCTCTGAGAGAAAAAAAATCACCTAATTTCCATTTGAAATGGATTATCTAGTTCTAGATTTTCCCATAAGAGGAAACATCGTCTTCACAGCAATCCGGTCCAGACCTTTCAGGATCTTACCCCTGGTAGAAGGTCAAAATTTACTAGAGATCTAAGAGAGAGGTACCTTTTTGAAGAGATAAATATCCTTCTGGGGATTGACCCAGGACAATCCCAATGGGGGAACTCAAGGTGCCCTTAGAGAAAAACTCACTTGAACTGTCAAGCTCATTAGAGCTGTGAAAAGAGCTGTCCATGCATTCAAAATTTCTTGTCCTTTAAATATTTGAGAAAAAACTGTTGTCTCGACAAAACAAACCTAGTGTCTTCTATTTCACTCTGTCTGGTGACATAAGCCTGTGGGTCATCAATATACAATTAATGCTGCATGACTGATTTCATAATAACATACCATCACAGTTTGCTTGATATTTGCAACCAACATAATCTCTGCACATCTCCTCTAAGGTTCTGCGCATGCTGATTAGGACCATTGGTATGTTGGCGATTTGATGTCTGGTTTTGGAAGTTGATGCCTTACGTGGGCCTCTGAGATCCACATACCAAAAACGAATCACCAGAGCCGGTGTTTGCTCCAAGTGTTTATAAAATCTTTGCAGTGAGATTACAAATTCCTCTTTTCATAAGGGATTAAAGGAAGTTAAATGCTGTGAATGGATCTTTATCGAAGAGAGTTTTTTAAATAGTGAATTCATCAATAGAACTTTATTTCACTTCAGTATGTTTCCAAAGGTCTGGATTGTGCTTAAATTGATATAGAGATAAAACTCAAATGGTTATGAGTGGGGAGAACATGGATTGGCACAAAGTTGGCATAAGGCCTATAAAGGACTGTGGGATTTAGTGACTGCATTTGCCCTTGAACAATGATCTTGAGTAGTTCTGGATCTAGATGTTCTGGCTGTAGACTGCATCACAAGTGGCAGCAATCTGGGCAAGTTTAACTGACATGCTATAGCAAGCGCACTGGCACAGTGACAACAGTGACACTGATTCTGAAAGAAGGCTGTTGCATGAATCCACTGCCACTCCCTCAAGGCAGAATTTCAGCAATCCTTTTAAACTAGGTAACATTTTGCAAGCTCCTTTGTAAATGGTAATCCACAATTGTGATGCCAGTTTGCGTGGCATCAAGACAGTCATGCATGACAACAGTCTGAGATTCCACATCATCATGACAGTGGATCAGAATCCTGAAATATTTTTGGACATATTGAACATTTAATTATGATTTTGTTTTGAAAGAGTACTGCTACAGACAAAAGATGACTACAAATGTAAATTCAGTGACCATCTGACGAGAGTCTGATGTGGACCCAAAGAATGTCACACCTGTGCAGAGTCAGGGAAACTTCAAGTAGAAAGACAAAAGAGGAAGAAATAATTAAAAGCTGGTGACTCCAACCACCACTCATCAGGAAGCCATCTCCGGTAGGCATGCTTGTGTTTGACCCTTCTAAAACTAACTACAAACTTGGGATTTTGTGTATTAGTAGCCTGATGTACTAGTGCGTTTTAGTGTTTTCAAATTCACAGTTTAAGAAGTCATTAAACATCCCTGTTCTGTAGGTTAAGGAGGATAAGACTCTCTCTTATTCTAAATGCTACTAGACAGCTGCCATTGAAAGAAACTAGGAAAAGACAGTGTCAGACAAACTTGCAAAGAAGCCAAGGATCTCAGAATTCACTGCTCAACTCCCAACACAAACACTACCAGTACCATCTCATGTAATGACCAAAACTCTCTTCTATCTACCCTTCTTGAACAACTGAGACTGATCTGTATATATTTTATAAATGTTATCTTTTTTGCACTCAATTCTTATTTCTGTTCTGTTGCATAATTCTTTCTCATCTAGTTTAATGACTAGAAAACTCATTCTTTTGTTATAGGAAAGATATTATCAAGCTGGAGAGATTTCAGAACAGATTTACCAAGACGTTGCTGAGTATGGAAGATTTGTGTTACAAAGAAAGTCAGATAGGCTGGGACTTTTTTCACTGGAGCTTAGCAGGTTCAGAGGCGACTTAAAAGAAGTTAATAAATTAATGACAGGTATAGAGAGAGTTAATGGTAGTTGTCTTTGGAGGGGGTGCAAAGGAGGTTCACTAGATTGATTCCGGAGTTGAGGGGGTTGGCTTATGAGGACAGACTGAGTGGATTGGGATTATATTCATTGGAATTCAGAAGATTGAGGGGGGATCTTATAGAAACATATAAAATTATGAAGGGAATAGATAACATAGAAGTAGAGAGGATGTTTCCACTGGCAGGTGAAGCTAGGACAAGAGGGCATAGCCTCAAGATTAGAGGGAGCAGATTTAGGACTGAACTGAGAAGGAATTTCTTCACCCAGAGGGTTGTTAATCTATGGAATTCCTTGCCCAGTGAAGTAGTTGACGCTACTTCAGTAAATGTTTGTAAAAAAAAGGTAGATTTTTTTTGAACAATAAAGGAATTAAGGGATACGGTGAGAACGCGGGTAAGTGGATCTGAGTCCACGAAAGGATCAGCCATGATCTTATTGAATGGCGGAGCAGGCTCGAAGGGCCAGACGGCCTACTCCTGCTCCTAGTTCTTATGTTCTTATGTCTTTTCCCTACAATGGAGGATTTCAAGATTAGGGGCACATTTTTAAGATGAAAGGAGACAGATTTGAAAAGACATAAGAGGCAAATTTTTGACACAGAGGGTGGTTCGTGTGTAGAATGAACTTCCTGAGGAAGTGGTGGATACGGGTACAATTACAATATTTAAGACATTTGGATAGATACATGAATAGGGAAGGTTTAGAGGGGTATGGGCCAGGATCAGGCAGGTGGGATTAGTTTAGTTCGGGATTATGTTCGGCATGGACTGGTTGGACCGAAGGGTCTGTTTCCATGCTGTATGACTCTAAGACTCTATAAATCAAGAAAGCCTGATTAAATTGGCTCCTTTTAAAATATAAATTCATTTGGTCTGGGAGAAAGGCATCCAGAAGGGAATGGATCCCTTTTAATTAGCATTGTTACTACCAACTGAGGAGGCAGGTGAATAAAGAAGAGGAGTTAGTTCATCCCTTCTCACCTGGGAGCTTGATAATTTTGAGGTACCCATCTGGAACCGTAATGAATTGGGGAACTTCACTTGGGGACTAGTTTAACACAGAACAATATCATTCAGTGGCTTCTGTTTGTACTGCACAGAAGTTGAAACATAGCCAGCCAATGCTGCATCATGGTTGAATTTACAAATGTGAAATCTAATTAATTTTTATCGGGGTCAACTTTTTTTCAAGGTCTTCTCTTGAGATTTTCTCGAGTGCTCATTTTTGATTTTCAGATTTTGATTTTT
>NC_063341.1:24630823-24655823 GCF_021869965.1 Rhincodon typus | reverse complement strand
ATCACTTCGGGCTCTGTTTTTCAATGGTCTGTACGTTGGGTCCAGTTCAATGTGTTTGTTGATGGAGTTCCAGTTGGAATGCCAGGCCTCCAGGAATTCCCTGGCATGTCTTTGTTTGGCTCGTGCTATTATGGATATGTTGCCCCAGTAGAATTTGTGTCCTTCTTTGCCCACATGTATTGTGACAAGTGAAAACTGGTCATGTCTCTTGGTGGCTAGTTGGTGTTTGCGTATCCTTATTGTCAGTTTTCTTCCAGTTTGGCCTATGTAAAGTTTCTCACAGTCCTTGGCTGGTATTTTGTATATCATGTTAATTTTATTGGTTGTGGGTATGGGATCTTTACGTTCGACAGTAGCTGTCGCAGGGTGGTTGTTAGTTTGTGGGCTACCCTGGATACCTAGAGGTCTGAATCATCTTGTGGTCATCTCTGACTTGTCTCTGATGTATGGCAGGGTGACTAGTATGTCCAGCCATGTCGTGCCTTCTTGTTGTGGTCTGTCACGGAGTGCTTTTTGAGTATCCATTTCTTTTAAACACTCCATATAAGTGCTCCTGTTCTGCTTTGCGCACTTCCAGGTTGCTGCAACGTGTTGTGGCCCATTTGAATAATGTCCCGATGCAGCTCAGTTTATGGGTGTTCGGGTGGTTGCTGGAGTAATTAAGTATCTGATCCGTACGTGTGGTCTTTCTGTATGTGCCAGTCTGGAGTTCCCTGTTGTTCTTGCACTCTACCATTATGTCGAGGAAGGGTAGTCAGTTATTGTTCTCTTCATCTTTTGTGAATTTTATTCCGGTAAAGATGTTGTTTGTGTGTCGGTTTGTGCGTATGATAATCACAAAAGGTGTCATCTACATAGCAGACCCAGAGTTTCGGTTGTATTGTGGGGAGCGCTGTCCGTTCTAAGCTGAACATTACTGCTTCTGTTATCAGTCTGAAACTGGGGATCCCATTTGTGTTCCGTTGATTTGTTTGAATATATGGTCGTTGAAGGTGAAGTGGGTTATGAGGCACAGATCCAGCAGTTTCAGGGTGCTGTCCTTGTTGATGCTGCTGGTGTTGTGGAGTGCCTGTTTCCCCAGTTCGTCCAGCAGTATGGCAATTGTTTCTTTGGCTCGGTCAAAGGATACCATTATCTCGCCCTCCTTTTCTGGTGTCCTTGATGATGTTGAAGATTTCATGGGAGGAGTGGTTAGTGTTGTCAACTAAGTATTTCAGTTTCCATTGTAGTTCTTTGGCTAGTCGATATGTTGGTGTGGCTGGTAGTGAGACAATGCGTCTGAGGGGAATCCCTGGCTTGTGTACCTTGGGGATTCCATAGAAGCAGGGTGTATTGGATCCCTCTGGCTTCATTTTTTGCTAGTCTGTCTTGCTGATATCTCCTGAATTGTGTAATTTCTTCAGGGTTGTTGTAATTCGGTTCTCTAACTGCAGTGTTGGGTCTATCGCTATCTGTTGCTAGGTGTCAGTATCCGCTAGTAGTGCGTTAGCTTTCTCGATGTATTGGGCTCTACTGAGGATTATTGTCATGCGTCCTTTGTCTGCCGATAATACGATGCTTTTGTCGTCCTTGAGTATTTCCAGGGCTTTCTTCTCTTCTGTGTTAAATGTGTTCCACTTGCCCTTTCTGCTCAGTGTTCAGACTATTGTCTGTCTGATGGTCTGTTGTATTTCCTCCGCGAGTCCGTTGCTCTTCAGTGTTGATTCCAGTGCGGCCAGCAAGTCACGTACTAAGACAGTCTTCTCAGTGTAAGTGGTTGGTCTGAGATGTTCTTGATCCATGTTTCCATGTTGTCCGTGACATTATTGTGGGTGAGTTTAGCTTGTTTTTCTTTTAAGGCAATTCTTTTCTTCTGGTCTTTTGTTGTTGTGTAGTGATGGCTTGTTCCAGTGTGGTTGTCCATTCTTGGTTGGTTGCGTTGGACTGCAAATTTCCTTTATGGCGTGCAATTTCTGGCTTGTTTTTGTGGACACAGTTGTGGGGATCATTGATCATAACCCTTATCATTCTGCAACCATTCTGTGCAGCTGCTCTCCGTGCCTGCAAATTGCTGATAGGTGGTTTATATTTTAAGCTTTGTGGTAGTACCTGTTTTCTGAGGCATTCATGCAGGAGGTATTGTTGTTCGCGGGTCGCGTTCAGACAGATGGCATTTGTCTCCCAGCTGCAGGCCAGTTTCAGGGTGTTGCGCCCGTAGGTGCTTAAAGTTTGAGAAGATTTGTAGCTTGGGTTAGGGAAGAGGTTGTAGACTTGCTCGCTGAGCTGGTGTGTTTGATTGCAAACGTTTTGTCACCCTGGTAGGTAACATCGTCAATGCCCCCCCGCCGCCCCGATGAAGCGTTGGTGTTCTGTCCCGCCTGTTATCTATATGTCTTGGTTTGCTGGGGTGGTTGGCATCGCTTCCATTTCTGTTTTTCACTGGTTTGTACATCGGGGCCAGTTCAATGTGTTTGTTGATGGGAGTTCCAGTTGGAATGCCAGGCCTCCAAGAATTCCCTGTTTGGCTCATGCTATTATGGATGTGTTGTCCCAGTCAAATTTGTGTCCTTCTTTGTCCAGGTGTATTGAGACAAGTGAAAATTGGTCGTGTCTCTTGGTGGCTAGTTGGTGTTTGTGTATCCTTATTGTCAGTTTTCTTCCAGTTTGGCCTATGTAAAGTTTCTCACAGTCCTTGCATGGTAATTTGTATATTACGTTAGTTTTTGGGTTGTGGGTCTGGGATCCTTTACATTCGTCAGCAGTTATTAGTTTCTGGGTTACCCTGGTACCTAGGGGTTTTAGTATTCTTGTGGTCATCTCTGATATGTCCCTGATGTACGGTAGGGTGACTAGTGTGTCTGGCCATGTTGTGTCTTCTTGTCGCAGAGGTAACGGCAGATTGTGCTTTTTGGGTATCCAAAAGCATTAGTCACTCTACTGTGCATCAGAAACATATCAAAGATGACCATAAGACTACTCAGACCCCTAGGTATCAGTGTAACCCACAAACCAACAGCCACCCTTGGGGGGTTGCTGAGAAATTCATGGGAACGGTCTCAACCACATTTGATATTTCAGGTGATCTGTGAGGTGCTTGACCAAAGTTTGTCTGTTATCCATATTTATTTCAGGTTAATTCTAGGTCTTAGAATGTAAGTCTTGTATCCATATATTTGTATTATAAATTGTATCATTGTTCTAACTTTGTACAGGAAAGTTTGTTGCTGTTTGTACAAAACCATAGAATCTTATGGTTTTATTTTCTTAGTAAGTACTTGGATCTCACATTTCGTCTTTTTTTTTTCAAAGTTACCATTTCGTGTTCAGTTTGCAATATAAATTTGACGGTCCAGTCTGAGATCATAACAAATCTTAAAACAAAAACCAAGTAGCAGCTGAAAATAGGCTACAGACTGAGCCAAAAGATTGAAGTTGTGTAAAATCAAGGCAGTTGTTTTTTGCTTGTTGGAGATCACAGACAGCTGAGAATACACTGTGGAGTTTACACTGGGAGCTGCACCAATAAAAGAGATTGGTGAAAAAAGCAAATAACCAACTGCAACTGAGATGGTGAGAGGCATACCTAGGTCATGATTGTCTAGAAAGTTGTCTGGGAAGTTGAGAGTTTGCAACCAACAGCAGCTTGTATATACACAGCACTTTTAAGATAATAGAATGTTACAATGTTATTGTTATTGTAGTGAATGTTATTTGACACCAAGCTACATATTGGGGAAGATGACCAAAAAGGCTTTAACAAGTATATTAAAAAGGAGGGAAAGACCAGTTGACAGATTCAAAAGAATCGTAAAGCTTAGGGCTTAGACAGCTCCTCCATCAAGATCTACAATGCAGCATCTGCAAACCATGGAGCTATTCTTTATGATCACCATGGGCAAAGTCTCTTTCTTGTATGGCACCCAGCAAATACTGCAGTCACAATGTCACTCCATTGTAGGAGGCGCAGGCTATGTTTAAATAACTGTAGGCTAGTTTTAATTTCAATCAACAAGCCAACATCACAGCAAAATTTACAAACACATTTTCAGAGGCTGTTCAATTTCAGCCCCTATTTATTTTACCACTGATTAACATTTTGTGTGTAATTACACAGACAATGAATTCTACAGCACCATCTTACCTGCACAGGAGGACATCTGCAGAAGAGTATAACTGCTGATATTGTAAACAACACTGCAACACACGATCATCATTGTTTTCTTCACGTAAGCCACCTTTGGAGATAAAATTCACAAGGAGGCACCTTACATATTGAATGACTGCAAGTGACTTTTTTTTTATTAGCAATGTAGAATAAAAGAAAAGAAGTCAGCTGAATTTCACATGACTTTCGTTATTTTGACTTGTTAGAACACTTTCTAACTCAGCTTACTTTCGATGCACATGACCAAACTAAAACACAATAACAATTTGCGGTTTTAAGAAAATGCTTTTTAGCCAATGGCTTGCTTTCTCACTAAGGCAACCAAAAGCATTTTGTCTAAGATGCAGCAAAATTTACCGTAACTTTAAGTATTTACTTTAGATTTTACTATTTCAAAGCATATGCTGCAAACTTCTTTTCTTCAACTTGGTCGTTTCTTTAGAAACAAATGGTGAGCTGTCTTTTTGAATCACTGCAATCCATGAAGCATTGGTACACCAAAGGCGTTGTTCGGGAGAACATTCTAGGATTTTGGTGCAGTAACAATGAAGAAGTGGCGAAATGATTCCAAGTTAGGATGGTGTTGTCTTACAGATGGTGTGGCTCACGTACATCTGGTACCTTTGTTCTTCTAGGATGTTGAGGTAGCTGATTTGGAAAGTGATGTCAAGTCGAGTTTGAGGTTTCTGAAATGCATCGTGTGGATGTAAAACATAGACAGCAATATGAACCCAGGGTGGAGGGAATAATTCTTTAAGATAGATAATGGAGTGATGATTAAACAGGCTGCTTTGTTCTGGATGGTGTCAAGCTTCTTCCAGGCATAAGGAGAGGAGAGTATTCCAACACATTCCTGACTAGAGTCTTGTAGATGGCAGATAGGCTTTGGGGAGTCAGGAGGGGAGTTACTTGTTGCATAAATCCCAGCCTGTGACCTGTTTGTGCAGCCACAGTATTTATATGATAAGTATGTTAAATTTCTGGTCAACAGTAACTATCCTCTCCACCCCACCCCAGACATTAACAGGTGGGGATTTCATCATGGTAATGTCTTTGAACCTCAAGGGGAGATAATTAGAATTTCTCTTGTTGGAAACGGTCACAGCCTGACATTGCCAAATAATATTTGTGCCATACAACATCCCAAGCCTGAATGTTAGCCAGGTCTTACTGCACACAGGCACAGAGCGCTTCAGTTTCTGAGGATTTGCAAATAGAACTGAACACCATGAAATCATCAGTGAATATATTGTAGGGAAGTCATTAAGCAAGCTTCTGAAGGTGGTTGGGCCACCAACATTGCCTGACTAAACTCTTGCAATGAAGAAAATCTTGAAATAGTGGCTCACCAACAACCAACTTCTTTCAGCTGAGTATGACTGCAATCAGGAGAAAATTCCACCCTCCCCACCCCGAGCATCAGTAATTTCTAGGTAAAATTAACTTTTAGTGCTGCAATCCTATAACTGCATGACCTGATTCATGGACTAATATTGGAGACAGGACAAATGCAACTTAAGTCAGGGAGGGAGGAGGGAAAAGAGAATTTTTCATGTCTACATGTAACAATGGTTAATCAATCCCCAACAATCAGCTCAGTGTTTCCATGAGAGCTGCCAATATATGATGTAGTTAGTTCTGGGAATAACTCAAACTACCCAACACCAAATGGCCAGTAGTAATTACTGCTCACTGAAAACCACATGCTACACCAAGAAATAAAGCTACATCTTGAAACAGTTTGAATTTTCTTCCTTGAGCCATAAACTAAATTCCCACTGAAGATACATTAGCGTCATAAATAAATATAATGATGACTTTGCAATTGTTTCCAATTTTAAAATTAAGAGAAATATTTGTGTATCACAGGCAGGGATAGTTTGAGGTGCAATGGAAAGAGAGATACTTTAATTAATGAATGAACACAAAAGAACAATAAAGGCAGGAGGTAAACCACAGCATATAATGAGACCAGAAAAAAAATTATTTCATAACAGCTTCAATACTGATGGATTCTGAACTTTTTAACATTTTCACCTTAAACTATACAATCGTGGGATATATAATTGTGGAAGATGAATTGAACACTTCTCATCTAAATAGGTATTGCTGGAGATGGCACATTCACTCTATGATCTCCTTTGAACTGTCAATGTTAATCAGGTCTGCACTCACTTTTTACAAAAATTATGTCTAAGTGTGTGGGCAGTGCTGGTTAGGCCAATCATTACGACCACCCCTACAAACTGCCCTGAGAAGCTGGTGGTGATCTGCCTTCTTGAGCAACTGCAGTCCATTGGGAGCTGCAGAAAGTAAGATTAGGAACTTCGGTGGTGTGTTACACACTGGTGGATTCCCAGTTTCTGAGTTTTTCTTGTAGCTACAGTATTATACAGCTGTTCCAGCTCAGGTTCCGGTCAATAGTAGCTTCCAGGATGTTGATAATGGGAGAATCAGCAATAGAAAAGATATCAATTGTAATTGCTGCAGATACCTATAAGTGATATAACAGGATTTTACATTTGTGTGAGTTACAGTTTCAAATCACTGACGCGCACTATATTCTCCCAGACAAATCAGTTTGATTTTCTAAAGGTTTCTGATCCACTACATGTGATCAGCGAGTGAAATTTCCAGTATCCAAATTAAAAATTCAAGTAATATTTTAAATAATGACAAGCTTCACAAATCTAATTAAGGTGTTTTTGTCTCTTTGAATATTGTCATTAACATTTTTATCCAATGCTCCAGTCTCTGTCAAAAGTCTGAGTTTGAACTTGATATTTTTGTCCAAAGCTGTAATCTAAATTTGGATTGTAGTCTGAGCATGTGCTGTGAATCTGATCTCCTAAGAAACATCAGGAGCATTAAGGCAATTGTACTAATTCAACATTTTCTTCAAATGCTGTTTTCAAAATTATTTTAAAGAAAAATGTTAAAAATAGTAAACTTTAAATTAAATAATTTTGTTTAAAATAAGTTCGTTGGGAAGGAGAGAAAAATTCGAAAAATTATTTACCAATCAAACCCTGTTTTGTGTCAAAAAAACATTAAGCTAAGAGATGAAGAGATGGCATGAGTCAGCGAAGGGGACTTCCCACTGTTGATGAAAGCTACAAGGTAGGTTTACATTTGCAAATAGGGATTCTCCCACCCGGAAAAGTATCCCAATGTTGCCCTTCCATTTACATCAACTACTTTCATTTAGTTAGCACAGCCTGCACCTAAAATGGAGTCGAGATTTAATTTTTCAGTTTACCACCAGGTCAGGCTCCAAGTTATTGACTACAGTTCCCCGCCTTCAACCCACAATTCCAAACGAACTCATCTCTAAACTCCAAGACCTAGGTCCCGACTTCCCTCTCTAACTGGATCCTCAACATCCTGACCCATAGACCATTATCAGTGAGAAAAGGCGACAACACCTCCTCCACCATAATCCTCAACACCAGCGCCCCACATGTCTGGGTACTCAGCAGCCCCTGCTCCCACTATACTCCTTATACATTTATAACTCTGCGGCAAAATTCCACCCCAGCTCCATTTACAAGTTTGCTGACAACACCACCGTTGTATGTCAGATCTCAAATAATGATGAGACAGAATATAGGAAGGAGATTGAGAGCTTAGCGGCATGGTGTAAATACAATAATCTCTCCATCAACGTCAACAAAATGAAGGAGCTGGTCATTGATTTCAGAAAGCAGAGTGGAGACTTGCCCCTGTCTGCATCAATGGTGCTGAGACAGAAATGGTAGAGAGCATCAAGTTCCCGAGAGTGATGATCAGCAACAATCTGTCCTGGTTCACACGTCGGTCAATAAAGCACAACAACGTCTCTACTTCCTCAGGAGGCTAAGGAAATTCACCATGTCGACAAGGACACTACCAATTTTTATAAATGCACCAAAGAAAGCACCCTATCTGGATGCATCACAGATTGGTTTGGCAACTACTCTTCCCAAAACCGCAAGAAACTAAAGAGTCATGAACACAACCCAGTTCAAAACGCAAATGAGCCTTCCATCCATTGATTCCATCGACACTGCCCATTGTCTCAGGAAAGCAATTAACATAATCAAAGACCCCTCTCACCCTGGTTATACTCTCTTCAACAAGGCAGAAGATATAAAAGTTTGAATGCATGTACAAATAGATTCAAGAACAGCTTTTTCCCTGCTGTTATCAAACTTTTGAATGGACATCTCAAATGTCAATTCTGATCTCTCTGCACCTTCTTTTTGGCTGCAACACTGTATTCTGCATCCTGATGCACTTTGTATGGTACGATCTGCCTGCATGGTATGCAAAACAACACTTTTTACTTTATCTCGGTATGTGTGACAACAATAAATCAGTTAATCAATCACCAATCACAGCACTTATTCTTTCTGGCACTTGAACTATTCCTTCAACCATGTTATTCCTTCATCAACCTTCTATTTTCCTTCTCACTAAAGTACTCCAGCTAAATGTTTCTATTCATTCCTTACCCAATCCTTCTCTCTCTCATCTCCTCCTCAGCTTAACAGTTGCATATTTGCCTGATTCAGAAGGTCGTGGATTTAAGACCATTCTATTACAATCGAGACTGACAATTCTCAATAGCACCAATGGCTATCTGTATTATTGGAGAAGCTGTTTCTCAGATAAGATGGGGCTATACAAAGAAAAAAAGGAGACAAAACATATCGTCTGACTTACTAGGAGTAACAACACTATTAGTAATCTGGTTAAAATGTTTGGCTGTCAGTCAGAGAGACAAGGGAAACTTCTATTCACACTCTCAAAACATTCTGCAATACTTCATAGCCAAGTAATTACTTTTGGAAGTGTAGTCACTACTGTTTTTATAACATAAAGTAAATTAAATAGAAAATAAAATACAGCATAGATAATTTGAATTTAAGAGCTACCATACAATTTACAGTTTCTTGCAGCATTGAAATTATTTCTAGTAAACGTATGCCACCTACAGTAACTATCATAAAATGCAACCATATGTTGCTACTGTCAGCTCCCCTTTGTTTTATCATAGGCATACAAGACAAGCAAAATATTTCTAATTAATTCAATACCTTATGAAAAACTTGGTCAAGTTAATTTTAAAAAATACACTGGTAATAAAATAAATTAAATGCGTAGCTAAATCTGAACCTTACCTCAATTACTGTTACAAGTTATATTCAAGTGTTACTCAACATTAATAATTGCATCTTTTTAAATTAATTCACAGGATGTGGGCATCACTGGCAAGATCAACATTCATAAATACTCTTGAGAAGGTAATAATGAACTGTTTTCTTGAATCACTGCCATCCATGTTGGTGAAGTGTATTTAGAGAGGGCGTTCCAAGACTTTGATCCAGCAATAGTAAAGAAACATTCTTTGCTTAAATTCTTACCAGGAATATGGTGTCCATGGGAAGCTGAAGATTTTGTTGCCGTTCTTTAACTACCCTTTAGAATACAGTGTCATATTCCTGAACTGAAGTTCTTACAGTGTTGTATCACGAATGAGGTGGCAGCGGCCACCCAGACTCCTCCTGGCGATTGTAGGATGTGGCAGCTCAGCATCGGCAGTGAGAGCAGGCCATTGCTGCGGCAGCAGTCACAGTTTTGTAACCAAGATGGTGCCAGAGAATGACGACTTTGACTACTTTTGACTGTACTCATGCATTCCTATACTTGAGTACACATGACAATAAATTCTAATTCTAAACAAACAATCACACGTCCTTGCCTTTTAAGAATACTATCATGGGATCTGTATTGCCTATTGGAACAAGCGCATTTATTAACTTGTTAATGATCAGGTCATCCCACAGCATTCTTTTTTTAAAAATCATAAGGATGGGTGTGTAGCCTAGATGGGAACCTACAAGTGATAGTGTCTCCACCCATCTGCTGCCATTTTTTTGGAAACAGTAGAGTTGTGGGTGTGGAAGGGCTGATGAAGAAGCCTTGGCAAGTTATTACAGGAAACCATGGAGATAGTACACACTGCAGGTATATCATGCCAGTGGAGGAGGGAGGTGCTTAAGGTGGTGGATGGGGTGCTGATCAAGCAGGCTGCTTTGCCCTGAATAATGCTGAGCCTCTTCAGTGTTACCTGCAGCAGCAAATAACCAGACAAGTGGAGAGTGTTACATCAAATTCTTGGTCTGTGCCTTGTAAATGGTAGAATTAATGTGCTAAGAGGTGTAGGGCATTAAAGGAAGTCGAGCAAAAACCTTTTCCCTATACAGATAATTACGTAGGGGTTTCTTTTAAAATAGGAAACTAAAATCTGCCCATCATGATTGACTTAACATGAAATCAGGTCAATCTTACACATGGCTGTTGCTTCAATTGTTCAGTAACTACTGTGAGGCGACTGAAGTATATGTGATTACTACCTTTGGTATTTTTCACATCAAAAATTCAAATTCATAATTTAAAAAATTGCATCTTGTTGATCACAATGTTTCTGATTATAGTCCTGTCCTGTTTATTATTCAATAATCCCTGTTGAGAGTGCTTGAGTGGAAGGGTGAGGTGAAGATACATTTAAGCCTGACTGTTTTCTTCCCACAAGTGTAATCTGACAACATACACCATCACAGCTCAAACATTCAGAGTGCCCACTGGACAAGATAGTGGAATTTGATGGTGCCCATGGACCCATACACCGACAGGACTCCATGTTCAGAAGACAAAACGAGGAAAAAAATTGACACAACAAATAAAAAGTTCAAATACATTATTTATAAAATGAAACCAAGTTTGACAAAAGATCCAGTGGCACTGAGATAGGATGGTGATGATTAAACAAAAAGAAAACAGCAAAATTGAGAGTAAGACATATGTGAAGAGTTTTGAAATGTGGCTTTTTGATTGCATTTGTCATTCAGTAAACTGCAGTCCAATATTAGACCTCTATCTCATACTTATTTGTTGGCAATCACAAGATAATAAGCTGTCAAAGTGAATGCACTCTGATTTTAAAAAAATCTCCAAAAAGTTGCAGTGATGGCACTATATTAACTTACAGAACTTCTGAGCTGCCTGTTGCATGGACTGCCCCCATACATGTGGATGTCGACTTTTAAAGCAGGAATAAATGAACTGTACAGCGGGTATGGCTTTACGATTCACACCTCCGGAGAGCCTTCCATTTTTTAAGGAATCCAATTCCTGTAGAACTACCCATGGAATGACGATAATTGGGAAACCAACACCTGTAATTATAAGAGTATAACTGTACAATTGTATTGTTTACTAATTTGATATTTGGTCTGTCTCCTATTTAGATATTGAAGCTGTCATCAGAGAACCTTTCCCATCACGTCAACACATTTGAAGCTATTTAGCTCAAGTTACCCAAGTCCCAGTTATACGGAGTATAACGACAGACAGGAAGAGGATAGTCAATGGATAGTTCTTCCTTGTTTCATGAACAGTATAATGGCATCTTTGCTACCTTTGGGTACAGGTGGATTTTTCAGCATAGGATAAACAGCTATTAATACTGTAGCACATGCATAAATCTAAGGACATTTGAAACGGACTTTGAACGAACCCATTCAAAAGTTTAACATAAAGAAAGCAAGAATATTACTATCTAAGCAAACCAAATCTAAAACTCAGTGATGACTTGTTGAACTCAGTATCATCTCTATTTCAAAACACCAAAACAATAGGTTGATCCAAGACATGTCAATTATATTTAACAATGAAAATCCCTTTTTCAACAAAATATCAACTGCAACATGCAACAATAATAAAGTAACACTCTTGTTAAAAAAAAGCGTAATGTTGGGATAACGAATTAAAATAGCTTTCAACGGGATTCCAAAAGATATGTTGTAAATCAACAACACTGATATTACTTACCTTTGAAGCACTGTATGAAATTACTTGGATTTCTGAATTGGACTACACATCCATCATCTTCATAGAGTCATAGAGATATACAGCATGGAAACAGACTCTTTGGTCCAACTCATCCATGCCAAGCAGATACCCTCTAAAAACATTTACCAGCATTTGGCCAATACCCCTCTAAAAACTCTTCCTATTCATATACCCATCCAGATGCTTTTTAAATGTTGTAATCATACCAACTTCCACCACATCCTCTGGCAGCTCAATCCATACACACACCACCCTCTGCATGAAAAAGTTGCCTCTTAGGTCCCTTTTATACCTACAGGAAATATTACTTACATATTTTACCAAAATTGTTTTTGAAATCAAAATGAAATTGTAACATTTAGTCTGAAGAGGTGCTAAATATTTTAAACAAAACATTTGCATTTTTCACGATTAGAATGGCTGTAACCTGTAGCTTTGTTTTCATTAATTTCATAATTAAACGTATATTCACATACCTGCAACTCCATGGTCCTTTATATTCACAATAAAGTTTAGGTGACTGATAAAAATGTTGGTATCAAGTACAAGGAGAATGTCGGACTTCGAAGTAGCTTCAGCTAAACAGTCAACGTTTAGGGGAGAAAAAGGAAAATTAATATTCCTTTTCATTCTAGGGTGAACACTCATAGTAAGTGAGGACAGTAGCAGAAGTGGGGTTGGGGCGTGGGTGGTGGCACTGGGTTCAAATCCCTCCACAGCAGATGGTGGAATCTGAATTCTATAAAGATCTGGAATTAAGAATCTTATGATGACCGTAAATTCATTGCCAATTGTCAGGAAAAACCCATCTGGTTCACAAATGTCCTTTAAGAAAGGAAACTTCCATCTTTACCTCCAGGCCCACAGCAATGTGGTTGACTTTTAACTGCCCTTTGGGCAATTATGGATGGGCAATAAATGCTGGCCTCATCCCGTGAATGAAAAAAAAGCCAGAGGCCTAGATAAGAGTTCAAATCAATTCAACCAGTTAATTAAATGTCTAGCATCAGTAATTAAAGTACTGATGGCTGGAGTACTTTAATGTCGTTGAGGGAAGGAAATCTGCTATTTGTACCAATTCAGATGAAAAACCTACAGCACTTTGGTCAGTTCTTAACTACCCTCAGAAATTACATAAAAAGCTGTCCAACAGTAAATGCTGGCTTTCCAGGGATGCCAACACCCCATGAATTACTTAAAAACAAAGTATGACATGTTTTTCTTTTCATCCTCACTTTTCTTTATATCTTCCTGGACAGTATATCCTAGAG
This sequence comes from Rhincodon typus, assembly GCF_021869965.1. Taxonomy (NCBI): domain Eukaryota; kingdom Metazoa; phylum Chordata; class Chondrichthyes; order Orectolobiformes; family Rhincodontidae; genus Rhincodon; species Rhincodon typus. Next base: position 24,642,512 of record NC_063341.1, on the reverse strand, counting down.
AAGAGCTGAGAAGACAAACAACTGTTACTGCAGAAACTTCTATTTCTACCCTGCCAAAAACTTTGGAAGAAGTTCCACTCAAGTTGGATGCCTTACCAGCATATATGACTATAATTTACCCAATTAACACGTGAAAATTAATCTTGTGATTTACCACAATTTTTGCTTTAAAGCAATGTAATTTTCCATCAATTTCAACAAAACTGCCACTGATACTGTCACTGAATCCGCCACTATCAATATCCTGGAGGTTACCAGAAACTGAACTAGACTATCCATTGAAATACTGCGGCAAAAGGAGCAGGTCAAAGGCTGGGAATCTTGCAGCAGGTACTCATCTCCTGACTCCCCAGAGGCTTCCGCCATCTACAAGGCACAAGTCAGAAACGAGAAGAATGAATGCAGCTCAAACATCACTCAAGAGGCCATCCAGGAAACAAACAGCCTGCTTGATTGGCACCACATCCACTGCCAATACTCAGTTGTAGTACTGTGTACCATCATCAAGATGCACTGCAAAAATTCACTAAGGCTCCTTAGACAACACTTTCCAAACCCATGACCATCTAGAAAAACAAGGACAGCAGATACGTGATACCATGACCTGTAAGTTGCCCTCCAATCCTGACTTGGAAGTACATCACTGCTCCTGGGTTAAAATCCTGCAGCTCCCATCCCAATAACACTGTGGGTGTACCTACAGCAAATGGACTGCAACGGTTGAAGGCAGCAGCAAACCACCACATTCTCAAGGGCAACTAGGAATGGACAATACATGTTGGCCCAGCCAGCAATTCTCACACCCCATGAACAAAGAAACAAAATATGGAAACTGGTAAAGTACAGGAATTTGCCTGTGCGCATTCAACAAAACATTTAATGACTCTGGTTGAAGTAATTTCTTTAAATTTCTGGACTGATAATTGTTCATTTTCATCAATTGGGGGATTACAAACTGCACGAATACAAAACACAGCAAACACTTTCTTTTTGTTTTAAGTATAATGAGGCTTAAAATTAGCCAAACTTCCTAATAATACTAGAAAATGCTCAATCAACTGTTGTTACGAGCTGGAATTTTTCCTTTTTTTTAGTGGAAAAGATCACTCACAAAAAATGCTATTTAGAAAAAGAGCATTGTTTGCAGAGACAGTATTCCAAAGAAGGTAAAGAATGTGGAAAAAAAATGAAATAAATAATTTAAATGTAACTTACTTGAGCATACTTTTATTTCCTGAGGCGGATCTATCTCCATGCTTGTCAACTCTCCATAGCTCTGTCCCAGTTCCACCTCCAAGACTTTTTCATATCTAGCTGTTTGCAGCTCTTCTACTATCTCCATCTTTAGAGGGAAAAATAACTTTTAGTGTTGTCATGCAAAATGAAGCAAAAATTTCTAATAAGGCCATGAGACCTAATGTCCATTTGAAGATTACCATTCTTGAAATGAGGAATACTGGTTATTTCTAGTGATTTTAAAAATATGATTTGAATTTCCATAGACAGAATTGCAATTTATAAGATAAATCCATGATCTAAAGATTTGTTCCTCAGTTTCAGTCAGTTTTCAGCAAGTAAATTCTGAATAAGCCAAACTCTCATACATTATCGGGAATAAAACTTTTATTCTACATTCTTCACATGGAAAAGTAAGTACAGTTTTCCAGAGTCGCAAATGCAAATAATAAACTGCACCATGTTCAGCAGGTTGTAATCCACATGATTCCAAGCAGATTACATGCAGCTGTCAAGGGAATTCTTAGTATGAAGAGCATTAGTCAACGTGTTTACATTAGAATGCAATCAATGACATTTAGAAAGGACTTAATATATATATACACAATTAGTTAAAACATTGATATAATATAGACTGCCAATACTGAATTGCCTTCCATGATTAAAAATTGCCATGTTTCATAGCCACTTTTAAAAGTATATTTAAAATTTTAAAAATCTTTTTGTGAGTTGGAGTAAATTAGAATAAAAATCTCAACAGTTACTTTCCATGGTAATTATATATGCCAACCTTGTACAATACTATCAAAGTCGAATTCATATAATCAAATAATTGTTTCTGCAAAAATAATTACATTTATATTTAATTGTACTAATATTTCCAAGGCCTATCCGGGATGGAGGGTTTGGCTGGGCTGTTGTTGGCAGTCACATCTAATTGAGGGAGCTACATCATACATGAAATACAAAGGGATTTTTTTCAAAGCAATACCTAAACTACAAATTATTTTTCCCATTCACAAAGGATAATATGCTCATTAAATTGAAATCAACTTTCTTCAAAGACTGGATTAATTAAACTCAAACAAATTTGTAACTCCACAATTTCCAATGAACTTTTATTTCTAAGTTATATCATAATGTGCAAATTATGCCGTAATGTTGCAGCACTGACATCATTATTTCGTTGTACAAACTGTTCACTATTGACTATCTTGACTTTGCACAGTAATTCAGGCATATCAGTTAACTCGGTTCAGTAATTGAGGGTATTTTTGATGTGTTGTCCACATGAAAATAAATCTTTAAATACTGTTATCTTCATTAATATTTAAACTAACACGCACATTGTACAATTACTTGAAAACTGTCATGATTTTGAAACATTGTGTAGTTCTGGTCGCCACACTATAGAAAAAAAATGGAGGCTTTGGCGAGGGTGCAGAAGAGGTTTACCAGGATGTTGCCTGAATTGGAATGTATTAGCTCTAAGGAACAGGTGGACAAACTTGGATTGTTTTCACTTGAGCGCTGCAAGCTGAGAAGCTACTTGATAGAATTATATAAGATTATGAGAGGCATGGATAGGGTGGAAATATGAAATACAAGGCTTAAAGGCAGAGGGTGAAAGTTTAAAAGGAGATGGGCGAGGCAAGTTTTTTTTCCTACACAGCGGGTAGTAGATGCCTGGAACACGCTGTCAGGGGAGGTGGTAGAAGCATATGACAGCAACATTCAAAAGGCATTTAGACAGACACATGAACAGGCAGGAAGTAGAGAGGGATATGAACCATGTGCAGGGCAGATGGCATTAGTTTAGAATGGCATCATGGTCAGCACAGACATGGCAGGCTGATCAGTCTATTCCTACATTGTACTGTTCTAGGTATCTATGTATTATGTACTAACACAAAATTATTACATTACATTTCAAGGGGTAAAAAACAAAAACACACTAAGTTCTGCTTGTAAAAACGGGATTTTTGGGAAGTTCAGATTATCACAAATTTCACACTAACTAACTACTGTCAACACACTCGGATCTATTCAAAAATAGAATCTGCCTGCTGAGAAGCCAGTTTCAAATAAAAATAGTCAAATTTAGTGGAAGAGCAGAGCCAGATATTAACAGTCTGCAGGAGTTACTCATAATTGCTTTTGATTTCATTGTAATGTGGTGATAGACTCCTTGTTCTTCAAATATGACCAAGCTGTAAGTGACTGCATCATCTTCTGTGGGTTCACTCTTGAAAAGAGGTTAATACAAGATCATGAACAGTCCCAGAACTGGCGCCTTTATTGGTGATAAAGGAAGATGTACCTGTACCATCTCTGGGCTACATCAGCATATTGGATGTTGCCAATTTGGAGTGAATAGTTATTGAAGCAGGTTGGACCGAATTTCAGTGTTTGCCTCCAAATGGGCAAGCTTTCCTGCAATGTTTCCCAATGGGCTACAATGAAGGCTTTTGTAAGAGTCTTGTTAAGGGAGCTTGTGTTGTTTTCACTGATGTCTTTTCTGTCATTTGCTCCAAAACAGTTCCCTAAGGAAGATCTGCTTATGGGATGTGGGAGAACTGGACTGCCCATGTAATTGAATTTTCTGAAAGATAATCTCCATGATGCTATGCTCAACATGATGAAGACCGACGTCATTCGTAACTGTCTTACCAATGAAATTTCATGATAGACCTCAGGTGTCTTTGGTAGAAGCGTAGTACAGCTTTGATGTGGTGCATATAGCAGAACCAGAAGTCTATGCCACACAACAGGGTTGATTTTGATCTTGCATTTCAACTTGATGCCATGCTGCTTCTAGATATTATCCTGGAGTCTGTCTTGGGCAGAAATTGCTCTCTGGATACACACACCAACATCACTATCACTTGTGGCATCTGTAGTGAGGACACTGCCAAGATCTAAGAATTTCTCTAAAAGCTTACGTTGGCGCCATCGATAGTTATGTCTGGTACTCCATGTGTGCTCAGTGCTGACTGGAATATAATCTTGGGCTTAAAGAGACTGTTTTTGAGACCAAAATGTTTGGCAACACTCAAGAGTTGGTTCACCATTCACCAAAGATCCTGAGACAGCACCTTCCGAATCTACGACTATTTCTATCTAGAAGGACAAGGGCAGCAGGTATATGGGAACACCACCAGCTGCAAGTTTCCCTCCAAACTAATCACCATCCAAACTTGGAAATTTATCATCATTCCTTCATTGTGACTGGGTCACAATCCTGGAATTCTCTCCCCAATAGCATTGAGGATTTAGCTACAGTAGGTGGACAGGAGCAGTTCAAGGCAGCACCTCAGCACCACTTTCTCAAGGGGAACTAGGGATGGGCAATAAATGCTGGCCAGCCAGCAATACCCACGTCCCAAGAAATTAAGAAAGAAATTAATTCTGGATATCTTCCTTACTGTTGGCAGCTAGGGCACAGTCTTCTCCATACAGAAATTCTCTAATTACTGTTTCTGACTTTGGTGAAAGCATGCTGTTTGGAGAGATTGAAGAGTTTGCCTGAATGGAACCCAAGGTCAATGCCTGCGGGTCTGCTCTTCGTCATTTCCTTACGCATGACAGTAACAAGGAGACTGAAGAGTTGGGGGAGCCATGATACACCCCTTGCTTTACAGAGTTGGCTGCCACAAAGGCATCAGACATCTTGCCACAGGCCCAAATACTGTATGATGGTATGGCTCAATGTAAGTGCAAGATTTTCACATGGTCCAGGTTGATTCTCACTGTCAAAAGCTTTAGTTAGTTCTGAGGGCAGCACATATCGGTCCCAATGTTGCTTTCTGTATTTTTCTTCTCAATGCCTTACTGCAAACACCATCTCAGTTGTCCCATTGGTTAGCTTTGAACATTGTATGATTGACAGGAGACCTACAAGGCTGTTTAGTTTAATACAGTCCTTGAGTTGAAACATAGCTCTTTTCATTTTTGGTAAAAGTAAAGTTGCCATAGTCCCACCAGACCACAGTGCCGTTCTCTCATAAGTGAGAGATAACTGGTAGTGGTTTAACTGGGTCACCGCACCTCAGGCAAGGGAAGAGGTTGAGAAGGTGAGCCCTTCATGGTAACCTCAGCCAGTGCAGGAACTGGACCTATATAGTGTCACAAACCAAACCATCCAGCCAAATGACCCCCTTGTACCAACCACCAAAGTAAAGCTAAAGATGAATAGTCAAGCGGATCAAGGTTAAATAAGGGGAATAAAAAAAAAGTACAATAAATACAAGCACTTTTTAGCAAATACATTAACAACATGTTTATGGTCAAATTAGCTTTGTGGATTACATAACAGTGCACTATGAGTCGCAAGGGCTATGCATAAAGTTTAAATTTACGTCCCAATTAATTTGCATTGGTCTCATGTCACTGATATAAATAATATTGCTTTGTGCCTTGAATTACCAATAAGAAAACAATACAGATATACTTCAACACACATACAAAAGCTGACAGAGAAAGGAAATGTAAGTAGCTATTATTAAGAGGTCAAGGGGAAACCCCTCCAGTGACTACAATCATACCTGTTAGAAATAAAGCTATTTGTGTTTGTTGGAGGCCTATAATCACAGCCAATGAACATTGGTGCAAGAAATATTTCTCAAGAAAGTGTCTTAAGCCAAAAATTATCCAACACTTGTCAAGAACTTATCCTCCATTGGAAAGTGAGAAATGAGGCTTTTTCCTAATAATTCCGGTGTTCAGTTGTATTTACACTTCTAAAAGTGAACCAGCCCAAGGCAGCCTACATCAGGTCTTGAATAACATTAGAACTTGGTAGACAAGTGGCTGATAGTATTCACGCAGGTGGACAGAGGAAGTGCTTCAGTGATACCTCAGGGCTTCACTGGCGAAGTGCAGCATTCCCATAGACACCTGGGAATCACTGGGAGGAGGTGCATCCGAGAAGGCATTGAGCACCTCAAGATTTACCGTGAGGAAAAAGGGAAGCCAGGTGAAAACAGCAAAACGAGCACCTTGTCACACCAATTCCCCACCTAGCCCTCCCCGTGACCACCACTTGCCCTTACGTAATAGAGCCTGTGGTAGCCTTATCGGTCTGTACAGCCACCAAAAGACTCACCCTCAGAGTGGAAGTGAGTCAGCCCTGCCTGCGAAGGATTGCCGACGAATGAATGAATGAACATGATTGCAATATAACTGCTTGGTAATAATCATCTCGAACAAGAGGAAAGCCTTACAATCCTCTCTGACCCTGAAAAACTCTATTATGATCTATCCTTGCGTTATGCTGATTACAATTATTAGACAGCTTGCCACAGGTAGAAACACACTCAACCTTATCATCGTGCAATAAGCACGAGATTTGATAAACTTGTTTCAACAACCAACTTACAGTCAATAACCATCAAGCAAGTTGACCCCACACTGCAAACATCAATACTGTAGTGCTGACAATATAAAATAAAAACTTAAATAGTCATGTCAAGATAAACAAGTGCAGGTGGGAAGCCAGATCATTGTGAACTCACTAACTGACCCCTGAAATCCTCTCCTGTAATATATATCATATAAACCTTCTCAGCCCTGTTACAAATATTCAATAGTCAGAGACTTGGGGCAGAGCAGGAAAGAAATGCAACTGGCCCATAAAATGCAATATACAAGTCCTGTACTTCAGAGTCAATCAGCAAATTGTTTAATTGCAACTTGCACAGATCTCTGCACTCTTCTGCCCTCAGTACTAGCTCTGAAGGAACTAAGATGGGAAAATGTAGTCCTTGGCTGGTATTCAATTATTTTTCCGTCGGCCAGAAAAGTTTACAAATGATAAAATATCACCGACAAGCCTAGTTATTGAAAAATAACAAGTGTTCCCACATTCAGATAAGGCTTCTAATATTGAAAATGCAAATTCATCATTTTCCTCTACATTTTATAAATGTCACAATTGACTAATTTTAAGTATTTCTATTGCCCAGTAATTTAACAATTCAGGTTAGTTTAAATGGAATGCCAATGGAACCCAATGTCTTAAAATGGACAAATCATTACATTTTAACTACATCACAATTAAATTTTTTTTTGAAGTACTTAATGTTACTGAGCTGCAGAAGAAAAGTGATAATTGTCATATATTGTCACACAATTGTCTTTGGCCTGTAAGCTGTGCAGGGCAATACAGAATCAATAATATATCCAATTTACACTGCTCCTCAATGTTGCCATCCCACAGACTACTTACCAATCATTAATATCAGAAAGTCTGAATCATGATAGCTCTTAACATATTCAGTGTACCAAAAAAAATTCAATGCATCTTGTACAGTAGTGTCATTTACTGTAAGGAAAAGATATTTGCACCTCAAGATGTTTTGTATTTTTCATCATTTAAAAAATAAAAAAAATTGTGGGCTGGTCAACAATGGCTGAAGATGACCAACCTTGGACTTGAGAGAACTGAGTTCTTTTAACATGGCTGGGATTGGGTGGAAAAGAATTGTAAAAGTCGTATTGTATTAATAATTATATCATTAATGGTTCATTACAATTTTTAAAAACTTTTTTGAAAACAATACGCCAAATGTATTCATAGGTTAATTATATAGTGACTGGTTTGCAATTGTGGAAAGAACTTCCAGCTTTTTGTGAAAAGTAACCACGCAGTGTAATTCAGATGTAAAGTTCCAATGCAGGAATAAAAAAAGTATTTAAATCATCTCCAGGAATTAAGTTCAGTGCAGCACAGTAACAATTTAAAAAGTAACCCTCGAAACAGCAACATCAAGCAGCAATATATCTTGGAGCTATTGAACCTGTATTACCCAGTGAAGGTAACAGTCCAAAACTATAATACGATGACCGTCATTTTTCGTCTGTAGTTTGCCTAGATTAGGCTCTCAACTAAAATAAGTTCCTATGTAATGCACCTAAAATTTAGTGATCCAATCACTTAAACTTGAAAACCACTAGCCTAACAACAATCTAAGTTTCAACAGTACTTTCCATAGGAAAAGTTATACATATTATTGATTCTAATGGTTTTACTGATGGTCTAGAAAATTAGCAGTCATACCAATTATTGGATGCTTTGTCAACAAAACACCCACCTTTTGATCAGTATCCATATCCACATTATCTGATAAAGCTGTAGATGAATTCCATTTCTGAGAATCCTTGAAGGATTAAAACATAGTAAAAAGAGGGTTAAACTGGCACACCATTATATCATTATAACAATCATTGGCAAGGTGGTCTCTAACTTAAGCTGCCTTTTTCGTAATAAATACACTCAAGTTCATTCATCTCTGCATCAGCTAAATATAAAAGCAATATACTTTAATCTTTTACCAAATATCCAACATTAATATAATACCCTGTTACATTAAATCATATTCTCTTGTTCAATTTACACTATGAGCTCAGAAGAGCTACATAGTCACAAATAAAAGGCTGGAGTTTATAAGTTTGTTTTTGACATTATGGACATCAATATGGTGAAAAACTAAATGTTAAATTGGAACAATAAGGTCAGTACTACATTATAGTCAACATTAGTCATTTATAGGCAATTACAGTGACTTTTCAGTTACTTATAAAGAAGGAAATATTGATAAATATGAACACGCTTAACCAGAAAGGGCTGTAAAAGAATCTTTGGACACTAATGCACTTTAAAAAGCTATCTTACGTTAAGCATTTCAATTCATTTGCAGAAGTAGCACCACTGAGGACTACTGCGATTTTCCAAATTAAATGCTGTGGCTTAAGTTGTCTGCTAAATCTGGATGTTCTGCATTGCTGATCTATTTTATCTATTTAAAAATCATTATAAACATTACGATCCATCAGATAAGGAAAGGAAATAAATTTCTATTACCGGCTGATGTGCAAACAGTACATGATCCTGCTGTTTCGAAGCAGATTTTGTTGCATTGTCTGAAGATTGACACTTTGACTGAGCAGCACTTGAAGTTAATAACTTTTGAGAAATACGCTGTGACAAGGCATCAGTAGCATAGGCCTTTTTAAGAATTTTAAAACTATTAAACTTTTTAGTTTGTTTTGGAGTTTCAAATTCCTCAACTTTTTCAGAATTTGATGATAATACTGTCACATCAGTTCTTTCAAAGAGTCCAGACTTCTGAGTTAAGTCTGAATCCATGATTTCAAGCTGATGTTTTTGTGGATATTCTGATACTCCTTTTCTTTCTTGAACCAATGTGGTCCCTTCAGAATCATTACAGGGCCTTAATGACTGTTTGTAATTCTTACCAAACGATTCAGAGCTTTTTTGATCCTTAGAAATTATATTCGGTTTTTCAATCCCTGAGGATTTTAACTGATCATTGGGTTTTCCCAAATTTTTGGCTAAGTAAGATGCCGTTCTTACTGTGCTGGACTCATTGCCAGCCTGTTCCAATATTTTAGATTTTTTTCTGCGTTCTCTCAAGCAATTAGATATTTTATTGCACTTCTCCCAAATAACAGATTCTGGAATTTTTGAACCTTCACTAGAATTTCCTGTATTTTTGACAGGCTTCAGGGGTGCGCTGGTTACTTTCCACACATCAAATGATTTTCCAGAGCTACAAGGCTTCTCGTGCAACTTCACAAAAATATCAGAATTTTTTTTGGAGGTATCTCGTTCTTCAAAGTTTCTTAGAACTTCATACGAATCCTTAAAGTTTTGTTTTATATCTGAATTATTCAATTTCTTATGCAACTCTGTTAAAGATTTTGTCTGTTCTTTGGTTTCAATTTCCTTATGTTTCAGTTCATCACACGAAACAGTGAGTTTGCTTGTTCCATGCACAGATTTAATTGCACAGCATTGACTTCTGTCCTTCTCATGTATTCCAGTCGCCCCTTTAGCTTCTTGTAAATATACTTTGCTTATGTAGTCTTTAAAACCAGTTTGTAAGGATTCAAATGAAGAGCAACTTGCTTTTGACTTCAACAACTCAAGATCTTCTTCCTCAGTTGATGGCACTGCTTTGCGTTTAAGTGCATGTCTGCAGAATTCAGAAGACTTGCATATTTTACACCATGGCAATTCACCTGTACTATCTGCTGAGGAATAAGTAGGTTTTGTAGTTGTAGAAGTTTGGTGCTTTTCTTGGCTATTTTCTTCATGTGAATGTTTCTTGTGTTTTTTCTTTCGCTTTGATTTCGACTTGATTTTTTCAGGATACGAAGAGGACGTTGCCACTGAAAAAGCTGGATCTTGAATGGGAGCATCCTTGAACTTCTCCAATCTGGCTGTATGCTTTTCCTTCAAATGTCTAGGTAAACAAAAACAAAAACAAAAAAAAAATCCTAATCACTGGATTACTTAACAGATGCTTTAACGTGTTTGCAAAACTAGAAAATGCAAGAGTACAATACTAAGCCATTATCAAAATAACAAATTAAAAGCAAACAAAACAGAAAGTGCTGGAGAAACTCAGGAGGTCTGGCAGCGCCTGTGGAGAGAAAAACAAAGTTAACTTTTTGACTCCAGTGATTCTTCATCAGAACTGAAATTACGTAAGTACATAAAAAATTAAAAGCCTGTTTTTAATTTTAGTGCTCTTAAACAAGCTTTTCTTAGCTGTCATGTGGTTATAGATGTCAAAGTTCATCATAGGTAACTGTACACAGTCACATGGACGTCCAACTCATCACACCAAACATCAAGGGAAATTTGATAACAGTGTGTTAATAGCCATGTAAGAAGCACATACTTTCTGTTATCACAACTACTCAGCCACACTTTAGTGTCAGTATTTCACCAGTACATTTTCTTGATTGGCTGTAAGTAAAAGAGCCACAAATCAGAAAAGAAGAGGACAGGCACATAAAAGTAGCTATATAGAGTATATGAGTACATATAAGCAGTGAGAAAATTGTTCATCAAAAACCACCAATAACTTCTGAAGATGACAAATCCACAATGAGCAGTTTATATAACCTATTTAAATCATGAAATCTAGTGAAATCATTTGAATTACAATTTTAAAAATTTGCCACTTACCACTCAGTTATGATAAGGGTTTTAAAAAGTTTAAACTTTTCAAAATTTAACACATTTGACTGGAATACACTGAATTTATTCACTGAATTATGATTTGTCCTTTTCAAAACCTTCATTAAAAGGTTTTAATTAAAAACCTCAACTTCAACTTGAAGTATGGGCTTGGCATAGAACCAAGGTCGTAAGCTGAAGGTATCTCCTATAATTTCACAAGACATACCAGTAGGATATAGTGGCCATTCCAATTGTTGAAATATTTCTCATCAGCTCTCAACAAGTGATAGCTCTGTTATTTCTAAAAGTAATTGCAGCTGGAACAGAGAGCAATCAATCATAATCTTATAATGACTAAACATCGACTGTAGTGTTGTTTTATGTTTGAATTATAAATGCTGTCAGGTGAAAAGTAAAATTGTCCCTCTGTCCACAAGTGTTTGAGAATTTTTGAAAAGAGCT
>NC_063341.1:24604807-24630323 GCF_021869965.1 Rhincodon typus | reverse complement strand
TGATATGCATGCTGTCACAAGTTTCTGTGAGGCATTTATCTCCATGGTAATTGTCACCCTAGGGTTGTAACATTGCAAGTTTGATGTTTCAGATAGTCACGATTTCAGTGCTTTAAAGAGGCACTGGTGGTCCTTTTATCATAGGAAAGGTACAGTCTTGACAATTTCCTCAGTATGATGAATTTTAAGCAAATTAGTGAATAAATTACAATAAGAAATTAAAGAGATCTAGACATCTATGAAGATCGTCCTTCTCTTGAGGAGGTGGCATGGCTTTGATGTCTTTTAAATTACTTGGATCAGGACATATACCTGCAGTGGAATTTACAGAACTAGATAAGCTGACCTGTGACATTTCCATCTTTAGAACACCATTGCATGCTGCTTCTATCAATAAGTACAGACTATGGTAATTTTCTTGTTTTATTATTCCTACCACTGCAATGTCATTGGTGATACAGATTCATCCTGGTATAGCAGATGTAACATGGTCTATGTAAGCTTAAAAGAGATCCTGACCAACAAATAACTCAAAATTAGAAACCATAGCTTTGAATGCTGTTTAAACATTTTATTTACTATTGGGAGATCTGCCTTTTCCCAAATTAAACAATGGAATTTTGTGGCCATTCTTCCAGTATGCTTTTGACCTTCCCTTGCTTGCTATCAATCTGGCACATACCAGATCACTTGCTTTTTCTCAAGTGAGCTAAAACTGACCTCTCAACATTTGCTCACCAGTAAGTTGTGTTTTTCAATTCTTTCATTGTATCGAACAAAGGCGCCCAGTGTTGTCTCACACACTTCAGCATAATTTATGACTGTTGACCATGTGTTCTATCTGTAGATTAATTTGCTTGCTGATTGTTCAAGCCTGGTAAACCTCAACAGCACAGTGTGTTCCATTGTTGTTTACAATGTCGTGCTAATGATAATAGTCTAATGATCAATCAATTATCAGGAATTGATTAACATGGTGAGTTAGTTTACTCATAACAGTAAAAACATAAGTTACAAAGCAGACATTGCAGCAAACTGAATTGTGTCGTGCAGCCTGCAGACATAAGGCTAATGAACCCCACATAACTATTAAAACACTTCTATTCAAGAAGGTAGAGAGGCAGAAAACAGGCAACTATGGGCCAGTTAGCTTGAAAGTCTGTTGCAGGGAAAATGTTAGAATTGATCATTAAAAAGGTTATAGCTGTTCATAGAATGAATGGAAAATCATGTTTAGCCAATTTATTAGACTTCTTTGAAGGAGTACCATGTGAATAAAGGCGAGAGAGTAAATGTACTGTAGTTGTATTTCCAGAAGGTATTTGATAAGGTGCACAGAAGTTCTGAAGAAAATTAAAGCTCATGGTTTAGGACATAATGTATTACGGATAGAAGATTGTTTGACTAGCAAGAAACCAGAGTATTCATTAATGTGTCTTTGATTGGCAGCATATGATGAGTGGAGTCATATGGGGTGTGTGCTGGGACCTCAACCTTTTACATCAATGACACAGATGATGGGAGCAAAGGCATCATAGCTAAACATGTGGAAGACAAATGGACAAATAGGAAAGAATATTCTGAAGAAGACATTTGGAGTTTGCAGAAAGATATAAATAGATTCAGTGGGCAAAAATCAGGTGGTTGAACTATAACACAGGAAACTGTAAAATTGTTCAGTTTGGCAGGAAGAATGAAAAAGCTGGGTATTACATAAACAGAGAAGAACTGTGGAAATCTGAGGTGCAGAGGAATTTAGGTGTTCTAATACAAGTCACAATAAGTGCAGTTGTAGCATGCAATCAGAAGGCTACGAAGTGCTATTCTTTATTAGATCATAAGACATGGGAGCAGAATGAGGCCATTCTGCCCATCAAGTCTTCTCCATCAGTCGATCATAGCTGATATGTTTCTGTACCCCCATTCTCCTGCCTTCTCCTTGTAACCCTTGCTCCCCTTAATAAACATGAACCTATCTACCTCTATCTTAGATACACTCAATGACTTAGCCTCCGCAGCATCCTTGGGCAATGAGTTCCACAGATTCACCACTGTTTGGCTGAAGAAATTCCTCCTCATCTCAGTTCTAAAGGGTCATCCCTTCACTCTGAGGCTGTGCCCTCGTGTCTTAGTCTCTCCTACCAGTGGAAACATTTTCCCCACAACCATGACGTCCAGGCCTCTCAATATTCTGTAAGTTTCAATGAGATTCCCCCTGCATCCTTCTAAACTCCATCAAGTACAGACCCAGAGTCTTCATATGACAAGCCCTCTATTCCTAGGATCATTCTTGTGGACCTCCTCTGGACACACTGCAGCACATCCTTCCTTAGGTATGGGGCACAAAACTGCTAACAATATTCCAACAATAACAAAAACAAAGTTGCTGGAAACGCTCAGCAGGTCTGGCAGCATCTGTGAAGGAAAAAACAGAGTTAATGTTTCGCTAACTGGTGACCCCATCCTGCTCCCTTTTTTTTGCATGTAAACTGACGTTTTCCCAGCCACCAACAGTTCTGAGGAAGGGTCACAAGATCTGAAACGTTAACTCTGTTTTATCCTTCACAGATGCTGCCAGACCGGTTGAGCTTTTCCAGCAACTTTGTTTTGTTCCTGATTTACAGCATCCACAGCTCTTTTGGTTTTTAACAATACTCCAAACTAATCCAGAACCCCAGACTAATATTCTGGGGACACGGGTTTGAATCGCACCATGGCAGATGATGAAATTTGAATTCAATAAAAATCTGCAATTAAAAGCTATTCTAGTAATGACCATATAACCAATGTTATAAAATTCATCTGCTTCATTAATGTCCTTTAGGAAAGGATAGCTGCTATCCTGAACTGGTCTGGCTTATTTGTGGCTCCAGACCTACAGCAATCTGGGTGACTCTGAACTGCCTTATGAAATGGCTTAGAAGGCACTTGGTTTTGAGGGTAATTAGAGATGGACAATAAATTTGGCGTTACCAGCAATTCCCATATCCTATTAGCAAAGAGAAGCTCATCTCTTGGCAACAGACCCGAAACGTCAGCTTTCCTGCTCCTCTGATGCTGCTTGGCCTGCTGTGTTCATCCAGCTCTACGCCTTGTTATCTCATCTCTTGGCAATAGCTCCTGAGGCAGCCTTTATATACCTGCTTGCCTTCACACCAACATTCATTTCCAATAGTGTGGGCTCATCACCATCATGAACTCACCTCCCAAGCATGAAAATACAGAAGGCAGGCACTTCCACTACAGAGAAAGGTTTGTGAAATTTGGAAAATTGTTGACTCCTAATACTGTATGTTGAAGACGAAAGTTCTGCCGGGAGGATCCACTTGCAGGCAGCCTGACAGAAACAAAAGTGACCGGGATCCTTCCTCTTCTTCCAAAGGCTTCTAGATTTCTGCTGGCAAGGGCTACATCTTCAAAATAGCAATTAATGTACAACAAGCCATTATTCATCAAGAACTTGGGAGACAAACTCCAGCAAGTACTGGAGGGGTCTACTTGAGCAGTCAAAATATTGAAACTATTATGTTAGATCATCAAAGGGTAGCTTCATGCCATAACATATCTAGTGGATGGATTATATGCTTAGGTGGAGGAGGTGTACCATAAGACAGATATACACGGATATCCCTTTAGACCCAGCAGGTCACTGGTTTATGGTGATAGCCCAAAAAAGCATGCAGATGACGTCATCCTACAGCATTAGGAATTTTGGAAAATCCAACTGGTGGCTCCTCCTGCTTCGCCCTGCTAATGATTGGGCCTTATACTGAGATGCCTCCACTTCCTCCCAGAGTATTGCTTCCAGGTTCTGTGAACTGTGCTCCAATTTCAAGTTCAATAGAGAGTGCAAATATACCACATTACTGAATCAAGCTTTCTCTGACAGACCTCAACAAAATTCACCACCACTTCTTTGGAATTGCTAAAGGTTTACAAAATTCCTCCATCACCACTCAACATAATGCTCGCAGTATGTGTACATTAGAAAAAGAAAATTGAAAGCACCTCACTGAACGTTGCAGGGTTATCCCTATGAAAAACAAAAGAGGACAGTTCCTGACATTCAGCTGAATGTATGTCCAGCTAGGGAATGATTATGCATGGGTGTTATTAGGACCGCTGTCTCAATGTTCCTCAAATCAACCTTAAAAGCTGTTTAGTACCACAATGTGCCACCCACCCTGTAAGCTTCCAGTGGAAACATAGCACACCCACATGAGTGCCCTTGCCATCAGGACATACAGCATGGGGCATGCCAAAGGTGCTTTGGGCTTCCAAGTTGTCAGCGCCAATAGCCTTACAGGATGAATTTTGCAGCATATGATCATGAGGACTCCATCTTAATGTTTGTCCTTTGGTTAACGTGGAGAATTCTGGATGGCCATAATTCCAGGGAAACTCCTCTGGGTAATGGAAATCCAAATTGTGATCATGTCTGACCTTGTGCATTGACAGTCCAGAACTCTGTTTCAGAAGCTTCAGTACTTTTTTACTTGACTGAATTTCAAAGGAAGGAGCTTATTTTTTTGCTGGCAAAATAATGCAAGTTCTGGAAAAGCAATTGGCATAAAGATATGGAAACTTCCTTATGAATGTGAGAAAGTTTTTGGTTTGTGACTAAGCTGAACACAGCTTGATTAAAAAAGGACCAGTGCACAGTTTCCTGTACCAGGCTACACAACCACTGAGGCAGTAAATGCCGCAATACGATTCAGTTATGGGAATTATTATTATTATTATTATTCTGTTATTTTTATCATGTGGTTAGATGCACCACCCCCACGAATTCTAGAACCATTATTCATTCAGGCTATTCGCAAACTTGCTACAGCCTGATGAATCATAGCCTTGCTAGTTTGTTGAAAACAGACAGTATTGGAGAAATTCGGAAGGTCTGGCAGCATCTGTAGAGAGAGAAAAATAATTTTTCTTTGCTACACTACTCATGCTGTATTGCAACCATCTACCAGTGTGATTTTATTTTCATACATACTTTTCCTCCTGATTCTTTCCAATCTGCATGTTTTGCCCATTATTTTAGTGGAGCTTTTAACCAGAATTGGGTAATAGTGGCCAGTAAAATAATAAAATGTTCATCTGCTAATATCTGAATTATCTTTTAAGATACAGGTTAAGTCTAATGCAATGTTTTAAAATAAATGAAATATATTGAGTTGTGTGAGTAAGTAGAGTGTTGTAGGAGAATAATATACCAGTAGTGAAGTAGTTGACGCTACTTCAGTAAACGTTTTTAAAGATAAGGTGGAAATTTTTTTGAACAATAAAGGAAGTAAGGGATACGGTGAAAATGCGGGTAAGTGGATCTGAGTCCACGAAAAGATCAGCCATGATCTTATTGAATGGCGGAGCAGGCTCGAAGGGCCGGACGGCCTACTCCTGCTCCTAGCTCTTATTGTTCTTATGTAACCATGGGAATATGTTTATTTCCAGATTGAAGTGTAAGGTAAAAGATAAAGTTCCCATAGAACTACCAAACCATAGGGCTGCTCTCCCGTTAGAGAGAGATAATACCTGTGTTTTAATCTGAGGATCACCATGCTTCAGGCGAAGGGAAAGCTTGAGAAGGAGAAACCTTCACAGTAACCTCAACTGGTGCAGAAACTGAACCATTACTCTGCATCACAAATCAGCTGTCCAGCCAACGGCGGCTACAGAGACCAGTTCTTGCAGATTCTTGTAGAGTCTTAGACAAGCCCAACAATCTGCCCTCCAAGTGACTATGAAAATAGCTGATGCATGCCCTAGAGGAATGTCAATGGTGTCATGGTGCATGAAGTTACGTTCCTATTCACTGACAATGACTGCTGCTGCCTGTGCAGCCCTAGTGCAGTCGGCAATGCCAGCTCTCAAGCTGCAAGGCTATATGCCACTTTCTCCAAGCAATGTCAACTTCCTACCACCTGCCATGTTGTAGCCATTGTGGTAGCATTATCTAGAAGCACAAAGGTAAGCAATGGCACCTGCAAGATAGACAGGCAAGAAATTTGCAAGGTGAATAGTTCAGTTTTGTATACATTACTGGAAGTGTCACATAATAAAGTTGTCAATCTTTTTGTGTCATCTTTTATTTCAGTGTTTTGGCAATGGATATTATGAAAACCTACAGCAGAGGAAAAGAAAGGTGGAAAATTTGAAACAGCAGTGATTGTGAGATGATTTCAAGTGAACCAGTGTCTGGTTGGTCAATTATGAAGGTCATATCTAGAGCAAAAGTGTTCCAGATTTCTCCTCTTCCTCTTTCTTCCTTCTCCTTCCTTGTTGTATAACTTCCCTTCTCTGCTGCCTCTGAAACATCTTCAAGTCATGTTGCAACCCAAGGGAATAACTGTATCACTGAAAGGAAGTTTTTTCCCTGACAGGCCTTCCAACTCCATTGGTTTCCTCAACAAATTTCCTTAAGTTCTCCAATAGCAATCAGTACAATACTTCCAGTCACACTGCAACAGCATAAGAATGTCAAAAGCACCCTACCTGGAAGTCCCATGTGCAGGTGAATCCACGCTCAACTGGGTGTGATTATCATGGTTATTAACAAGACCTGTAAAAGGGGCTCTTGTGCTGCAGTGGTAGTTTCCTTCTCTCTGAACCAGCCTAGGGTTCAAGTCCAACTTGCTCCAGAGGCATGTAATAGCATCACTGAGCAAGTTGATCAGAAAATACCTAAAATGCTGAAACAAGGGCCCTTTTCTGGCTCCGTGGTAGTATTGTCCCCACCCATGAACTGGGAGACCTGGGTTCAAATCCCACCTGCTCCAGAGGTGTGTAATAACATTTCTGAATGAGTTCATTAGAAAAATGCGTTAATTAAAAAAAATGACTTGTAAGAAGGGCCCTCTTCTAGTGCAGTGGTAATGTACCTACCCATGGATTGGGAGTCCTGGATTCAAGCCCCACCTGCTCCGGAAGTGTGTAATAATATCTCTGAACAGGTTCACTACAAAAATAGACAGAATTAAAAAAAAACTGTAAGAGAGTCCCTCTTGTGGCACAGTGATAGTGGCCCTACCCTTGGACCAAGCAACCTGGATCAAGTCCCACCTGCTCCAGCAATAACATCTCCGAACAGGTTGGTTAGAAAATTAGGTTACCTTAAAAAAAAAGACCTGTAAATCCCACAGAACACCAGAGTTAGAAATTAAAACAAAAACAGAAATTGCTGGAAAAATGCAGCAGTATCTGTGGAGAGAAATCATATTTAATGTTTCTTCAGAAGGGTTACTGGACCCAAAATGTTAACTATGATTTCTGTCCACCGATGCTGGCAGACTTGCTGGGGTTTTCCAGCAATTTCTGCTTTTGTTTTTGTTTCTGATTTCCAGCATCCGCAGTTCTTTTGAAATTTTTATTCAGAGTTTGAAATTGTTTGGCATCACAATCGCTCACTTTGTCTGTCTATGTGTGCACTTTTACACTGAGACTGGAATGCACCATTTATACTAGAACAGGCGGGAAGCACTTTGATCAACAATTTTGGAGTTTCAGGAGCTGCATTATGAAGCCAAATATTTCAACCTTTGAGTTAATACTAACTGTAAAACTCCAAGTGGTATAAAGACTATGTCAAAATCTCCCAGACTGTCTGCTAAACCCCCAGGAAACTTTACGATCTTGATTGGAGTGTTTATTTCCATTCTTGCTATTAATATTTAGCAGCTTAAACAGCCTGTTTTTTTTATTGCACCAGCCCCAGATTCATTAATACTTTCTGCAATATAATTCTGATCTATCAATTGTACAGAGAATGTCAGCTACCAGTCTCAGAGCTTTAGCTGTACTGCAACACCAGTCTCGAACATTTAATGATGTTGTTGAGGAACAATACCCAGATTATTGTGAAAAAGAATGACTCATTTTAAACAAAGACCCACGCAGCCTGTAATATATTTATCGACAATCGATCTTTAAATTTGCATAGTCCTTCCATTAGAATCCAGCAGTATATCAAATAATGCAATCAGTTTGGCTAGACCCCACCTCCCCCGCAACACTATCGTACATACATACATCAAACGCCTTTCATGCTGAAATTCTATACCAGTAGAAATTGGGAATTTTGTTCAGAATTTGTTGTTGATTTTGTGATTGTTAGTCTGCCAACTGTAATTTGCCACAATCCCAAATGCCCGATTTCTACTTAATTCAGTTGAACTGATCCATACAAGCATTCATTACAGGATTTGACAGTTCCATTCACTGAATACAAGTTAAACACATGATTGTATTAGAATAATACAGCATCATAGAGTTTAACAAATCCTATATCAGTAGGTTAAATAGCATGCTAGGGTTTGCATGCATTTTGTTTTAAGTTGAATAATCAACACTTTGCAACCTAAACTAAGGTAGCAGTACATTGGGTGCTTTTGATGGCTGTGTGCTTTTAATCCTCTTATGGTCTGAAAAGCACTTAATTTGTCAAACCACATGAAAAAAATAACAGGGATTAACTGGTAGCTCATCGCTGAGGCATGAATGAGTCGCAATAAAGGAGCCATAAAAATGCCGTGA
Source organism: Rhincodon typus (assembly GCF_021869965.1). Taxonomy (NCBI): domain Eukaryota; kingdom Metazoa; phylum Chordata; class Chondrichthyes; order Orectolobiformes; family Rhincodontidae; genus Rhincodon; species Rhincodon typus. The sequence continues at coordinate 24,621,791 of NC_063341.1, read as the reverse complement.
TTCCACATTCATAGAACAAAACTATATGTAAATGTCAAACCAGGGTGAACATTTCATTGCTTCAGTTGAGTCAGTCTACTGATTGCAGTGGGCTTCAGAAATGGAGAAAAACAAATGCTTTTTTTCCACTTCTGCTCTTCTGTTGTATTCTTATCCTGCAGACATTGGCTAATACAAATATGTAATTCCACCAGCACTAACTATTCTTCATGTATAAATTTGAATAGTGAGTGTAAACAGATTACCTAATCACAGATTGTAGGTAAATTAGGATTTACTGCTGTAATAGAGCACATCAAAGCCATCCTGTGGGATAATGTCTATCCCAATTAGATCACTTCTCACTACATATTATGCAGATTCAGGAAACGTCCTAAGGATTGCATTCTTTGTCCTGAAAAATACTCAATCTAACTCAGTTTAATTGGGTAAGGCAACTCAAAAGTTTGTGCAATAGGTGAAACTGTTTCACGATATTACTATGCAGGAGCAAAATGGGTGGTGTTCACCACAACCAGATTGTTGCCCTCGATCAAAAAAGATGTTCTGCCTAACCCATAAATTAAGAAATACTGTATATGAATTTCAATGCCAGTGTAATGTAGAATGTATACACCAAAGACCAGTGAACTGTAAACAAAAAAATATCCTTTTGGTTATTCACAATCAAAAGGTACAGGGGAGGCAATGGCCTGGTGGTATTCTCACTGGACTGTTAATCCAGAGTAATGTTCTAGGGAACTAGATTTGAATCCCACCATGGCAGATGGTGGAATTTGAATTCAATAAATTTAAAAAGTCTGGTATTAAGTGTCTAAAGATGACTATAAATTGATTGTTAGGGATAAAGATATGTATCTCACTAATGTTCTTTAGGAAAGGAAACTGCCATCCTTAACTTGTCTGGAGTACATGTGATTCCAGATCCACAGCAATGTGGTTGACTTTAGGGATAGGCAATAAATGCTAGCCTAGCCAGCAGTGACCTCATCCCATGAATGAACGTAGAAAAGACTGTACCCCAGTAGCCAGCATATGCAAAACCTTCAACACAATGTTTATCATTTAATGTAATTCTGCAATTGTACAATATTTGTTGGATAATGCTGAATGTGCAAGGAATTACAGTGACAACCAATTTAGGATTGTCAATGTGATGCACTTGTTTGTTCTGGAAGCTGCATACATTAGTACAAAGGCCCTGTTTGTGGCATAGAAAGAATAGGTACAAGCAGTACAGAGATAGCAAGAACTGCAGATGCTGAAGTCAGAGTCAACACAGTGTGGAGCTGGATGAACACAGCAGGTCAGGCATCTTCAGAGGAGCAGGAAAGTTGACGATTCTGGTTGGGACTGTTCATCAGAACTGTACAAGCAGTACACCTGCTTCAACTCAATAAAATGGGTAACAGCCATTTGCTCATTCATTTCTCAGGGCCAGGCCCTCACCAATTAGAGTCACCTTGCCTGATTTAGAATGTAACAAAGCCTGGCTGTTAACTGTCAATCAGCATGAATGAGCACATTCTCCAGGGCAATGCCCCTACTAATCAGAGTCCACCTTCCAATGAATCAGTAGTCTTCTCTTATACAGTATAAATGTTGGTTTTCCTCTGAATGTATTCTTATGAATTGTCCAAATCAGTGCAAGACTAAAAGCTTTGACAAAATGTACATTTTGAGCAATATTCAAGTTCTAAACTGCCAAACATCTATTTGTCCTTTTAAAGATCCTCCAAACCTTGGGACCTTCCAACTGCATTGTGGTAAATTTATTTTCTGAGATTGTCATAATATTAGAAAAGAAACTCAAATTAAATCAAATACAAAAATAATAAAGTTTAAAAAAATAAAAGCAGAATAAAAATACTGGAGGAATGAACATTATAAAAATTATTTTAGAAAGGAACTGTCCATTTAAAAGCTGTATCCTAACAAACAGCAACTCTTTTTTTGCCCAATGCATGTTCTAAACAAATGGAAAATCATGCTGTGTCTCATTATATACTGCATAAATCAGGAAGGAATTCTGCAAAGCACTTCCCTTTCCCATTCTCTAACCCCAACCCACGTGTTCATGTTGGTGAAGAAAAATCTGCAGTTAGAAAGTGTACATGTCACACCACACAAATACCCACAGATGTTCCAATTGGAAATTATTGAATCAGCAAGAGTAGTTTTATTACGGTGAAAGTAACTTTCAAATACTGTTATAAAAACACAAAATACAGCCTGTGTACAGTAATATTCTTATTTTCTAACATGGTTATTTTTGAGTCACTTTACTCCACTGTTTTTTACTCTTTCCCACTTCAATTTTGACTTTTTTACCCTAATCTTACACATTAAAAATTGTGTTGCTTTGAAACAACTTTACCTTTTTTGTTTTGTGTTACAGTTTTCTTCTGTCTCCTGGCTCTTTGCCCATATTTGGAGGAGGGAGAAACATTTTACACATCCAGCTACATGAACGTCCTTACTGATCACACAAAAGCACATATTACCCTACTGCTTTCAGTGTATTAGTAGAATTACTAAAGAACTGATCTTGTTTACAATGTTTGTATTCATCTATCTTCTTCCTGCACTGTGTATATGGACTACAAAGCTGGATACTTACATTAATATTCACTTTATCATTGTAGTTGTAATAGAATATATGAATTTCCTTGGATTAAAAAGATAAATACTCAAGAAGCAACCTAAATACAGTGCAACTTCAACAATCGAACACAATGAAGGACTGTTGCAGTGACCAATTAAAATTGATAAACAATCAATGGTCCCAAATAAAAGCTAAATACTGAGGATGCTGCAAGTCTAAAATGAAAACAAAAGGTGTAGTGATTATAATGAGGTCAGCCAGGTGGACATAGAATATGAGTTCCCCGACTGGGGCTGTTAACTTGGTCCAATCAGGAATCTGGATGACAGATAAAAACAGTAGTAACAGAGGTTCTGTTCACTGTGAAAGTTGGCTCTGAGGAAGCTAGACCAGTGTCAGTTAGTATGTACGTCTAGATAAAGGGTGATTTGGTAATAGAATACTGGTCTCTGCGGAGTTATTTCATGGTGATGAGAGAAAAAAACACCCTCACCCACAATAGTCACCTTTGACTTGGGCTAGGCATTTCTGGCATCATCCCATTATTTGGGAAGCTTGACTCATTCAATCCTACCATTGACAAATTGGCCCAGTATGTGGAAAGAATGTGTTAATTTTTTCCAGGAAAATGATACTGGGGCAGATGAAAAGCAAGAAGTAATTCTCCTAACAGCTTGTGGACCTGCCGCTTTTTTGGTTATTAGGCGCCTAACATTTCCTGAGGCACCAAATACTAAAGCCCTTCATGAGTTGACAGATTTAGTTAAGGAATATTATAACCCCAAGCCTAATTCGGAGACACTATTGGTTTTACTTGGCAGTTCGAAAACCAGGGGATTTTGACAAGGTTGAGACAACTAGCAGAGGCATGTGACTTTGGTTTAACCCTTAACGAGATGCTGAGAGACAGTTTGGTAGTGGAATTAATGATGTAACCACGCAAAAGTGCCTACTAGCTGAAGCTGAACTAGATTTCAAGCAGGCACTGCAATTGGCTTTGTCATTAGAAATTGTGGCAAGTGGAGCATATGAGTTACAGGGTATTCCGATGGAAGTGGACACTCTCACCAGGCCAGCTGAGCTTGGGGAACACCACTTAAGAGCACAGCCTTACTCAGGACATATCCGGAACAGAAGGACTCTAGGCCAGCCCACAGCAAAACCCCAAAGACAAGCCTCGGTCGAAAGGTTAATATTTCCTTCAGGATCCAGGCCAGAAAGCCATTGTAATTGCTGTTGGTATATGGACTCAAGACAGCAAGAGAGTTCCACTCGGCCTGAATTGAGTAAGAGAACTCATAGGTCACTATCCAAGAGAGTGCACACCCTGGAAAGCCCACTTGGCTTGGAATAATTAAACTACTTAGCAACATCCAAATCAGAACCAATCAAAATAAACATCCAGTTAAATGGTTCACCCGATTCTAATGGAGGGTGATACTGGCATGGCTGTATCAGTGATTGCAGAATGGGTTTTTAACAAAATTCACACTGGACTCCAACCCTTAAGTTTGCGTAATACCTCGGCTCAACTAAGAATCTATATCAGGGACCTTTTACAGATTGAGGGAACAACTCAGTTCTGTACTCATTTGAGAATCAGCTGGTTCAGTTACCAATCATTCTAGTAAAAGGCTCAGATCCAAGCTTGATGGGGCATAATTGTTTGAGAAAGATTCACCCTGATTGGCTCAACATTTTTCGATTAAAAAATGGCTTCCTGAGTGATGTCCTAATTAAATACCCAGAAGATTTCCAGGAAGTTCTGGGGACTATCAATGGAGACAAGGCTCCCTTGCATGTTGACCAGAAAGCAATTCCACAATACTGCAAGGCCTGCCCAGTGCCATTTGCCTTATGTGCAAAAGTAGAGGCAGAAATCGGGAGGGTAGAAAGCAAAGGAATTACCAAAACAGTACAGTTTGCAGAATGGACAACATCTGTTGTACTGATTGTAAATCCAGACAGGTTGGTTTTCCTTTGTGGCGATTTTAAACTACTTCTCGCAATTGCATAAATACCCAATCCCTTGCATAGAGGACTTAAATGCAAAGCTGGCGGGAGGGCTGTCCTTCACAAAGCTGGACATAAGCCACAGCAGTTAGACGAGGATTCCGAAAAGTATGCTACAATTAATACCCATAAGGGTTTTTACCAATACACAAGACTTCTATTTGGGGTATCAACAACCTGTGCCATTTTTCAGTGGACGAAGGAGAACATTTTACAAGGTCTACCACAGGTCGCCAATTATCTAGAAGATGTGCTAATAAAGGGAAGACCAATAAAGAACATTTAGAAAACTTTGACATAGTCTTTAGGCATCTCTCCAAGGTGTGTGTAAGCCTTAGAAGAGAAAAATTTGAGTTCCTGACATTCCAAGTGACTTACTTGGGCTACAGAGTCTACAGGACCAAGTTACAACTGTTGGAAGACAAAGTGAGGGTGATCAAAGGTGCCCTGGTTTCCATATCTCTACCTGGAGCTTTGGTCTTTCCTTCGATTGGTGAATTATTACGGAAAGTTCATACATAACCTGGCCTCCATCCTGGCACCCTTACATCTGCTATTGAAAAAGGGTCAGCCTTGGAAATGACCTGGTAGGCAAGACATAACCTTTAGGGAAATGAAGAAGCAAGTATTATCATCAAAGGTGTTGGCATGCGATAGTCCTAAGCAAGATCTAGTGCTGACACACAATGCCTCCCTGTATGGTATTGGGATTGTATTGGCTCACAGATGGCCCAATGAAGAGGAATGCCCAACAATGTTGGCTGATGCTAAGGACAAATACAGCCACATAGATAAGGAAGGTTTGGTGGTTATCTTTGGTGTGAAAAGTTTCACCAATAACTTTATGAACATGAATTTCTAATAGTAACAGATCACAAACCCCTGCTAGGGCTCGTCAGAGGACAAGGCCATGCTGCCCATAGCTTCAAGCCGAATTCAGCAACAGGCTCTTATTCTAAGTGAATACAATTACAAGTTGAAACACCATCCAGGTAGCCAAGCAGCGAATGTGGATATCTGGAACCACCTCCTGCTGGCAGAGACACCACTGGTGGTGCTGTCACTGCAAGAGTCCGTTCTGGTTTTAAACTTCCTGGATACAATTCCAGTCACCACTAACAGTATCAGACCGTGGATGCAAAAGGATCTGATCCTGGAAAAACTGCCGGAAGCTCCGCTACATTCGTGGGAATGGCTGGGTAAACCCTGTTCTCAAGTTCAATGATCTTATGATAGTGGACACCTACTCAAAGTGGTGGGAAATGCACGGAGTTCATTCGTCAAATGGGGGGACAATGATAGAAAAGCTATGAGCACCTTTCGCAATACACAGGCTCCCAGAAGTGTTGGTCACAGACAATGGGCCATCATTTACCAGGAGGGAATTAAAATATTTCCTAAAGTCGAATGCCATTCGGCATTAAAGGACAGCTCCATACCATCCATTGTCCAACAGTCTGGCAGAAAGAACAGTTCAAGCTTTGAAGGCAGGCTTAAAGAAACAGCCGCACCTTCACTCGATACAAAATGTCCCATTTCCTATTTGTTTATCAGACCATCCCTCATGCAACTAAAGGGATAGCTCCAGCAGAGTTGCTATTTGGGTGAAGACTCTGCACCAGGTTAAATCTGATCTTCACAGACCTTGGGGGTGGGGGGCTGGGGGGCAAACTGCATCAGGAATGCTGATGCCATACACAAGACTCCCCTAAGCAACAGAGAGAGTTTACTTCAGGGGACAAAGTTTGGGGCCAAAACAACAGAAGACAGGACATACATCAATGGAAAATGGTGTGGTTTATCTGTTTATCTGTTCAATGGCTGCAACTAGTTGCAAAGGATGAAGTTAGATAGTGTACCATGATCTTAGTCACCTAGGAGGTGATTTGCGACTTTCATAAGAGTACTTTGAATGCTTTAGAAGTATGCGATCAAATAATTTCAATCAACAATATTGTAAATATACCAACCAATTTCATCCAATCACAGCTTCTAACAATGTTCTATCTTATAAGATCTCATAGAAATGGTGATTTGAAGAAATATTCTATTCTAATTACAAGTTTGCTATTACATAGTGATCAAAAACATTACCTTCCCTGTATCTCTAGTCATTAAGAGAATTATTAAAGTCAGAAATTCATGGTTTGAGTCCCACTCCAAGACTTGATGGTCATGGAAGATGTAGCTGTAAAGTGGCCAAATAGGTTGATTGCTTATCCTATCCTGTCGTTATTATAGCAGTGCATCATCACAATGAGTCAGTGTGAAAGAAAATGAAATTTACAGGTATGAACAGGAGTGTTTAATGTATTGGAGCACACTTTAGCTCAGCATAAAGTTAGAACTTCTCATCTACACTGTCCAGAGTTGTCAGTGTAAAAAAAGTAAATGTTGGAGATCAGGAATAAATTTTCAACTCATCCACTGAACAAATCTGGATGCTATAGTCTTACAAAATTAATGGACATGAAAATTTAGTAGCTTGCAGAACAGGCTACCGTTCTGCAATGCTAGTTTTATGCCAGAGCATCATGTTGAAAATCTACTCCCAGGTCTTCAGTTTGTCCACCTCTCTACCAAAGCAACATTGCACAGCCTGGCTAGACCAGTGGGATTTTTTCCTGTTCATTATTGTCATATGGTCTCCACTGTGTTCATGAAAGATGTGACACAGGAAGCTTCAGGAATGAAGGGAAACAAAATGTGATGAAAATTCAGTCACACTTCTAAAAAGTTTCGCAAACATTCCCTGTTGGTTTCCAGAAATATTTTGAAAGCAGGCCTTGGCAAAGATTGGTCTTTGCATAATGTTTACAAATATTATTATGTCTTAAGCTTGAGTTTAGAATTTAAACAGGAAATTGTTTTGCAGTGGGAATGTTCTCAGCCTACACTACTCAGATCTCCAGAAATAAAATTCTGATTTCTTTCTGCACCAAAATATTGTGAATACAAACATGCTATTGACACTCCGTTACCTTGTATCTGGCAACCAACCTTAAAGCATTATAAAAACAAAACAAAATGGTCTCATCTAAGAGCCAGCAATAAAATATGTTGGAGCTCAGTCACTTCCAATGTCGGAAAGAAATGAAGTGTTTTATAACCTTGTATGGTATTTGTGAACTTTTGAGAGGTAAATTTATACTTTATTTATAGTTATGAATTTGCTAAGTGTTTACTTGCATTTACTTCCTAGTTACTCTCCGCTCACTGGCAAAAAGCTATGAACGGCAAGAGAATTAAACAAAGGAAATGTCTTAAATTTCTAATTAGTGAGAACATTTCCACAGGGCTTTAAACGAAATAAAACAGGTTTGAGAGGACACATGATCTATTTTTGTTTAACTCAATGCAGAGTAGATAATCCAGATATAAGCAGATTTTTCACCTTTAATTGTGATACTACTGGTGTATCCACAAGTATTGCAAGTAGTATTGACAGAATAACTCACCCAAGTAACAGATTTGAAATGATTCATTTAAGCAGAAATAATTGGGCATCCCCAGCAGCAATGAGATAAAGTAATGACTACAGAAGTGCACTGACCAGGAAGTTCCAAGATTTGGTTTCCAATCCACACTAAATTATCCAAGAGAATCATGGCATAGTTGCAGTACAGAGGAGATAATTTGGCCTGTAATGCCTGCTTAGGCTCACCATAACAGTACATAATACCACTCCTTCAGCTTCTCCCAAAGCACTGCACATTGTTCTTTCTTTTGGTAACAATCAAATTGCCTGTTACTTGAACTGAATTGAACGTGCCTCATTCTCAGGTGGTGCATTCCAGAACTTAATCATTCACTGAATGAAAGCAAGACTTTTCACGAAACATTGGTTACGAACATATGAACAGGGGACAGAAGGTGACAATCTGACTCCTCAAGACTGCTCTTCCATTCAATAATATAATGGATGATCGGGTTGTAAACACAAGCCCACATTCTTGCTTTTAACCCTTGTTTATCAAAAATCTATTTAACCCGTCTAAAAAATATTCAAGCTCTCTACTTTCACTGCCTTTTCAGGGAAGAGAGTTCCAAAGACTCACAACACTCTTGTGAGGAAAGATTTTACCTCATCTCTGTTTTCACTGGGAGACCTCATACTTGTAAATAGCAATTGCTGGTTCTAAATCCTTCCATAAGAGATAATATCCTCTCCACTTCTACTTTGTGAACACCCCTCAGGATGTGATATGTTTCAATTAAGTCACCTCTTACTCATCTAAACTCCAGTGAATACAATCCTTAGAGGGGAAGCAATAGCCTGTTAATCCAGAGACTCCAGGTAATGTTCTTGGGACATGGGTTCAAATCGTGCCATGGTGAATGATGAAATTTTAATTCAATAGAAATCTGGAATTAAGAGCCTAACAATGACAATGAAGCTATTATCAATCATCAAGAAAACGCATCTGGCTCACTAATGTCAGTTAAGGAAGGAAACTGCCATCTTTACCTGGTCTGACCTGTATGTGACTCCAGACCCACTGCAATGCTGTTGACTCTTAACTGCCCTCTGGACAATTAGATATGGGCAATAAATGCTGGCCTAGCCAGCGACACCCTCGTCCTGTGAATGATTTTAAAAAAAGCCTGTCCAATCCATCCTTATAAAACAACCTGCCCATTCCATATTAGTCTAATAAACCTTCCCTGAACTACTTCCAATGCTTTTATATCATTCCTTAAATTAAGTGTCTGATTTTGTACAATGTTCTCCAGATATGGCTCCAACTCTCACCAATGCCCTGTATAATTGAAACATAACATCCTTACCTTTGCATTAAATCCCCTTGAGACAAATTATAATATTCTATAAACTTTTACAATTACTTGCTGTGCCTGCATTCTTATATTTTGCAATTCATGCACGAGGACACCCAGATTCTTCTGGATCTCAGAGTTATACAATCTCTCACCATTTAAATAATATCTCTATTTATTGATTCTTCCAGCCAAATGAACAATTTCATACTTTCCCACATAAGACTCCATTTGACAGATATACCCAGTAACAACCGATCTAAATTCCTTTAGGGCTTCCATATTTCCTCTTCACAATGTAGTTTCCAACTTTCTTTGTATTATCAGCAAATTTGGCAACCAAACCTTCTGTCTCATCAAAATCATTTATAAAAATTGTAAATAGTTGAGGCCCCAGCACAGATCCTAGTGGAACACCATTTGCTGCATATTGCCAACCAGAAAAAGGCCTATTTATGTCTATTTTCTGCTTACTGCTAGCTGATCTATTCATATCAATATGCTATCCCCTACACCACGAACTTATTTTTAATCAAATAAAATGAAGAATTGCAGATGCCGAAGTTCTGAAACAAACAAAAATAGAAATTACTGGAGAAACTCAGCAGATCTGGCAACATCTGTGGACAGAAAACAGAGTTAATGTTCAGAGTCCAGTGACCATACTCCAGCATTGGAAACAGTTAGGAGGATGAAGGGTGGGGGTAGAGGGAGCAAGCAGATAGGTGGAGACGCAACCCAGAAAGAGAGAAAGAGTAAAAGGAGAGGCATATAAAGGGGCTGTTGATAGTAAGCCTGGGAAGGAGATAAGCTAGATAGGTTGTAATGGGAACTATGAGTAGAAGAAAATGGGTTTGCTGTGTTGAAAGCAAACCATTTCATAACAGGACCTGGATTGAGGGAGTAGACAATAGACCTGAAAGAAGGTGTTCGAGCTGTGAAATTGTTAAGCTCAATGTTAAGTCTTGAATGCTGTAAGGTACCTAAGCAGAAGGTAATGTATTGTTCTTCAAACTTGCATTGAGCCTGGCTGGAGCACTGCAGCAGGCCCGAGGCAGCAATGTCGGCCAGAGAAATGGTGGTGTGTTGAAGTAGCAGGCAACTGAAAACTCAGGTTCACTTTTAAGGATAGAAATTGGGTGTTCCACAAAGCATTCATCCAGTCAGCATTCATTTCATCAATGCAGAGGAGACCACATTGTTAGCAATGAATGCAGTCGGCTAGATTGAAGGAACTGCAGGTAAATCACTGTTTCTCCTAATTGGTATGTCCAGGGCATTAGATGGTAAGGAGGGAGGAGGTAATAGGTAAGTGAAGTATCTTCTATGATTTCATGGGAGGGTGCTGTGGGGTTGTGGGGAGGTGTTGGAAGTGGAGGAGGAGTAGATCAGGGTGTCCTGGAAGAAATGGTCCCTGTAAAATGCTAACAAGGGAGGGGAGGGGAACATGTGTCTATTGATAGAATCCTGCTAGAGATGGCATAAGCTTATGATCCTTTGGATACAGAGGATGGTGGGTGAAAACAGAGAACAAAGGGAACCCTATCGTTGTTGTGGGATGGAAGGGGTAAGGGCAGAAGAGCAGGCATTGGGTTGGACACAGCTGAGGGCTCTGTCAACTCAGGTAGTGGGGAATGCTCAGTTGAGGAAAAAGGTGGACATGTCTGAGGCTCCCCTGTGGAAGGTGGCATCATCAGAACAGCTGCAACAGAGGCGGAGAAATTGAGAGAATGGAAGGAAGTCCTTACAGGAAGCAGGGTGTGAGGATGTATAGTCCACATAACTGTGGGAGTCAGTGGGTTTGTGGTGGATATCGGTGGCTAGCCTATTCCCAGAAATGGAAACAGAAATGTTGAAGAAGGAAGAGGAGAAGTCAGAGATGGACCAGATGAAGGTAAAGGAAGGATGAAAATTGGATAAATGTTTCCAATTCCAGACAACAGAGAGAAGCAACATCAATGATGCCATCAATGTACTGAAGAAAGAATTGTGGCCAGGGTCCGAATTAAGATTGGAACAAGGAATGTTCCACATACCCACAAAGACACAGGCATAACTGGGGCCCATATGGGTACCCATAGCAACAGTTTGATCTGAAGAAAGTGAGAAGAATTAAAGGAAAAGTTGTCCAAAGTGAGGACAAGCTTATACTGGTGGATAGAGCCAGTTCAAGCCTTTTTTTGAGGAAGGAGCGGAGAACCCTAAGACCAACCGGAGCGGGGATGGAGCTATAGAGGGATTTATGTCCATGGCGAAGATATGTTGTTACGGTGAGGTGATGGTCTGGGAGGAGATAGGAGGAGGTGTCCAAGATCTGGTGCTCAGCTTCTCCGAGGTAGAGGTCGGTACGTCAATCAACAACAGCACCAGCCGTAAGACCATAAGACATTGGAGCAGAAATTAGGCCATTCAGCCCATTGAGTCTGCTCCACCATTCAATCATGGCTGATAAGTTCCTCAACCCCATTCTCCCGCTTTCTCCCCGTAACACTTGAACCCCTTGATAATCAAGAACCTATCCATCTCATTCTTAAATGTACTCAATGACCTGGCTTCCACAGCCTTCTGTGGCAGTGAATTCCATAGACTCACCACTCTCTGGCTGAAGAAGTTTCTCCTTATCTCTGATCTAAAAGGTCTTCCCTTTACTCTAAGTCTGTGCCCTCGGGTCCTACTCTCTCCTACCAATGGAATCATCTTCCCAACATCCACTCTGTCCAGGCCATTCAGTATTCTGAAAGTTTCAATTAGATCCCCCCCCACTCATCCTTCTAAACTCCAATGAGTATATTCCCAGAGTCCTCAAACGTTCCTCATATGTTAAGCTTTTCATTCCTAGGGCGATTCTTGTGAACCTTCTCTGAACCTGCTCCAGGGCCAGTACATCCTTCCTGAGATATGGAGCCCAAAACTGCACACAATAGCCTATCAACAAGTTTGATTACAAAGTCAGGGCTGGATCTGACAGCATGGAGTGCAGTCAGCCCTGAAGGAATGTACAAATTAGCAGAGAATTTCAAGATTAAGGCAAGCTGAGGAACTGTGCACATGCATTCTCTTTGGAAGAGATGCGTCTAGTTCTGCAAAAGTGACCATCCATGAGAAAGAAAATGACAGCACTGAGACCTTTTACAACAGGACAATATGATCAATTTGGCTGCACCCAGCTAAACTAAACGGCCACATAGTGAATTGCAGCATCAATACTGATCAACAAACAGCCAACCATACACTTCCTTGTTTTAACTTTCCAAAACAATAAAATCCTCGTAAGCTTACACCCTTGATCTGCTAACTGTACTAGTTTGTGTGCTTGCCAAATAAATTTGCATGACCCTATGACCGACTCATATCTAGTCTTTTTACCTCAGGAAGAGTCATTTCAATAAACCTATCTTGTTCTTGGTTTATCCGAAGGAAACTATCTCAGTAAATTCCTTAGACGATTAAATACAAATAATGGGACATTTACAGAATTGGTAAAGAAATACAAGGGAAGCAGATACTTGGGAACACCATCACCAACAAGTTCCCTTCCAAGCCTGAGTTGGAACTATATCGCCATTTCCCTCATTGTCATTCATTCAAATTCCTGGAACTCCCTCCTTATCCACAGTGGGTGTGCACCTACACTGCATGGATTGGATCCACGTAGAGATGGCCACCACCACCTTCGTGAGGACAATTAGTGATGGGCAGTAAATACTGGCCTAGCCAGTGATGCCTACATCCCATGATAGAATGAAAAGAAGTCACTGATACTAGCTTAGAAATATCCAAATACAAAAATGTTAAAGGTGATAGCCTCACATTCGCATTGGTAATGCATTGCCAACAGACCCAGTAGATAGCATATTTTCTTTAAGGAGACTTCACATGTTAACCACAATTGAAGCTTGATAACCAGAACTTCCAGAATCATTGTTGTTCCAAGAATTTGGGAAGCTGAGCCCTCTCTGTACAAATTCTTAAAGAGCTAATGTTCTCTCTGCTGCTCCCTTCCTGCATGTTTGACTGTTGCTGCTTTTTATCCTTGTCCAAGGTTCAGCCTAAAGCAGCCAGGGTACCACCAGTCTGATCCAATTCTCAATATCTCCAAATTGAAGATGTTAACTGCTTACTAAACATACTGTAAACAAATTATTTCCCAATGCCACATAAGAAAACAGCTGTGAGCAATGACACTTTTTTAAAAACTTATTTTTCTAATCAACCTGTTTAGAGCTGTTATTACACACCTCTGGAGTAGGTGGGATTTGCACAAAGGCCTCCTCGCCTAGGGGGAGGAACACTGCCACTTCACCACAACAGGGTCCATTTCTACTAAGTAGATGACAATTACTTAACCATTAGTGTGGTAATTAGATCACAAGGACCTCTTCCAACCTTATCAAGGGGAGTGCTAACCTTCTCAACTTTCATACAACATTTATTGTTGTGTTTCCTTGACTTTTAATGAGTCTTATGAGTTCTATTCTTTACTGGTTTCAATGGAGAGTTTCAGGAAACACAGGAAACCTGTTTAAATGCCAGATAAAATGTTGAAATGCACTGACTTAAATATTCAATTATCTAATACTTCTCCCTGGAAAACATTTCATGCACAAAGCTAAATGTGGCTGAGTTTAACCCAGACATCTGGACATGAAGGGATAACAAGGTGTAGAGCTGGATGAAGACAGCAGGCCAAGCAGCATCAGAGGAGCAGGAAAGCTGACATTTCGGGCCTAGACCCTTCACGTTAGCTTTCCTGCTCCTCTGATGCCGATTGGCCTGCTGTGTTCATCCAGCTCTACACTTGTTATCTCAGATTCTCCAGCATCTGCAGTTCCTACTACATCTGGACATGAACATGCTTTCACTAAATTTAAATACCCCATCCGTATTTAATGCGCATACTCATTCACGTCAAAATACCATCCCTCTCCATATCATTTCTGTGATGCATATTTAAATTTAAAAGCCATCTCATCAATCTACAGTAAAAATATACAAGTGATTTAAATAGATTGAGACCTTTGGCACTGTCATCCAAGACTCCCAGCCACAAAGAACATTTTCTTCCCAGACCAGTTGTTTACTCAGTTTAAGATCCTTGACTGTCTAAACATTCTTGCCCAACTCCTCGATTTTAATATTTTTATAACAAATGTAACTGCTCAAGCAATTGGAAAAAAACAAGCTAATGCCTCTCTGACTGTTTTCTGAAGTTGCTGAATGCACTGTGCAGAGGATTAATATTTAATTCCCGGACTCTCCAGGAGAGACTTCGAGAGTTCCTTTTTATTCATCCACAGAATTTTTATGGTGCAGAGGATGCTTTTCAACCCTTGTACCTGCACCAGTTCTATTTCCTAGTGCCAGTCTCCTACTTCTTTCCCATATACCTACATACCATTTCTATCCAAATAATCTCCCAACAGCTGGCCGTTGCTGGCTGGACCATCATTTATTGCCTTTCCCTAGCTGCCCTTGAGGTGATACTGGTGAGCTGAACTGCTGCCCTCTATGTGATAAGTACACCCATACCCACAATGCTGTTAGGAAGGGATTTCTAGCAATTGGCTCAGTAACATTAAAGAACAACAATATATTTCTAAGTCAGATGATGAGTGGCTAGGATGGGAGCTTGCAGGTGGAGGTGTTTCATACTGTCCTTGGTCTTCCATTAGTAGTGGTCATCAATTTGGAAGGTGCTGCCTCAGGAACCTTGATGAATTTCTGTAGTGCATCTTGTACTTGGTACACAATGCTGTGACTGTACATTGATTGGGAGGAAGTAAATGTTTGTGAATATAATGTAAATCAAGCAGACTGCTTTGTCCTGCAATATGTCAACCTTCTTGAATCTTGTTGGTGCTATCATCATTCAGGCAGGTGGGAAATATTCCATTACACTCCTGATTTATGCCTGTGAGACTGCAAAGGTTATCAGATTTCAGAAGGTGAGTTACTGACTGCAGGATTCTTGTAGCCACTATATTTATATGGCTAGTCCAGTTCAGTTTCTGAGGGGCGATGGTTAGATTCTCTCTTTTGGAAGTGGTCATTCTTGGGCACTTGTGTGGCGTAAATGTTTTTGACATTTGTCAACTCAAGCCTGGATAATGTTCAAGTGTTTCTACATTTGGATGTGGATTGCTTAAGTATCAGTGGAGTCACAAATAGTGCTGAACATTGTGCAATCGTCAGCAAACATTCCCATTGGTAATCTTGTGATGAAGAAGCTGAAGATGGTTGGATACCCTGAGGAATTTCTGCAGAGAGGCCTGAAGCTGAGATGCCTGATCTCTAACAACCACAATCACCTTCCTTTGCATTAGGTATAACTCCAACAAGTACAGAGGTTACCCCTGATTCCCATTGAATCTAGTTTTGCTACAGCTCTTTGATGTCACACTTTATCAAATACAGCTTTGAAGTCAAAGGCAGTCACTCTTACCTCCCATTTGTGAAAGAGAAATCATGTTTAACAAATTTATTAAAGTTCTTTGAGGAAGTAATGAGCAGTATAGATACAGGGGATGTGGTGTACTTGGATTTCCAGAAGGTAATTAACATGGTAACATATCAAATGTTTATTGAAGAAAGTAAAAGCTCATAGTGTAGGAGATAACACTATCACATGGATAGAGAATTGATTAACTAATGGGAAACAGACTAAGTGAGATGTATTGAGCCGACTGCAATGGGAAGCAGCAATGGGGCCTCAACCCTTTACAATCTATATCAATTACTTGGATGAACATTGAGTATAGATTTGTTAAATTTGTTGATGGCTCATGGATGGATAGGAGGGTAAATTGTGAAGAGGACTTAGGCTAAATGAGTGGCCAAAAGTTGGCAGATGGAATATCATGTGAGAATGGCATTGTAGAACTCTGCAGTGTTTTTGATGTTGATGAAGCCACACCTACAGGACTGTGTACAGGTTTGGTCTACTTGTTTAAGAAAGGAGATCATTGCATTAGAAGCAGTGAAGAGAAGGTTCACCCAAATAATTTATGGGTTGCAGAGTTTACCTTATAACAAAAGTTTTACAGCTTGAGCCTGAATCTATTAGAGTTTGGAAGAATGAGAAATGATCTTCTTTAAACATTTAAGATCTAAGGAAAAATAACAGGTTGGATGCTAAAAAGATGTTCCCCCTGTGGGAGAAACTAGAACTAGGAGACAGATTAAAAATAATTGTTTTTCCATTTTAAACAGAGATTATTTTTTTTTTTCTTTCAGAGGGTCACAAATCTGAAAAGTCTCTTCCACACAGAGCAGTGGAGGCAGGGTCATTGAATATTTCTGAGGCAAAGTTAGATAGTTCTGAAATGATAAGGGATTCAAAGGACAAAGAGGGTAGATAGGAAAATGGAGGTGAGACTGCAATGGGACCAGTCATGATTTTGTTGAATGGCATGTTGGTTTGAGGGGCCAGATATAAACATTCAAATCAGCAGTATGAGAAGGACAATCAGCCCTTCAAGTCTGCTCCACCATTGAGTAAGAACATGACTGATCTGATTGTAACCTCAAATGCACATTCCCACTAACCCCTGATATAACAAGGTGTGGAGCTGGATGAACACAGCAGGCCAA
>NC_063341.1:24580323-24604407 GCF_021869965.1 Rhincodon typus | reverse complement strand
AGGGTCTAGGCACAAAACGTCAGCCTTCCTGCTCCTCTGATGCTGCTTGGCCTGCTGTGTTCATCCAGCTCCACACCTTGTTATCTCAGATTCTCCAGCATCTGCAGTTCCTACTATCTCTTCCAACGAACCCCTGATAACTTTTCAACAAGAACCTATCTATCACTGCCTTAAAAATATTCAAGGACTCTGCTTCCACCAACTTTTCAGTTGGTGCAAGGGTTTCCTCCGGATGCTCCGGTTTCCTCCCACAGTCCAAAGATGTGCAGGCTAGGTGGATTGACCATGCTAAATTGCCCGTAGTGTTCAGGGATGGGTTATAGGGGGATGATTCTGGGTGGGAACACAAGCTCAAAGAACAACACCTCATTTTCCGCGTGGGGACCCTGCAGCCCTTCGGACTCAATATCGAGTTCAATAATTTTAGGGCCTAAATTCTCCCATGTCCCAGCCCCCTACCCCACACACCAGGCCTTGTTACCACATAGCCTGGCATTACACACCTCCTGTTGTTAGTCACTAACAGTCCCCATTAACAGCTATTCACCCTCCCAGCCTGATCATTATCAACCCTTTGTCTACCCAACTGCTCTTATCTCTCTTTAGGCTCTATCCTGTCGTTTACTCCCTACCCCATCCCCATCCCTTTTTCTGCATATAAACTAACATTTTCCCAGCCACCATCAGTTCTAAGGAAGAGTCACCGGACCCAAAACGTTAACTCTGTTTTTTCCTACACAGATGCTGCCAGATTGTGAAGGGTCTTGTGTTGCCCCCACCTCAGAGCCAGGAGGCCTGGGTTCAAGTCCCGCCTGCTCCAGAACTGTCTAATAACATCTTGGAACAGGTTGATAATAAAATATCAAATCTGGCTTTGAGAGAATGGTCAAAGGATAATCACTGTTTGGGCATCAGACATAACTTGCCTTTGCTTTTCCAGACTGTTTCCTGTGAGCTCTTGCATTTACCTGAGAAGGTAGACAGTGTTGGTTTTAACATCTTCTATGAAAGATGACACTTCCACTAGAACAGCACTCCCTTACTGTGCTGAAGTGTCAGCCTTGATTTTTGCGCAGAAATCTGGAGAATGACTTGAACCAGAACCTTTTGACTCAGGGGGAGGTGCTACCCAGTGAGTAACAGCACAAAACAGAAAGTGAAACAAAGGTAGCACAAAACAGTATAATATTAAAAAATTCGTTAAATAGCAGTTAGCCAGTCATTAAAAAGCAATTGCTCTTGTCCTGTGACACAATTTAAACTCACAGGGAACTGCAGTAAACCTTGTATTCATCAAGTTACCTCTGTTCACAATTTTTAAGCACTTTTCCACTGTTAAACCGCAATTTAAAAATCTGGGGCGTTTCTGGTTCAGTGATAAAAATGCAACATTCTTGATCAGAAGTCTGCATTCCCACACAAACGTGGTTGAAGCTCTTTTCCAGGGTGAGTGTGGGAAACGTGCAATCTGCCACAACCAAACCATTTAGCTGCACAGATACAGACTGGCACTATCAGGATTGTACAATAACCATTTACTTATTAACTCCAAGGACAGGCATAAGGGTCAAGTAACAAAGCACTCACTGCCTATAAATGATTTGTATACTACAAAAGCAGTGAATAACAACTTTGAACTCAATCACACCTCACTTTCCTGTAAAACATTTTCTTTAAGGCCTCTTAATGCTGATGGAATTAACATTTTTTCAGTGGACAATTAAATGAAAAACAAATTCAGTAATTTTTAATCTACATTTTGCCAGTAAATCAAATTGCATTTACAGTGATCATTCATATTCATTAAATGTCAGAAGACTCATGTTCCATTCTGGGCCAAAACATAATAAGCAATGTATTGAAATCCAATAGTGACCATAGAGGCATAGAATTATACAGCACAGAAACACACCCTTCGGTCCAACTTGTCCACGCCTAAACTGATCTAATCCTGTTTTCAAGCATTTGGCCCATATCCCTCTAAACCCTTCCTGTTCATATACACAACCAGATGCCTTTTAAATGTTGTAATTGTTCCGCCTCCAGCACCTCTTGTTGGTAGTTCGTTCCATACATGCACGACCCTCTGCGTGAAAAATTTGCCCCTCAAGTCCCTTTTAAATCTTTCCTCTCTCACCCTTAAATCTATGCTGTCTAGTTTTGGACTCCCTTAGCCTGGGAAGAAGACCTTGGCTATACACCGAATCCATGCCCCTCATGATTTTATAAACCTTTATGAGGTCATCTCTCAGCGTCAGCTCCAAGGAAAAATGCCCCATCCTATTCAGCCTCTCCCTGTAGCTCAAACCCTCCAATGCCAGCAACATCTTTGTAAATCTTTTCTGAACTATGTTTAATAACATCTTTCCTACAGCAGGGAGACCAGAATTGAATGCAGTATTCTAAAAGTGGCTTCACCAATGTCCTGCACGGCTGCAACATGACGTCCCAATTCCTACACTCACTGTACTGACCAATGAAGGCAAACATGCCAAATGCCTTCTTCACCACCCTGACTACCTGTGACTCCATTTTCAAGGAACTATGCACCTGCACCCTTCGGTCTCTTTGTTCAGCAACACTCCCCAGGGCCCTATCATTAACTGAATAAGTCCTGGCCTGGTTTGCCTTACAAAAATGCAACACCTTACATTTATCTAAATTAAACTCTATCTGCCATTCCTTATCCCATAGGCCCATCTGATCAAGGTCCCATTGCACTCTGAGATAACCATCTTCAATGTCCAGTACACCACAAAGATTACTGTAACAAAAATTAATACACATTCTCTGACAGTAACCATATCATATGAGAAAAAACAAAGACCTGTCTAACTACTAAAACAAAAAAAGTTATATTAACAAATGTTCCAATTTGTTTAAGTCACAGTTAGATTTGTGTGGAGTATTTCAGGACATGATTTGAACAATGCTGGTTTGACTTTTAAATACTGGTCAAACTGCCAAGCTTATGAATAGCTGCTCATAAGACAATTTCAACTTGCACAACCCTGTTCTTTTTATTATTCATTTGCAGGATGCATGCATTACTGACTGGCCCAGAGTTTATTCCCAATCTCCAATAGCCCAAAAGGCAGTTAAGAGTCAAGCATATTGCTGTGGATCTGGACCAGGTAAGAATGGCAGATTATCTCCCCTAAAGGACATTCATGAACCAGATAGGTTTTTACAACAATCAACAGTATTTACATGGTTGACACTGGGCTGGCATTTTTATTGAATTCAAATTTCACCATCTGCTACGATGGGATTTGAACCCTTCTCCGCAGAATATTTGCCCGGGGTTCTGGATTACTAGCCAAGTGACATTGTGACTATGCTCCCTGCCGTTCCCTTAGTTGATTTTTTTTGCTTTTTTTCATTCGTTCATGGGATGTGTTTGTCACTAGCTTTGCCAGCATTTATTGACCATCCCTAATTACTCAAAATGCAGTGAAGAGTCATTCGCATTGCTGTGAGTCTGGAGTCGCATCTAGATCACACTCAGTAAGGACAACAGTTTCCTACCCAAAGGACATTGGTGAACTAGATGGGCTTTTCCAACAATTAACAATGTCCTTTGGGTAGGAAACTGTTGTCCTTACTGAGTGTGATCTAGATGCTGAGAGTTTCCGGCATTTTTTGTTTTATTTCAGATTTCCAGTATCTGCAGTATTTTACAAATAATCTAAATATACACATTATATAAATATGAGATTTTTAAATTGCCTCATAACTCAAAGAACTTTAGCTAATAATGTAGGTATATTTCACTTTGTTGTCTTCAGCATTAGGTTTATCTAATGGAACTGCATGAGTTTGCATGCATGCACCCTGTAAATTTCAAATCCCCAGCCCTATCTATTTGAGTCTGTATGTTTGTGCATTATAGTTCACTTGCAGTCTGAATTGCTGTGGCCACATGCACGTTTTTAGAAGCAGATTTTTTTTTCATTCATCCAATTGATGCTTTGCTGGATGAGCCAGAATTTATTGCCCATCTTTAATTGCTTTGGAAAAGATGGTAGTGAGCTGCCTTCTTGAACCACTGCAGAACATTTTGATGTAGATACACCTACAATGCTGTTAGGGAAAGAGTTTCAAGATTTTGACCCAATGACAATGAGCGGACAGCAATATATTTCCAAGTCAGGATATGTAGGTGGTGATGGATAGTGATGATAGAGCCTCCAACACTTTTCTCCATCACATGGCTGACCCTCTTGCTCTTACCACTTGCCATTGGCATATGCTAGAAGGATTTGCACTTGGAACTCAACCTGTTTGGCATGTGATGAACATACCTACCTTGACTGTTAAAGTCCTGGGGTGGAACTTATAACTCTGGTTTCTAGGGATGTCATAGGAAACTGATTTGATTAGGTTCCAGCTGAATTCAGGTGGGCATGTGGACTCCCTGCCAGAGTAAAAATAAAATGCTGGCAGGGAGGATTTGGAATAGAAAAAAAAAAGACCTATTTTCCCTGGAACATCGGAGACTGAGGGGTGACCTTATAGAGGTTTATAGAATCATGAGGAGCATGGATAGAGTGAATAGCCAAGGTCCTTTTCTCATGATAGGGGAGTCCAAAATTAAAGAGTATAGGTTTCAGGTGAGAGGGGAAAGATATAGAAGGGTCCTGAGGGGCAACCTTTTCACAAAGAGGTGGCGCGTGTATGGAATGAGCTGCTGGAGGAAATGGTGGATGCTGGTACAATTACATAATTTAAAAGGCATCTGGATGTGCACATGAATAGGAAGGGTTTAGAAGGATATGGGCCAAATGCTGGCAAATGGGACTACATCAATTTAGGATATCTGGTCAGCGTTGACCAGTTGGACTGAGGAGTCTGTTTTCGTGCTGTACAACTATGACTCTAACTATGGATGCTGGAAATCAGAAACAAAATCAGAAATTGCTGCAAAACCTAGCAGATCTGGCAGCATCTGTGAGAGTAAGCAGAGTTAACTTTTCAGGTCCAGTGACCCTTCTTCAGAACTGATTGTAGCTATGAATAGGTTGGTATATATGCTGAAGATGGGGTGGAGGGATGGGGAAGGTGTAAATGATAGTTGGAGATGGAGCCCTGAGAGAGAGAAACACAGTTGGGCAGACAAAAACGGTGGGTAAAGGTCAGCCTGGGAGAATCAAGAGCTGTTAATGGGGACCATTAGTGGCTGATAATGAGTTGTTTGTGGTGGCAACCTATGTAATGACAAGATCTGTTGTGTGGGGGCTGGGGTAAGGACGCGTCAGTAGGTGCTCAGACCCTAAAATTTTTGAACTAGATACTGGGTCTAGAAGGATGCAGGGTTCCCAAGGGGAAAATGAGGTGTTCTTCTTCCAGACTGTGCTGAGCTTCACTGGAGGACAGTAGCAAACCTGAAACAAAGATGTTGGACAGGGAACACGGTGGCATGTTGAAATGGTGGGCAACCAGAAACTTAAGGTCATTTCTGGAGACAAAACATAACTGTTCTGCAAAGCAATCACCCAATCTGCATTTCATCTCCCCAATGTAGAAGAGACCACATTTAAGCAGCAAATACAGTAGACTAGATTGAGTGAAGTACAGGTAAATTGCTGCTTCACCTGGAAGGTGTGTCAGGGGCCTTGCATAGTAGGGAGGGAGGAAATAAATGGGCAGATGTTAAACTTTCTACAATTGCATAGGAATTGCTGTGGGGATGGGAGATGTGGGATATGGGGAGGTGTCGGGAGTAGAGGAGAAGTAGAACAAGATGTCCCAGAGGGAATGATCCCTGCAGAGGCTGACAGGGGGTAGCATTCCACTGGAGGCGGCAAAAATGGCAGCTAATGATCCTTTGGATGTGGATGCTGGTGGGATGGTAGGTGAGGATGAAGGGGACTCTATTGCTGTTGTATGAGGGAAGAGGGGTTGAGGGCTGAAGTATGGGAGATGTGTCGGACATGGCTGAGGACCTGCTAACGCCAGTGGTGCAGAACCCTCAGTTGAGGAAAAAGGTAGACATTTCGGGGGCCTCATTTCTGGAGATTTAGAATAGAAATGGGTAGTAACTGCAGCTTTCTAACTTTATTGTTACTGATGCCACATACAAAATAGGTGGACTGGGATAAAATGATCCTGCTGACATATAGTTCAACTGACTGAAGCAGACTTTCATAAAAACAATTGTTCATCATATATAAGCTTAAGTCCTTGCACAAGTATCTGAACTGATACTTTCCTGTGAAGTGAATGTTGTTCATTTGATATTTCTCTACAGTATAACAATAAGTATCATTCAAAACTACTCCTTTGATTGTGAAATACATTGGGACTTTCTGAGGTTCTGACAGATACTATATGAATGAGATTCTCCTTTAGATTAAGTACCAGAAACTATTAATCTATAAGGAGCGTCAAAACTCAAATAATTCTGTTTTGACTCAATTTCTATGCATTTTCCAGCAATTTTATTCTAGAAGCAATAGGAGTGGAAACCAAGCTTTAAATTTCACAACTCATGTCCCAGTGTTGCCTTGAAAGAGATCAACTAACTTAGCACAGAGTATTCTCACCTTGACCTTCCGGTCTTTATGCCTCAGAGATACATGGTATAGTCCCTTGCCCTCTGGGCCATAGACAAAGCAATATTCTTTGATATGAATGATCTGTGCTAGGACTTCTATTATGTTCTCCTACTAATATTGACTTGTGCCAAGCGTTCACATTGGATTGACTTTTGCACTGTATATAGATTGGTATGGACTTCATGTTCCTGTTAATTAGAACTACATATTTAGATTGCCTTTCTTGGCTACTTTAAATTGATTTTCTCTATATCTACAACTGATTTGATCTATTTGCTTAGATCAACTTGTACTTTGCACTGCACTGATAAACACACACAGCGAGGCTGTTGGGGCAGATTAGGCAAATTGCAATGTACATTGCTGTCATAGGAATGCATCTTTGAGACTGGGGTTGGATCTGTTTTGCAATGTACCTGCACATCACATGCTGAGCACCATCACTGGGTAAAACATGAAAGATAATCCAGTCATGACTTGACAGTCATGAATTTCTATCAGCACTGTATACATGTATCCAGTGGGAATTCATCTAATGTCCTGCTAGTGAACTGAAGAGGAAGAGGGTATATGTGATGCATATCAATTTGTGGGTTGGGGAGGCAAATCTCTGTGGAGGGTAGAAACTAGTTAATAGTTTGGATGCTGGAATGAGGTTTGAGAATAGGTAATCAGCAGAATTCAGTGCTAAAATTACTGTTTTTATTTCCTGAAGCAACCAATTAAGCAAGAAGAAAGTAAAATCTTGTAGTGGAGTGTAGTAAATTGCTGAATGCTCCTTAAAAGGAGTCCAATCCTGGTGAACTCAATGATCTCTACATCTGTGTGATGTGGATGTTATTGCTAGTAAATGTGGAGTCATTACTTTGCATTTAATTCCAAAATCTAGATGAAAATCCACATTGAGAATTTACATAACAACAAAACTCATGTGAGCCATGGAATGTATGGTGACAACATTTCAGAGGGTCTACATTCACCATTCACCACCACCTGCATGCTCCTCTCCAAGCCACTAACCATCCTGACTTGGAAATATATGACCATTCTCTCACTGGCACTGGCTCAAATTCCTGGAACTCCCTTCCTAACAGTACTGTATGTGTATCTGCACCAAATGGATTTCAGTGGCTCAGGAAGTCAGCTCACCACCATTTTTTTACAAAGCAATTAAGGACGGCTACTAGAGGCTGGCTCGGCCAGCAAAGCATCAGTTGAATGAATAAAGACATCTAAAGAAGCGCATTAAGCACAACAACTCAGATTACAGATGAACTGAAACATACCACCACACAGGCTGAAATGGACATTGCTGGGGAGTTGTAATTTACAGTGTGCATGCACTCAAACTCATACAGTCCCTCTGGATAAATTTGATGCTGAAGATACCAAAGTGAAAATATACCTTAATTATTAGCTAAAGTTCTTTATGCTATGGGGCAATTTAAAAATCTCATGTTTATGTAGAATATCTATTTTAGGTTATTTATAATACGTGAAAATCAAAATACTGCTGAATTTGGAAACCTGAAATAAGACAAAAGGTGTTGGAAACACTCAGCAACTCAATCTGCGCAAGAGAAATAAAGTCAACAGGTGGAATTTTCCAATTTGGAGTTCAACATAGGAAGACACGAACAAAGAACAAGAATAGGAACTCCAGCTTTTGAGCCTGCTCTGCTATTCGTTAAGATCATGGCTCATCTGATTTTAACCTCAATTCTATATTTTTGCATTCCCTGTTTTTTTTGATCCACCTTGTAATCAGGAATCTATCTTACCACTGCCTGAAAAATATTTAAAGATTCTGTATCCATCGCCTTTTGAGAAAGGGAATGGCTCAGTATGACATTGGCTTGTTAGAGGTTGTCATTTTTGCCAGACCCTCTGACGCTCACACACTGCTGGAGACGAAGCACTGGCTGAGCCCTGCAGAAGACATGGCTCTGTAACCAGTCACAACCAAAAAGTTGAACATGCCTAGACAGGCAGGGGTACATCAGACAGTGACACCAGAGGACCTCATTAGAGTATAGCAAAAGTAAGAGTCCATCCAAGTTCTGTCTATTGCTGTGGCTCTGGCATGCAAGCACTTGTCTGCCTCCATGGAAAGAAGCTACCTATGAGACACAAGCCCACAAAAAATTCAGCAGCTGTCAGATATATGCTTGGGCCTGCACTCCATCGCAGTAGACTTAAGTTAAGTCTATCAATGGCAAGGTGAGAAGAGGATGAAGCACGTCAACCTAATTCCAGGTGCCAGCAGGTATTCAAAAGGTGGAGAAGCACTAGCCAGGAACACAATGAGCTTCAACTCCTAACACACCAGTGGTCCATTGCCTCTCCACCTCTTTGCTGCCAATGACCCCAGTATTTGAAGCAGGCCAGGTCAAAAGGGTTGCAGCTGTATCTATGTAGGTGACTCAGCAGGTCATGACACTCCAGGGCTAAAGGCCCAGATGACACCTGCATAAGTCATCACAGTCACTGGGCGTATCACTTAGAAGGCCCCCTCCATCTCAGTTGGGGAAGTGTTTCAGGGCAGTACTAGATGTAGGGGTATAGAAAGAAAGAAGATATTTTCAGGGCACATCGGTGGCACAGCTGTTCATTACATGTATTTAATCTGCACTTCTATAAATATGTAATCACTTGCACTATTATAACATCTGCTGTAATTTCATTATGCTGCTAGGTTATGGAGTGGAGCATCTTTTGTAGAAGAGACACTGAAGTTCCATCAGGACATCTTTTAATATCTCACATCATCAGCAACGTGTGAGCCTAGAGTAGTTCCAATGATCCAGCATTTGGGCATTGAGGTCAAAGCTCCAGAAATTTATCTCATGGACAATGGCTTTGTCTAACAAGGTTACAGTGAGGACACTGGGCTTGGGATTGTGACATTACTTATTTAAATTGTTTTTGTGGTGTCCATAATGGTGAAATGTAACTGGGCTGGATGTGGGAAAGAAAGATCATTTCTCTGGTTGGAGGTCTCCATAGTCAGGCCAAACAATCTCAGTGTATGAGTGAGGCAATGCATTCTTTATGGGGGCCAGAGGGAAGCTTTTGAATTTATGCAGACTATATTCATAGAAGAATAGTCACTGAGGATGCTTAGCAATAACAGTGGTACAATCCAGGAACCTAACATTCTCCAGCACTGTAGGGATAATGAGGAAATAAGGTAAACATTGACATCAGGCTGTCTAAAGTGAGTGTTCCCTCCTCTTTGCCTGAGGCAAGACCCATAATACTGTTATAACAAGGTGTAGAGCTGGATGAACACAGCAGGCCAAGCACCATCATAGGAGCAGGAAAGCTGACGTTTCGGGCCGAGACCCTTCTCCAAACGCTTTTCTGAAGAAGGGTCTAGGCCCGAAACGTCAGCTTTCCTGCTCCTCTGATGCTGCTTGGCCTGCTGTGTTCATCCAGCTCTACACCTTGTTATCTCAGATTCTCCAGCATCTGCAGTTCCTACTATCTCTCTCCCCCCATAATACTGTTTCCTTCTAAGAGCCCCTGTTCACAATTTTCTGCACTGTGGTGCAGCTAAAGTTGTATGTAATTAATGCAAAAGTTCAGTTAGTACATGCAGTTTGATGATTCTAAGTGATCACAGCACTATCATGTTGAAATTTAAAATGCAGCTTTTACTTGAAACAATAATGCAGAATTAAAAGAATTGCAATTGCAATCAATGAGGATCAAGGTCATTATGCCTCCAAGATGAGGCAGCAGCTTCCCAGCAGCTAGTTTCCAAAAACATATAACATAAAAGTAAATATGTCCAGGTACATCAAGTACCTTGTTGTCAATTTGTTGTAAGATTGTCACAGGCCTGTCTGCTTCATCAAACCATTACCTTGACTTCTTTCTGTCTGTAAGTGATCTTCTGACTCATGTCAAGATTCTAACTTTCCTCATCATCTTCAGAGGAGATATCTCACACCTGCATCTCTTCTCAAGATGTCTCTTTTTGCTGAGTGAGGTTGTGGTGGGTGCAGTACACTATAATATAGAGGGTACTGTCTCTAGGATATACTGTAATTCAGCAACCTACCAGTCCAGGCATTGAACTGCACTTTCAGGAGGCCTATGATCCGCTCAATAATGTCTCTACAGAGGCACATGCAAAGATAAACCTCTTTTTGGCGTTGGTCTGAGTATTCCTGACAGGTGTCGCCAGGCATTGAGAGGGTAGCTCTAGTCTCCCAGCAACTAGCCCTGTATGCAGCTAGTGTCATTAAAAGATGCAAGCACCTGTGAGTGCTCCAGAAAGGACGAATCATGGCAGCTCCCTGGATATCACGCGCAGACCTAGAATTTGGCTAATGTGGTCTCAGATGATCCGCACATTAAGAACCCACTCCTATTAACTAAAACAGCTAGTTGTTGACAGAATGTTTTGATGACAATATAGATGCAAGTAATCATATTGTACCTGTGTGAAAT
Source organism: Rhincodon typus (assembly GCF_021869965.1). Taxonomy (NCBI): domain Eukaryota; kingdom Metazoa; phylum Chordata; class Chondrichthyes; order Orectolobiformes; family Rhincodontidae; genus Rhincodon; species Rhincodon typus. The sequence continues at coordinate 24,593,392 of NC_063341.1, read as the reverse complement.
GGCAGAAAAACTGAATGCCCTGGCTGCCTGAATCCTTTCTGAGGAGCACACAAAATAGTGGACTTTACCAAACAGAACATCTGTCACTTCCTAGGTACATTTAAGAGTGAATGTTAGTGAAATTTTGAGGAGGTACCCAGTAGTTCCCCTGAAATGATCCACTTGCATAAAGATTGAGAGCTGTTGTTAGTCTCAACGCAACCAACAGGGGATTGCCTCCCAGTCCTTGCAGTTGCAACTGTAGGCACATGTTGAAGACAATGTCCTGGGCATCCTGAGGTGCCATCAGCATTGCCTATCTGTCAGTTGCACATAGATACATCGAAACTTAGAAATGCAGTTTCCAGCCAATGCTTATCATTGATGTGACTTTGTATCACTCGATGTTGTGCTTTGTTGGCTAGACTGTATCCAATGACTGCTGCTGTTCGATCCTGTAGCACTAATTCGTCCTGAGCTGCAAGATGACCAGAGATGGAAAGGTTGATCTGTGCCATTATGCTGCTGTTTTCAGAAGATCTGTGATGACAGTAATTTGGCTGGTTGACCTTTCAGACTTACTACATGATGCCTTGATAAGTAATTCACCCAGAAATGTTCTCTACCTGACCTCCTCCCCAACCATCATGTGTACCATGGGAAATTCCATCGTATGTTGCTTCAGAGGACAGTTCCTTGCAACCAAATTTTTGGGTGCATGAAACAATGCACTATGGCCAGGGTACTCAAAACATGTCAGTGAACCTTCCCATCCACAAACATTACCTTCCCTTCAAGATGGATGCTGCAGAACCAGTCTTCTCATGCTGTGGCATGGTAGAGTTGCAAGCAACTCCCCACTTTCCCTTTTGCACCCACCTGTCCACCATCATTCCCCTTTTGTGATAGTTAATTCTAATTGGGTTTCCAGAATTTGCATCCTTGTGAGTATTGTTGTGAGCCAACAGGAATGCTTATGGATTGAATGTGTCTCCTTTCGTTCAGTATTTATTACATACTTGAGACATCACAAAGTGGCAATATACTGTGCTTCCATGCTGTAAAGAGTGTATCTTTTGATTTCACTTTATTTTTGTTTGAGGGTGGGAATTCAGAAAAGGACTGTTTTTAAACAAATGACTAAGGAAGGAATTGCTGGACTGCTTAGGACTATGGCTGCTTCGCAAGCAGTGGGGATAGGTATAAGAGGAGACCACACAGCATCAGGTTGCACATACCAAGTTAGAATCAACCAGCAACAGATTACTGATTACTTTGTGGAATTGTAACCAGCCTGATGACAACAATCTGATTGATTCCTAGGTAACTGAATAGCTCGTGTATGTAATCAATATGGGGGAAGCCCTTGGACCCCTGAAGGAGAAGGCGGTGGGTATCTCTCTCTCTCTCCAGTACAATGCCTGAAGCTAAAGAAAGCCAGTTGTTTCTGCCACCCGTTGCTGTAATCTGTTGCTTTTACCCAATAAGTCAGAGACTTTATAATTTGTGAATTAATTGCTCTGTACCTCCTGAGAAGAAGTGATGGACTTCAAAGAAAAAGTCAGAGAACTGAAGGACTTAGCAAACAGGAACATCCCATTGAATCCTGATGAGGACTGATGCTATTGGACTGTGATACCATGGATTCTGATGATACTCTGGTTATTTGGGAATTGAACCCAGATGATTATGATCCTCCATCTACTGGGCACATGATTTATGCAGTGACCCTTCAGTCTATCAGAAAATGAACGCTTTCACTCTGCCCCTCTGTGCAGGCAAAAAAAAGGTAGTCTTCCCTCTTTGGTCATTGCCTTTTCAAAAAGGAGATTTGTAAATTTGTTCAAGATGATGAGATTTTGGCTTATTCTTTAAACAAATATGTCCGACCTTCCCCAAAATCCACTGCTACCCCCATCTTTGATTCTTTACTTCCCCAAAAGCCTCATGTTCCCTCTTGCTCCTGTGACCCTGCAACCCTCCCCATTTCAGCTTATCTCTTTCACATGACAATTAATTACCAATTTTACCCCCTGAGCCCATAACAATCCAGCTCCTCATGATCCTTTACCCTCCAATCATCAAGGCCACAGCATATTTCATTCTTTGATCATCTGACAAGCCTGTATGCCCCCCATACTAATTCCCAACCTACCAGATCCAAATCACCCCATACCTGTGACCATACCTTCTGCAGCTATTACCGCTAGATTTATTCCATACATGAACTGCCTGCAGCAAGGATCATGTAATCACCTTGTGACTCTACTTTTTCAGCCACGGCCCCAAAATCCCAAAGACAAGACAGAGAATGCTGCAAGGTCAACCCTTCCATCCCCAAAAAGATAGTGCTCTTCCCTAGGACAGACTGTGACCCACCATTGCCCCACTGACCCTGTGATTTGTGCTTTAGCGCAGCCTTCTGCTACAGACTGCCACTCTTCCCTTTGGCTTTTATGCTTCAACATGGCCTACAGTCACAGAAAAGCCACTCTCCCCTTGGCCTTTTGGGCTCTCCTGTGCCCTTCAGGCAAAGCCTGTCTTAGTCCAACATTTCAAGTTCAACAATCTTTCATCAGAACCAATAATTTAAATGTTTGCTTTGTTGTTTTGGCTACCCGTTGATTCAAGGACACTGTCTGCTCAGGGTTATGAACTTCTGTCTTGAATCTTCATAGAACTAACAGGGTAATTCTTAACCCACAATTCTTTTGGCACATGGGAGTCCAGAATGTGGGATAGGCTTCATTTTATTTCCATCTCTCCTGCTGCTACTCTGCCTCATCAGTGGTGTCAGCTCTGAAGAAGGGTCACTGGACTTGAAATATTAACTCTTCTCTTCAAAGATACTGCTAAGTTTCTCCTGAAATTTCTGCTTTTGTTTGTTTAAGATCTCCAGCATCTATAGTTCTTTGGTTTATTTATTTGACATCAGTCATATTTTTGGACTCGAAACTAATTGAAGCTTGATGGATCACAAAGATGGTGAGCCTGCAGGATGTGGATTTCTAGCCAAAGGAAAGAGTGACAGCCTATTCTCAAATGATTTTTACTTGTGCCTGTCCCACTGGCAGAGGGACAACTAAAGAGGACTACTTAGTTAAGGGGGCCACTGCACAAAGACAGCTGTCTTTCAACACACATGTCAAATGATCTACATGCACTTGTGACATGTGTGCATATTCTCAACTAGATTATGGATCTCATAGAAGCTTGTGTATGACTTTGTTTAATATGTGTGCCTTGGGGTGCTGTCCAGACAGGTCAGTGGTCAGATTTCAGTGACTTATTAAGCTATGATGAATGAGACATTTTGCTACTGCAGCCTTCTTCCACCTTTGTAACCACTGGGACAGATAGTCTTCCTCTGCCTGTTCTGCTGTTGAGGAATTTTTGGATTGCATTTTGTCTGGCACAGTTCCCTGGTCTTGGTGCCTATGTTTCCTGTAATTTTTGTCTGCAGCCTCTGAGATCCAGGTGCAGTTGGAACTTCTGGAGCCGGAAGTCAATGCATTGGCGAGCTAATCACTGTGTGTAGAACCTCCAAGTTGCTGCACAGCGTACAGGGAATGTTATTTGCTCTTGGGTGCTAATCATTCAAGGATTTATCGGAGCATGCAAACCACTCTACTACATCAAGGTGCCTGCCCTGTTTATAACATAAACCTACAGATCAGGGAGGTCCCAGCTTTGCACTATGATCTGTCCTGAGCTATTTCCATAATTTAACTGGTAGTAGACACTATAGCACAGTGATTATATATACTGAACTCGGAATCCAGATTTCATGAGTTCAAATCCCACCAGGGCATGTGACAAAATCTGGCAATGAGATCATATTAGAGTAATAAAGAACTTTTAAGATGTTGGATTGTCAATAAAACCCACTTAGAAAGAATTTACATTTATTGTATATAATGTCATTCATGGACACAGAATATCTAAAGCAGTTTCAAACCAGTAATATAATGTAGGAAACATAGCAGCAAGGTCCTACAAACAGCAATGTTACACTGACCAGATATTCTGTTTCAATTATATTGCTTAAGGGGTAAATATTTATTAACCAAGGAGGATTTTCCTGCTATTCTTCAAATACGGTAATGAGATCTTTACATTTAGATGGCAAACCTGATCAGAAATCATGGTATTTCCTCAGTGCTGAACTGAAATTTCAGCTTACATTTTTGCTCAAGTTTCTGGAAAGGAATTTGAACTCACAACCTTTTATGATTTATAGACAAGTGTGCTAACACTAAGCCACATTTGACACAAAAAGGAAAGAGAATAGCTGCACTAAAGAAAAAAAATCTGCAGACGCTGGAAATCTGAAACAAAAACAGAAATTGCTGGAGAAACTCAGCAGGTCTGGCAGCATCTGTGACAAGAAATCAGAGTTAACTTTTTAGGTCCAGTTCTAAAGAAGTGTCACGAGAGCTGAAACTTTAACATTGCTTTCTCTCCACAGATGCTGCCTGATCTGCTGAGTTTCTCCAGCAATTTCTGTTTATTTTGTGAAAGTGAGTTGCTGTTCTTACTCAATCTGACCAATACAAAACATTGATCCCATAGCAAACATGATTCAGTCAAATTCCCAGTTGTATCAATGTCTTTGCCCATTAAGATGCAGCAGTTCAATAAAGTGGTTTACCATCAACTTCCACAGAGCAGGATGGTATGAACAATAAGTATTTGCCACAATGCTGCCTTTAATCAGAGATTTCAGTTCTAAAGCAGTCTTATATTTGATTTGATCTAATGAAATTAAAAACAGCCAAAATTAAACACTTCTGTCTCTGATTCATAAACTGGTCATGGGAAATGTGTGAACATTGGGTGAGGACAGCAGTGTATGAACCTGGGAGGATGCTTGACTTTATGGTCCAATAGCGCACCTTCATTAATTGCCCAAGCCCAAACAAGAACATAGGACAAGGCACCAGAAGATGAGTAGCTTTTAAAACTCACTTGAGCAGAAACTGGTATCTCCAAAAGATGTACAGAAGGTCCAACATAAAAAGGCTTCAGGAGCAGAGCAATCAAACTGGAATGACAAAGGACAATTTTACATCATATGTTATGGGATTGAGAAAGAAAATAAAATATTACGTGTAATTATAGAATCACATTTATTAACAAATAAAAAGATACTTCTTAAAAATAGCATGAAACACAAAACAATTTGTTGCAATGGCATTTTTAAAAATATTGTACATGATAATTAATTGCTAATCTATGAAAAATCTGAGATAACAAATAATTAAAAATATTCCCAATACAGGCTTGGTTCCTCCAAGTTGACATATTAACTTTATTTATACAGTTACTCTGACTTAATTGTTGTAATTTAGTGAGTCCACAATACAAAGCAATGATTACACCCACAGGCAATGCAGTCACCTTTTAAAACAAAGGGTGGTATTTTCTCAGCATAAGCAATTGTGAAAAAGTTAGCTAAAATATGGATAGAATAAAAAAATCAGAATCTTAATTTTGAGAAGAATTTCCATGGTTTTCCCTTTAAGCCTTAAATGGCAATTTCAGAATCTCTGCATTGAAATCTGCCTTACTTCTGTGCAACTGCATCTTATTAAAGCCTTACTTATTAGCTATTTCCAATTCTCTCCTTCCCAAGAAACTAGATGGCTCAAATTCCTGACATGTAAATCAGAACAGGTAGCTGGCGGTGACAGCATGCTTTATGTTTGACCATCATGCAAATGCTCCTTCACAACAATTCCTGCATGCTCCATGGTCATCATTCTCCTTGACCTTTCCTTCACGTAAGTTAGCATCTCAGACCACAAGCCTTGCATCATCATCGTCATCATCATCATTTCTACTCTTGGACCGACTCACACACCACTTCAGCCCTTCAACAATTTACTTCAGAGCTCAACGACACCTAGGACTTGCAAGCTTCTGCCAGGTCACTTCGTGCACAGACTGACACACAACTCAGCATCTACACTCAGGATTTATCTATGACTCTTAGCTGGCTTTCTTTACACTCTTGGAGGCTGCCAAGCTATGTACATTTCACATTGCTTTCTTAGCTTGTGCTATTGACTTTAGCACTGTCTTACAGGCTGTCAATCTCTGTGAGGTTTACATTGCTTTCTTAATGCGCAGGGTTTATTGTCTAATTATAGGCTGTCACCCTTTATAGCTTGCATTGCTTTACAGCTCAGAGGGAGGGAAGGATTAAGAGTTTGGGAGGATGAGGTGGGGGCGAGCTGTTGAGTGTAAATGATGCACACAATAATGAAAGTTGCAGTCCATGCATCTTGGTGACAGGGATATGCAGAGGAAGAATTGGAGTGAATGGTGGCCCAGTGAGTGTGATGTAACAGAGATAAAATGGTGGAATTTACCCTTGCGGAATGTAAACCATTGACCTTCATCCTGAACTGCTGACATCCTGTTTAACCCAGGACACAGTACTTATCTGAGCTGCAATTTAGGTCGAGGTCTAGTAGCCTGACTTCCTGTGGCAGCCCATAAGATAAAGGACCGCTCTCCACTCCAACATCCCATCCACCAAGACCTCCAAGTCCCTGGAGTAGGAAAGTGAGGAGTTTCCTTTCCTCTGAGCCATGTCCTAAATGTAGAAGCTCAAGCAATGTAGTGTGAGTGGCAATTCTTGTCTTTCTGTTTCTGAAGTGGTGTGTGGCTGAGGTCTAACTATGGTCCCAGCAACATGAACACTGGAAGATTCTGGCTGAGGTAGAACACCTCCACCTCTTGGGCTATACAATACTCCAAGAAGGGCACCAGACAACCCAGTTGCAAAATTAATGAGTTGAAGAGTGGAAGACTGTGTGGAAAAATTGCTCAAAGCCATGGCAGACAGGCTACCATGAACCTCACTTAACAATACACTTTAATTCAAAGTGGGAAAAATTTGCCCAAAATTTTCAGCATGAAGCACTAAATGATTTTATGTTGTATACTTAGCCTTGTACGTTTTCACATGCAGAGTCAAAACAGAATGAAATTAAAAATAAAATCTGTAAATATCTTTTAATTTTCCATGCAGGATAAATAATTTAAAAAGCTAACTTTAATTTCTTTAAGACCTGAAAGTTTAGTAAACATTTGATGTATAGTACAAAAAAATTTCCTGTGCAACAGTTAAACTGACACACTACCTCTTAGAAAAAGTGACATGTTCCAATTTGTTAGAAATTGGTTCTTGGATCTGTGAGCCCTAGTGCTTCTGGCAAGATTTAGCATAAAGGTTTGCAATGCAGATTAGGTGACAAAATTGTTGCATTTTGTACAGGATGCGAGACAATTTGTAAGATGATAGAAAAGAAATTGGATTTGTTGAAGCTCTATATTCAGATAACAGCCTGCACCCAGTTGAATTGCACTGAACTGATGAATTCACCCTCATCATGCCATTGCTGGTTGCAACTCTGCTATAAAATTGTTTATGTGCAAACTTCCTGAACCTGCTTCAAGCTTGTGATAAACTACTGGAAAAACACAAAGGTCACCACAGAATACACATGCGATAAGTAGTCCTTGAAGTGGCCTCTCTGTAACAGTTTGCACATCAAATCAAGAGGGATTAATTGCTGTGCAAAATATTGTGACCGCTATTAAAAGCCAACACAATTTTCAGTTACAATTGACTTTCCTTTAACATAATCAGTTTTCTGTTGCCATGATACTTCATACCAGCAGTGACCTTGACAACCACTAATACTTATATATCATGCTTTAGCCCATCATGGCAACACAAGAGTGAGATTTTCTGCTTTCTTTTTACTTTTGATACATATTAAATAAGTCAACTGCAAAAATTAAAACAAAAGACCTGATTGAAATGTTAAGGATAATTTGTAGATAAAGCCTGTAGCAGTGTTTTCTTCCCTTTAAGCAAATTATTCAAAAGGAAGCAAATTCAAGGGGAAATACGAGAACCTGCTGAACTGCTCAAAATTCTAAATATGACACGGTACAACGGGTTTGAAAGCACAGTGATCACAGGCTGTAGGTAGATAGGTTTAGGAGAGGCTGAAAGCAAATAGGTATTAGGTAAAGGAATATTCCAAAGAAGTAGAGCCTGAATTGCATCGGAAGACAGGAAAGCCCCAGCACGGAATTGAGTTAGACTGCCAGAATGCAAAACACATCAAAGTAAATCACAAAAAATATTAGAAGCAATAATTTACTATTTTGTTTAGCACCAAGGACAATATAACACAACTTAAAAATACAAATTCTGCAGTTGTTGTATTCACATTAAAGTGCATTACAACACTGATATCAAAGATATAGAAAAATGTTGCCTGCCAAACCCTTCACCTGGCTACCTTCACCTTGCTCCCAATTCTATTCTGTCATACTTGTCATTTTACACATCCTTCTCAATCTCTTTTTCTTTAACTTTAGCAGATTTGAAATACACAATTTACTCAAACTTCTTTAGGTTACTATAAATATTACTGTCTGTAAATTCCTTATTCTTCCAATTTTTTTGCATGCAATGTATGTCAGGTTGTGGCAAAAATCAGCTCAGAAAATCACTTCTGTATTATTCATTTTACAATAGGGATTTTCATTTAATATATTTAAAGGGTGACAATCTAAAACAGGCAGTCTGACACCCTTGATTCTGCACATTGTATTCTATAAGCTTAAAATTGTGACTGAAGCCAATCATATGGCCAGTTAAAGAACATGTGCAATTTGGTTGCCTCTTTATAAAGGCATTGATGGTTTGGAGTAAAGCTCAAGGTTTATTATTTTGACTATTGCATGCATTATATTTCCTAAATGGCTCTCACTGTCCCCATCCCTCAGAAATACTAACCCTTCCTGTCCTTGACATTCCTACTCACTCAATTAGGACAACTCACCAACTTTCCCCCACCTGCACCAACACTAACGACTAAGTCCTTTTGCTTCATTCCAGGACAAAACAGCTTACCATAGGGCAGAGCGGCAGGTTGGAGTGCCTGAAATTTGTCTCCCACCCCAATAAAGGGCAGAATCCTTGCGCTCGTGGGACTACTTGTACAGTGATGCTAAGGCTGTCCCAATAACCAAGTAATATTCTTTATCAAGTGCTGTGCTGCTCTTCTGTTACCACCTTGAGGAACATAGGAACAGGAGTAGGCCATTCAGTCCCTCAAACGTGTTCCACCATTCAATGCGATCTTGGCTGATCTGTGGCCTAACTACACATGTCTACCATTGGCCCATACTCCTTAATATCTTTGGTTAAGAAAAAAATATTTTTCTCAGATTTAAGATGAACAACTGACCCAGCATCCACTGCCATTTATAGAAGGAAGCTCCAAACATCTACCATTCTTTGTGCGTAGGAGTGCTTCTTCAGAACGGTCTGGCCCTATGACACCTAGTTCTAGAATGTCCACCTTCATCTGTACCTTTTTGCAACCTATTATCTTTCTTGCCTTCTGCAGGCGCCAACAGCATCCACACAATTTCTGCCCTGATGATAGCAGCTCTTTTAGTCACCTTCTCCTCTTCTCTGTCTGAGAAAAAAGACAGAGACCCCTCAGAAGAAGCTCCAGGAAGAATTGTCTCCTTTACCCTCCAACAGCTCAGATATTGACACCTTGGAGGGTATCTTAGCCAGAATAAGCTCAGGAGCACATTCTGGTGAGCACACCATTGCCCCCATGTCTCCTCAGTTGGCTGACGAAGAACTGTTCCAAGTCACAAGCACTCAGAAGACAGCTGGGGACCAGCCATGGGCTCGGCAGACAGGAGAGGACCCCATGGTATAGTCCATTAATAACTTCATTAAAATGCCAAAGCTGGCATAGGAGCAGCAGATAGGTTTGCTGGAGGCACTTAGGAAACTGGATCGCAGATTGAAGGAGTCCACCTATCTGCACCATGGTACTTACATGCATGTAGCTGGCTGTCTCCATGGACAGGTTGGCAGATGCCACAGAAGCCAGGTCCAACACATTCAGTGAACAGATCTGCACTCCACCAAGGCAACAGAGAGATGAGAGACCTCAACCTCTTTCCAGGTGCACATTCCTTGTAAGAAGAAAGGGTGGGTGCGGTACCAACGAGTAGGAGGAGAAACCAAGGACAGGCATCGCAGAACCCTTCTGTCAGGACACGCAAGAGGTGCACGGCCTTCCCCACCTTGTAATTTCGGGATTACTCCCCGTGTCACATGATAGCGTTGCAAGGAGTAGGAAGATAGTACAGCTTAACATGTGGCTAAAGAGCTGGTGCAGGGGGGGAGGGTTTCAGATTTTTGGATCATTGGGATCTCTTCCAAGGCAGGTGGGACTTGTCCAAAAAGGGTTGCATCTTAACATGAGGGGCACTAGCATCCTAGCGGGGAGTTTTCTCATGCAACTGAGAAATAAGAAAGAGATGATCATCTTATTGGGATTGTACAAATAGCCCCCCAATAGTCAGCAGGAAATTGAGAAGCAAATCTGTAAGGAGATCTCAGATATCTGTAAGAATAATAGGATTGTAATGGTAGAAGATTTTAACTTTCCAAACATAGACTTGGGACTGCCATAGTGTTAACGGCTTGGATGAAGAGGAATTTGTTAAGAGTGTGCAAGAAAATTTTCTTATTCGCTATGTGGATATACCTATGAGGAAAGGAACAAAACTTTACCTTCTCTTGGGAAATAAGGCAGGCAAGTGACTGAGGTGTTAGTCGGGGAGCACTTTGGGCAAGTGATCGTAATTCTGAATTTTTTAAATTGTTATAAAAAAGGATAGACCTGATCTAACATTTAAAGTTCTAAATTGGAGGAAGGCTAATTTTGACAGTATTAGGCAGGAACTTTCATAAGTTGACTGGGGGAGGCTGTTCGCAGGTAAAGGGTTGGTTAGAAAGTGAGAGGCTTTCAAAAATGAGATAACGAGAGTTCAGAGACACTATGTTCCTGTCAGTGAAAAGGGCAGGGCTGGTAGGTGTATGAAATGCTGGATAACAAGAAAAATTGAGGCTATGGTCAAGTAAAAGAAGGAGGCATATGTCAGGTATAGATAGCTGGGATCAAGTGAATCCCTGGAGGAGTATAAGGGCAGTAGGAGTATACTTAAGAAGGAAATAAGGAGGACCAAAAGGGGACATGAGATATCTTTGGCACACAGGGTTAAGGAGAATCCAAATACATTCTACAAGACATTAAGGACAAAGGAATAAGTAGGGACAGAATAGGGACCCTTAAACATCAATGAGACCATATATGTGTGGAACCACAGGAGATGGGTAAGATCTAAATGAATATTTTGAGTCAGTACTTACTGTGGAGAAGGACATGGAAGCTTGGGAATTTGGGAAAATAAATAGTGATGTCTTGAAAATTGTCCATATTACAGGAGAGGAGGTCTGAAGGTTTTAAAACACATAGAAATAGATAAATCCCTGGGACCTGATCAGGTGTATCCCAGAACTTTGTGGGAAGCTAGAGAAGAGATTATTGGACTAGCTGAGATATTTGTATCATTGACAAACACAGGCGAGATGCCGGAAGACCAGAGGGTGCTTAATGTAATGCCATTATTTTAGAAAGGTGGTAGGAAAAGCCAGGGAAAAGTCAGGTGAGCCCGACGTCAGTGGTGGTAAAATGTTGGAGCGGATTCTAACGGCAGGATTTACATGCATTTGGAAAGGCAAGGATTGACTAGGGATAGTCAATATGGCTTTATGCATGGGAAATCGTGTCCAATTAACTTGATTGAGATCTTTGAAGAGGTGATGAAGAAGATTGATGAAGGCAGAGTGGTAAATGTTGCTTATATGGACTTCAGCAAAGAGTTCAACAAGGTTCTACATGGTAGACTGGCTAGTAAGCTTGGATCACATGGGATCCGGGGGACCTAGCCAATTGGATACAAAATTGGCTTGATGGCAGGAGACAGAGTGTAGTGGAAGAGGATTGGTTTTCAGACTGGAGACCTGGCACCAGCAGTATGCCACAAGGATCAGTGCTGGATCTACTGCTTTTCATCATGTATATATGATTTGGAAGTCAATATAGGAGGTATGGTTAGTAAATTTGCAGATGACACCAAAATAGGTGGTGTAGTGGATAGTGAAGAAAATTATCTCAGAGTACAATGGGACCTTGATCAAATGGGTCAACAGTCCAAGGAGTGGCAGATGAAGTTTAATTTAGATAAATGTGAGGTGTTGTATTTGGTAAGGCGGTTAATGCTAGGGCACTGGGAAGTGCTGCTGAACAAAAAGACCTAGGGGTGCAGGTGTATAGTTCCTTGAAAGTCGCAGGTGGACAGCATGGTGAAGAAGGTGTTTGGCAAGCTTGCCTTCATTGGTCAGTGCATTGAGTAAAGGTGTTCAGACATCATGTCATGGCTGTAAAGGACATTGGTGGGACCACTTTTGGAATGCTGCATTTAATTCTGGTCGCCCTTCTATAGGAAGGATGTTGTTGAACTTGCGAGGGTTCAGAAACGATTTACAATGATGTTGCCGGGACTGGAGGGTTTCAGTTATAGAGACAGGCTTTTTTTCCATGGAGTGTTAAAGGCTTAGGGGTGACCTTATAAAAATTTATAAAATCATGAGGGACATGGAAAGGGTGAATAGCCAAAGTCGTTTTCTCAGAGTAAGCAAGTCCAAAACTAGACTGCATAGGTTAAAGGTGAGAGGGGAAAGATTTAAAAGGGAGTAACTTCCTCATACAGAAGATGGTGTGTGTATGGAACGTGCAGCCAGAGGAGGTGGTGGGAGCAGGTATAATTATAATATTTAAAAGGCACCTAGATGGGTATGTGAATTGGAAGGGGTTAGTGGGATATGGCCTAAATACTGGCAAATCAGACTAGGTCAGATTGGGATGTCTGGTCCACCCGGAGGGGTTGGATTGGAGGGTCTGTTTCGTGATATATGACTCTATGACTGATGAACACTTGGATGCCTGACTGATATTTGTGCAGCTCCTTGGCTGACTTACTGGTAATCCCTGGACTGATTGCATTGGGCCTTCAGGACTGACTGTGGCCGATTTTTTGAACTGTAATGATATAGAATCCATGACCCTGAACACCCCATACAGCTGACTGGCAATGTCCAAGCCATTGGACTGAAAGCAGACGTAGC
>NC_063341.1:24576788-24579823 GCF_021869965.1 Rhincodon typus | reverse complement strand
GAGGGGTACTTTATCATTCTCACTAACTCATTTTCTAGGTGATGCAGTCATGTAGTAACAATACATTCTGTACTTGTGTTGATGAAAGGAATATTTGGACTCTCAGAAACAGAGCTAAAAAAGTTATCAATATCCTCAACAATACTCCACTCGCCATGAAACCTAAAGTATCAAGGAACGTATTATTTTCCTAGATACCACAGTGTCTAAAATTGGTAGAAGTCAACAGGCATAAGGTAGCAACAATTGCTTTGCAAAACAGCTGAGACGCACTTCTAGATACAAAAAGCCACCACCCTGAACATATCTTCTACAAAATAATGAGGTCACAACTAATACATTTCCATCACATATGCATAAAGCTGAAATCTTTTCATCATGCAGTTAAAACATTTTCATACATCTCAGAACACAATCTGTGATTTAAATTTAACAATTGACACAGTGTTCATTACAGTGGGATCCACAACTACACCCACCTTGCAGCTTCCTTTTCCCACTTACCATAATGTTCTTCCAGTCCCCTTCTTCTTGCATCACCCCACACCAATCTTGCCTCCTTCTCTTCCTCAACTCTTCTGCAGTCAGCTCTTCCCCTCACCCAACACTGATCCACTCATAGTAGATGTCCCAATCACAGACCAGCCTATAGAACTCCTGCATCTGGCAAAAGGAAATCCCAGACCCCAGCCTTGGCTAAAGGCAGTCCCCAATCCTGACCTTAGTAAAAGCTGATCCTGGTATTAGCAAAAGGTGGTGCCTCGTGACTTCTTCAACACTCTCATCAACTTAGCTCATTGGTCCTCCATTCACAGGTTATTTCTCCCTCCTCACTTGTTGCTGATAGATTTTCCAGTGAGCCTGTCAACCACAAGCATGGGAGAAAACCAGTCTTAGATTGAAGAAGCAAATCCTCATCTTTTCCTTCCATTTTATTTACGGGGCGACTTTTCTTTCTGATTGATCACCCCATCAGTCTATTTTCCCAGGCAATTTGGGGAATTTCAGGTATAGATTCACCCATTGTCCCCTTGTATTTGAGCACTGACTTCTGTGTTGCAAAGGCTGGGCTCTAAGCTCCATGTAAAGTCCTATGGCAAATTGGTGTTGGGCTACTTCATGATCCTTGACATTGACCATAGACTTTCTGATGGGCTTCCCAATATGCTATGTATTTTGTTTTCTGAAGACTGTCCCATTGCAGTGTTCATCTGAGTCCCCACAACAGAACCCCTGTGCAACATCATTCTGTAGCAAGCTAGCACCTGAATTTCCATGCCCTCTGCTCTTGCTACAAGTCACTCCTGCAGGTCTCACCTGTATGCTGTCTTCCAAGTATCTTAACTGGAGGCTGTAAATATAAAATCAAGTGATATGCTTCTTTACTGGCTCTTCCTTCTTGCTGTTCCTCCTTTTCCTGGCCGGGTTGCTTTCTTCGGTACGCAAAGGAGAAAGGCACGAGGATAAAATGGTGAGGCAACGGGAAGTGAGCTTCATGCGTAAGCCATCTTCAGCTTGTAAATCATAAGACACTGTGGGAGTAAAGTGAGTTGGGTTACAAGGAGAGGGATTAGTGGATCGTCTTTGTCCTCTGCCTCAGCAATGGCTATTTCAACAATGTCTAGCATTTACACCTTAGGGATAGGATATGCAAGTGTACATGTTCCCCGCTAGCTGGTGTCTGCTGCCTCCAGTTCTGTGAGAGAATAAGTGTCTTAATGAGGATTACACAATCTGTTTTACTGATATGTTGTCTTCGTTGGTTCTGTCTGCCAGTGTGGACCAATTGAGATTGTGTGAAGCTTGCAGCACAATAAACTGTGCAGGTTGGAGCATGTCCCTTACGAGTCCCAATTGTTGGTTGATGATAAATGACGTGGTAGTAAATTGAACAGCATCAGAGGCTATAACGCAGTTGGTGGCAAATGGTTTCTGAATATGCATCACTAACCTGCATCATTTGTGTGAGGTCAATGACCTGCTTGCAGTATTGCTTCTAGGTCCTAGCATTGACTTTCATTCGATCTGCCCCTACTGCCTTCTGAGCATGTGTCTTGATGGTCTCTTGATCCTCATGGGCTTGTGGATTCAGAATACCCTCCTCCTTTCTACCAAAGCCTACTGGGCAGTGTCTTTACATCTTGGAGCCCACTTCCCTCCATAGTGCACCATTCTTCAATACTTCTGACTGCAAGCACCAGTTCCACCACAATACAACTACCCTTTAAGAGTAATGCTAACCATTCATGAAAGTGACTTGTTGCTGATTGTTCAACAGTACACAGCACTGGTTTGATAATGAAATCATTGAAATAAGCATGCATTATCAAACTGGCATTCTGCTACCACAGCAGCTATTTCAGGGACAGTTGAAGTTAGCTCACCTGTATCTCTCAAACTAATAGGCTGGGGTTCTTTTATGTAGAAAAGACTGCAAGTGACCTTATTAAAGGTCTTTGAAGATTATGAAAATATTTGATAGTGTAGACTTCACGAAAATGTTTTCATATGAACAAACTATTATAGCTGCCATAAATACAAGACAGCCAACCCTAAATCCAATAGTGAATTCAGGAGAACCATATGTAATTTATTTGAAAAGAAAATCGTCATCCAAAAAATGTTAGAATAAGTTTGTAATTTTAAAACTTTGTAATTGAGGTGAATCACACAGTCACGTAAGAAAAAGCTAGACAAACACACAAGCTAGAAAGGATCAGAAAGTTATGCTACATGGATTTAGAAGAAGGGTGAAATGAGACTCCTGTGCTGCATGGTTGATCTGTACTGTAGGCTCCATGTAATATTTAATCATTTACGTCTACAACTCAAACATGAGGGCAGCCTTGACATGAAAGATCAGCAAGAACACATGTAGCAGGTAGAAGTGTGAAAGACAGATTAGAAATGGAGTTTAAAGATGAAAATAAGTGTGATACTATAAAGCAAGTTTTAACACGGCAAAGAGACAATATTTTACTTGAATCAGAGATAGTAGGAACTGCAGATGCTGGAGAATCCGAGACAACAAGGTG
>NC_063341.1:24529823-24576388 GCF_021869965.1 Rhincodon typus | reverse complement strand
GGCCTAGACCCTTCATCAGAAAAGAAGGGTCTAGGCCCGAAACGTCAGCCTCTCTGCTCCTATGATGCTGCTTGGCCTGCTGTGTTCATCCAGCCCTGCACCTTGTTGTCTTGGATTCTCCAGCATCTGCAGTTCCTACCACCTTTTAAATGAGATATCTTAGGTTATTGGGCTGGAACTCAAATTTGCCTTTTTGTAAAGTTACACTTTTTTAAATCTTCCAGTGGCAGCAAAAATTACTGTTAATTTAACAGTAGAACAAATTAGTTAGTGCGTTTTTTTTTGAACAAATAAATATCAAAGCTAAGATATGCTCACTAGTTATTTGAGGAGAGTGTACAGACAAGTCCTCATTTTTAATAGCAACTCTACTCCCTTGTGTATTGGAACTTTAAGCTAGGAATCTTCATATTGGCCTGAGGATAGAGGGCTACTTCATCTGCTGAAAATCAGGATATATAATATTCAGTTTTCAAACAAAAAACACAAAAACAGGTTGATGTTTTTGAGTATCTTTGATGGTCAGGCCATGCTGTAGGATGTTTATTTTGTCATTTGCATTTGTGGTGCCCTTTGAGTAAATGAACATCCATTGAGCTGCATAGCAATTTTCTTTGAATACATTCTTGTGTATTAGAAAGGACAGATTCAACACTGTTTAATTAGTGGTGGAGTGCCATACTAAAAGTTTCTTAATTTCATGAAGCATTAAAGTAGGGGGAAAAAAGCTTAACCTACATAATTTCTCACTTGTGTTTGCCATGAAGAAACAATTGGAGATATTTTGCATTTGTGCTTTGGTATTATCACAGACCTTTTAAGAAAAGCAATCAAACTTAAAGGAGTTGTGGGAGGATGGGGCTCATGTCAAGATGGAATCAGGCAGGAAAGTAGAGTTGAGAATTTGATCGGGTCAGGAAGTCTTATGAATGGTGCAGGTTTGAGGATAATGGCTTGCACGTTTTTTTTCTTGTGCATTTCTGTAACTCACTAAATGAGCTCCCTACTATAAACCCACTGGTCACAATTCTGAAATTCAACTATATTGAAATATTTTGTCTCTTATTGTACAGATGGGATTAATTTTATTTTTGAACTTGCCAATTAGTCAAGTTCAGTGATTCAGGCAACATCTTGAATTGGAAGGTAGCTGTAGCATATTTTCCAGCACCTTGCTTCAACCCTGTAACCTGAAGATGGACTGACCATAAACAGCTTAATTGTGGAAAATGGAGGTTTGGAAACATATCTAGAGCCACTCAGGTGGTTCAGTAAATATGGGGCAAGCATGAAATTGCAGTGCAGAAGTGGAGAAGATTGGAGATGTGATGGCCAAGGAATGGCAGGGGTAGTGGATGTGATTAGCTTAGTGAATTTTTTTTTTAATCTAACCTCAATTCTGTATTTTTCCTTTAGGATAATATGCAAAAACATCACAATCAAAATACATATCTATAGCCTTGGTGTATTTTTGGACTCCTTTTTCATTGGCTACAAGTCTGACTTTCTGTCAGGACCATTTTGAGGCTTATCATTACTGGACTCATCATTACCTGCCTACATTTTGATACATCGTGAATTGTCTTTTTCACAATTTGCTTAAAAGCTGGATCCAGAGTGCCCAAAAACTCATCGAAGTGCCTTCAGTTTTTGAAGTTTATTTAAACTTTTTGGAGTACAGCAGTAGTACGTAAGTTTTAAAAGTGTCATATACAATATGTCATGTTCCTGTTTTGTACAGAATGTGTGCTTGTTGATAGTGAAAGTATATGTTTACATACGATATTGTTATTGAACGTGTTAAAACTTTGGTCCTTCACTTTCCAATAACTCTTCTAGAATGTGCATCCAAATGGTTTCACTCCATGTGTAGCAAGTGGACCAACTTTACGTCTTTCTGGCATTTATACATTAGTCATTTGTTAGTCTTTCTTCATTAAAGCTGAAATTGGATATAATTTAAGCATTTTTTGCCTTTGATGGCTAGATGGAAATGCTTGATTTCTGGCCAAAAAAAAGTTTTTGGAAAAATCTCCTGAATTGCACCTGTACTACTTAGTCTTACTAGTCCCCTTTTTCTGTTAATGCTGAGTATAAGATACTGATTTAGAAACCAATTTATTAAACAATGCAAATGTGTTCAGTGGTACTCCTTGCAACATTCAGATGATTGGGTAATTACATAACTGAGGCTCGACACTACTTTTGAGCCATGAAAGTCGAAATAGTTTTTGTGCTGTACTCTGTTCTTTCCATACACCCAGTTCTTTTGTGGTTTTCCCATGGTACACAGCAGTGCAAAATGTGAACAAAGTAGGTATGCTTTAATCTATTTCTACAACTTATTAGAACGTTGAATTTTATTTTAGCAGGCTTCTTTGCCCATAAAGAAGAAAAATGATTCCTAATGGATACTTAGTTTTTGAAGATGAGAATTTCATTGAGTCATCTGTGGCCAAACTCAATGCTCTGCGAAAAAGTGGGCAGTTCTGTGATGTTAAACTGCAGGTATTCATAAATTGCTCATTCTTAAATTTCTGTTTAAGAAATATATGTTCCAAAAAGGGAGGCAATGGCCTCGTGGTATTATTGCTAGACTGTTAAGTAGAGAGACCCAGATAACGTTCTGGGGACCCAGGGTTCGAATCCTGCCATGGCAGATGGTGGAATTTGAATTCAATAAAAATATCTGGAATTAAGATTCTAATGATGACCACGAATCCATTGTTGATTGTTGGGAAAAACCCATCTGGCTCACTAATGTCCTTTAGGGAGGGAAACTGCTATCCTTACCTGGTCTGGCCTCCATGTGACTTCAGACCCACAGCAATGATGCCTAGCCAGCGATGCCCTCATCCAGTTAATGAGTAAAGAAAAAAAAAAAGTAATGGTACACATAATCAATTCAACAAAATTAGAATTCCCTTCTATTTTAGTTTATATTTATTACTGATGTTTTTTCCTCCTTCCATTACCTTTTGTTCTTCCAAAAAAAAATTTGTATTTTGATGTTAGTCCACAGGTGCCCTCTGGCACCTCAAGTGACCGTTCTTGAGTTGAATATAGGTTATAATTCAACAATCTAAGTTGAACCAGAACTTGTCTGAACATGCACCACATTAGAAGCCAATTCTAATTTTAACTTGCCTTGCATAAAAACAGGATAGTTCTGTCCAAAAATGTAGTTATTTGGGGATATGACTGGAATTTGTTCTGATTTTCATGATTTGGATTGGGGAAAAAAGACAATGGTTTTTGCTTTTGAAATTTTAAATTGATCATTCCATGTTTGTTAATAAAATGGGATTACACTTCAGGGAAATGACTTGTGACAGCTTGTGAATCTGTAATACCGAATATCAAATGATCATTTAACTTGGCTACAACCAATCTTGGAACCAATTGTATTTTGGGGGAAAAAGTGCACTGTTAAATGGGAAGTTTTTAACATTAATTCGTGCTTTGAAATGTTTTTCTTATTTAAGGTGTGTGGACATGAGATGCTGGCTCATAGAGCTGTTCTTGCTTGCTGTAGTCCTTACCTATTTGAAATTTTCAACAATGATAGTGATCCCCATGGGTTTTCTCATGTGAAGTTTGATGACCTAAACCCAGCTGCAGTTGAAATCTTGATGAATTATGCCTACACTGCACAGTAAGTGGTGTTTGTGAAATTTATGACTGGTTATTTTTTCAAAATAAAAAGGTTGTCAAGCACTGAGATGACTGTCAAAGAAATTACGCTTTGGAAAAACTTTTTAATTCCAGTTAGTAAGGCAAGTTAAATCAGAGTATAAAATCAAAAGCAATGTAAATGGATTATTTTTGCAACATGTGAGAACAAGATTTGAATCTTTGCATTCTCCTTAAATTCTGATCTGGCAGGGTAAATTCTCAGAGTCTATGCTGTATGTATTCAGCAGTTCAACTGTTTGAATTAGAAGTTGCGGGGTGGTGCGGTGCTCAGTGGTTAGCACTGCTGCCTCACAGCGCCAGGGACCCAGGTTCAGTTCCACCCTCGGGTGACTGTCTGTGTGGAGTTTGCATATTCTCCCCGTGTCTGCGTGGGTTTCCATTGGGTGCTGCGGTTTCCTCCCACAGTCCAAAGATGTGCAGGCTAGGTGGATTGGCCACAGTAAATTGCCCATAGTGTTCAGGGATGTGTAACTTAGGTGTGTTGTAGGGGGATATGTCTGGGTGGGATGCTCTGAGGGTCGGTGTGGACCTGTTAGGCTGAAGGGCCTGTTTCCACACTGTAGGAATTCTGAGATGTTTAGGGCCTTTTCATCTAGCTACTAAAAAGGGGACCCTTTCGTGGCTAAGTAGTTGTGCCCCTACCCCTGGACTAGGAAGCCTGGGTTCAAGTCCAACCTGCTCCAGAGATGTGTAATGACATCTCTGAACAGGTTGAATAGGAAGAAGTTTTTGTTTTTATCTAATTTAATCGAAGAAGTAAAGAAACACCCCACCTCCAACAGTTATTCACCTTGGTTCATGACCAGTTGTTTTTAGTTGAGCCCTCTGTTTTGCTTGTTAACCTACATAAGCTTTAGCAAGTTGTATTTGTGATTTGGTGAACCACTTAACTTGTAAATCAAATTGTGTACATGTTGTTATAGTCAGGATGAGTTGCTTGCTTTGATTTGGCAAAATGCTGCTTTGGTAGGAATTTATGAAACGATTCCCTTAAAGTAAAATATCTTTGTATGCAATCCTTATCTCAACATCTGTTCAACCCTCATTTGTTCATCTCACTGTTATCGACTATTTTCTCTAGTGGTTCTACATTTTGTTTTTCTCAGTTTTCCCATTCTGTTTCAGTCAAGTTAATTGAGAGTATCTCATTTCACTACGTGCAGAATTAATTTGTAGTGAAGAACGTCAGTGGACTTGATTTATTTAAAATTTGAATTTGCAGACTTAAAGCAGATAAAGAACTGGTAAAAGATGTGTATTCAGCTGCCAAAAAACTGAAGATGGATCGAGTGAGGCAGGTGTGTATGTCTGTGCAAATGGTAGTCGGCCAGAAAGTTGGCTTTTGGGGAAAGGATTTTTGAGACTTGGCTAAAATGAAATTGTCCACTGCTTTAACTTGTTATGGCTATGAGCTAGAAATTCTTTGAACCACTTTCAGGGGAAAAAAAGGAGTTATCATCTGTTATTTTCACAGTTGGATTAATTCCATCTTCCTCCTCTTTAATGATTTTTTTTGGGTGAAAAATCTTGGAGTTTTATTTTGTTTTAACTAGTTAAACTTAGATGTAACGGGTGTTCAGAAATAATCAGTTATACTAATATCTGTAATGAGTGCTGTGTAGTGAGAGAAGCTACTATAAGTGTAATCCATTAAACCAAAGAATATTGCTTTGTATTTGTAAAACTCTGCAGGGTAATAATACTGATATTGGTGGGCAGATCAAAGTTTTTTTTTTTTTTTCCCCTTGACACTTCATATTAAATATTGCCACCTAGTTAATGACACTGCATTTGCTGAGAAGTTAAACTAATGCAAAAATACCACACTTATTATTTTTCAGGATTTCTGTATGCTTAATTACATAGAATTTCAATTATTCTGGCAATTGTGTTTAAAGCAGACAAGAATGTCTTTTTACATTGAGAATATAAAGGTGAAAGGGCACTTGGTGCTTTTATGCAGCTCTAAATTACAGTATACTTGTGCCTATTCCATGAGGATTTAAATTTCCCTTGGTTTACATTCATTGTGGCTAGTATTTGTTTAACTCCTGCTGTGTCACTACCCCCTCACCACATTGAATTGTTATAACAAACTGTGAATTTGTTCTAATATAACTTCGTTAGGTTTGTGGTGATTATATACTGTCCAGGATGGATGTCCAGAATTGCATTTCTTATCGAAACTTTGCCAGCCAAATGGGAGACACTCGGCTTCTGGGCCAGATTGACAGTTGCATTCAGGAAAACTTGTTGGAGATTTCAGAGCAAGATGAATTTTTAAAACTTCCACGACTAAAGGTAAACCAAGTCGAAATTGCTATCATCCTTTCTTAAATCTAAGATAGTTTGAACTTGCTATTTTCAAAGCACAGCATAATTGCTGTTTATTATTGACTCCTGTTGAACTTTTTTCCTGTATGGAAGAACAATGTTTGGCTATAATGCTTGGATTTTGTTCTATTTGTTGTATCCTTTTTTAACCCTAGCTGTAAACATACTAACTGCATTTGGATACTTAACTACTTTTCATTTGAATCTTTTTTCTTTTCAGTTGGAGGTGATATTGGAGGAAAATGTCTCCTTGCCAAGCAATGGTAAAGTTTACACAAAGGTAATCAACTGGGTGCAACGTAGTGTCTGGGAGAATGGAAAAAACCTGGAAGAACTGATGGAAGAGGTTAGTATAAACAAAAAACAAGTGTTTATGCTTATGTGGAGGCTTGCATTATTACATAAACTGTGATCCTAAAGAATTTAAATTTTGCTGTAGGTGCCCCTAAGCTGAGAAAGTGGGGTGTGAAGGTGAGCAGTATAAATTGTTAAGTCTTTTTTTTTTCCCCCCTGCTATGATGCCTTTTATTTTTGGGAATCTGTTTTTGGAGCATTTGTCTTGCAATGAAGGGAAAAAAAGCTTTAGAGACAGGGAGAAAGAGGTACTTTTCTATGTTTAATTGCTTCCTTCCACAGCTAATCCATGTGAGTAAGTACAATATTCTAATTTCTGTCCCTCCCAATTGATTTTTATTTCCTTAGGTTTAATCTAACAAAAGTAGGATACTTCAAGCCTGAAGAAAATGGAAGATGCTGCGAGGGTAGTGACTCATAAGGAAGCAGCGGCCTTTCCCTAAAGTCTGCAGAATTTTGCTTTGGGCAAGAGTTGATTTAATGGTGTTTGCTCCTTTGCAGGATTATTAAGGTTACTTACATTAATAAGTTGCAACATTGTAGCAGAATCTGACTAAAATTGCTCTGTTGGGGTGGTTTCTGGAAAACATTAATTATAGAAAATGTTACCATTCTCTAGGGGTAGTAAAAAGGCTTTTTAAAGTCGGTAAGGGGACTGGGAATATTTACCTGGTAAGTCATGTTTTCTAATGGAAATTCTTCCAATTAATGTTGCACAGGCCATGAACTCTATCCATTACATAACTTTAAACCATTATTTGGAGGGGGCATGGTAAATGTGAGATTACTTGGAGCAGCAGCACAATGATGGGGGAAATATTGCGCATCTGGTTGGCAGACAGTTGTGTGGAATTTTATAGCACATAAACAGGCCCTTTGGCTCAATGTGTTGGCTCCATGTGAGCCTCCTTCCACCTTCATCTTTTTTTTGTTCTTTTTCTCCTTTTTATGTACTTATGCTACTGCTTGCATTGTATGCACACTAGGTCTTTACATTTTTCCCTTATTTTTGTTTCCTATTCCAACACAGTTCAGATTTTAATCTTTTTTTTTCCAGAAAGTTTCTGAAGTGCTTTTTTTCTGGCTGAGAGCACAATTATTGAATGATTATGGGAAAACTGGAAGTATTCATTTCAAACAACAGTTTTTATTTGGTTATTGTGCAGAACTTAGAAATTTAAGACTAGATCAAATTGTGCAACCGTTCACTACACGTACCAGAGGCTCACTCCTTTTAGTCTTGTTATTCATGCTGCTATATATTGTACTTCCTCTTAGATACAAGATCACTGAAGTGGACTTCCTAGTTGATCTCGCAAAAGTGCAAAATGAAATATTCCTAATGGATTAACATGTAGAGCTCTACCTTTTTAATAAAATGTACTTGCTGTTGCTATTTCTCTGACATAATGCAGCAATTCCACTTGAGCAGACTAAGTAGATACTGTTGATTTGAGGACCAGTTGGAATTGAGATTATAATTTTGAGCGAAGAGAAGTTTGAACAAAATTTCTTGCAATTTTATGGCTTTAGTATTTTTAAAATTCTGTATCCAATAATAGGCAGAACTATTGATGTGGCAGCATTGAGTATTGACAGAAACAGTAATGCGATATGCAAAAATTAAGTTTTTGCATCAGTGACGTGCAAAATAGTGTTGGTCTAGTTCAGTGGGTGGAGAGCTATCTGAGCAAGGTCCATCTGGACATGTTGAGAGATTGTTCTCAAATAACCATTTATTTAAAGAGGATCATGGGGGAAGGGAATGTTTTATTTTTGTGATTTGCTAGCCAAGCTAGGTAGAACCCAAAAAGTCTGTACCAGTTGGAACATTTAATACATATGTGGTAGGTAGGATTTTCTGTTTTGGAGAGAGCACAGTAATCCCGAGGTGCAACTGCCAACGTTTCTGAATCTGTTAGTGTTTGAGTGATGAACAAGTGCTGATTTCCATATAGCTCTTTTATATCTAGATTGTGTAATACGTTGCTTTAGAACTTGACCCAGATTTAAAGATTGTCTTCGCCTTTTTCCAGGACTATTTTCAGCTATTGCTTATCCTGTGGAGTAGTCTTTCATAACAATCTAACTGCTTGTAGATACAGGATTAAATCAGGTGGCCCTTTGCATCCTAGATTCACCCAGATTGCAAATTTGAGCTTTAAAACAGGATAGTCTTGAATAACCTGCATGTCCTTTTGAAGGAGAAAAGAGATAAAACTAAAAATTGCCCAGTCAATATTTTTTCACCTTCTTTAAAGGCCAACTACTTGTAATCTCTACATTGTAAGGAAGTGATTGTCTTATTGTCTTATTCTGGAGTTCCTGTATTTACCTTGCACGATTCTCCCTAGCAGCCTGAGAAACTTCTACAGTGCAAAAGAATACTCATGTCTCATTTTTGTCAGTGGATTTCTTACACTTTAGGTATCGAAAGGAACTAAGGGTGCAAAGAATTGATTATCATCTGTTTACTTAGAGTTTCTACCATCGTGCAATGACTTAAATTTTCTGTCAACCAACTGCAGTCCTCTTCAAGAAAGCAGAGACCTTCCAGGACTAAAGAACTAAAAATAACCAAGAGCTTGTGTGAACGAACTTGTTGCTATGGAACAGTAGCCACATGGGTGTTTGTTGCTGTTTTGCAGGTTCAAACCTTGTACTACACTGCTGATCACAAAATGCTTGATGGGAGCGTACTAGATGGACAGGCTGAAGTGTTTGGCATTGATGATGACCACATTCAGTTTGTACAGGTACTGAATACTAAGGGGTGCACATATGAAAATTAGTTGGGATGGTATGTTCAATTCCCACTAATCAGGCTAGCACAGAATTTTTATTTTGCTTATCCAGTCAGTGTAATGCAGGTTTTGAGCTGTTCATCTTGCATAGTGTAAAGCTGTAGGATGTGGGACTTAGAAGTTGGGTCGAGATACTGCAGAGGTGTGCTGCCCAATATATTGTAAAAAAAACCTGTCTTAAGATGTTTTCCCTCACTGACCAGATCCTTCCTTAGCACTAAAATAGAGATCTATAACCTGTTGAGCTCTGGTTAGAACAGTTCTTAGTTGTTTCTAGAATGATCTGATGTGCATATTGGGTTATTTCCTCCTGCTTTTCAGGAGATGCTAACATTCAGTTGGCACCAACCTGAATAGCACAGATTTGTAGGGTCCTACTGGGAGATTTTTAATCAGTGTGTGAATATCCAGTGGAGACATAACAAATCTATATAGTGCTGTTTTACCACATGGTTTAATCAACTGTCCAGTGTTAGCCTGTGTTGTGTTTAGTTTTGGTACTTTTATTGTGGTTTTTTTAGTGCCTTTTTTTATATGCTTTAAAGATGTTGGTAATGGTGTTCATTTGTTGGTGGTTATTTCAATGCAAATGGTTTGAGGGAAGTGAATGGATGTTGTTTGTTTTGGAAGTTGATAGCAGTAGAGTTTCTTGCATAAGATTAAGTAACTTCTGGTATGTAGGAGGAATAGGGTGTGAACGTAGAAGATGAATGCAGGTGTAGCTTGGCTAGGTTTTCTAGCTGCCCATTTGATTTTGCAGAAGACATCTCCGCGGGAGAACAGCCACCGACAGATACATAGCATGTCTTCTGGAATTCTGAGTACTCCAGTGCAAACAAACAAAGATGAGTGGAAAATCATTGCATCGGAGAAAACAACATGTAAGTTACCCATCTACAGCAATCTTATTGGGAACATTCTGCTAATCAGTTTTGAGGAAGAAGAAATTGTAATTGTTTTGCTCTGAAAGTATGCAATTCTGCTTTAAATTTCTTGGAGTGGGCTGTATAGCTTGCTGAGGGGGTCAAAAATTTGAATTTGCCCTGCTATCCTATCTAGGTGTATTGGAAATGTTTTATTCCCCATATTGGATGCATGGCTGGATGTATAGACACCTGCCTACTTGCTGACAAGTCATTTTACTTTGTCCTTCAGGCACTACATATCTTTGTTTGGCTGTCTTAAACGGTGTGCTGTGTGTCATTTTCATTCATGGCCGCAATAGTCCCCACAGTTCACCCGTCAGCACTCCATGTCTAACCAAGAGTATCAGTTTTGAGGTTCAAGTTGAAGATGGCAAGCTCTTGCCCCCCATGCAGTATGCCCGCTCTGGTCTAGGAACAGCAGAGCTGAATGGCAAACTCGTTGTTGCTGGTGAGTCCAAATTTGTGTTCCAAAAGTTTTTATATAAACAAACGAAAGGGCATTTTTCGTCTTGATTTTTAACCCAACCCCACAAGTTTTTTTTTGTGCAGTAGATTCAGAGTTATCAGTGCCTTTTACTCAGTCATTCTTTGTAAATAAGCCTAAATCCGTACTTTCCAGCGCACACACAGTTGTGGATGCTGAGGCCCAGTGTCTCAGACCCAGGATGTTGCTGTGGGAGCTACTCCAGGGTAATGACCTAGGTGTAGCTGCTTCATTGATGATCTTCCTTCCAACTAACGTAAGAACTGTGGATAAGAGAAAAATGCTTGTTTTGTTTGTTTGTGTTTGTTTTTTGTAATGTTAGCAGCTACTGAAAGAAACTTTGCTCATATGCAGCAATACCCAGACAATTTAGGCTCGGCCTGATAAGTCTCATGAGGTATTTGCAAAAAAAAACAAATCTGCTAATGGGTTAATGGATTTATCATTCCTGAATCCACATCATCAACATCCTGGAGATCACCATTGACCAGAAGTTGAACTGGACCAGTTGTATAAATATTGTGGGTACAAAAGCAAGTCAGAGGTTGGGGATTGTGCAGTGAATAACTTGCCTCATCGCTGCCATCTACAAGGTACTGGTCGGGAGTATGATGGGTCTGAAACTTGTCGTAAACTTAGAAAGGAGACTAAAAGTTTACAAAGAGTATTGGCTAAAGTGGACGGGTAAAAACGAGCTAAAAAAGTGAAATAATATATCTCTGTTTAGCCTGTTTTGACTAAATTACAAATGTCTGTCTCCATGTCTTAGACTCCAGAAGTTGACATTTTATGTTGTGAAAACTTAAAACAGTCACATAGTCTTTGGTACAGTTATATAGACTTTATTCTGACAAGCTGGCAGACACCCCTTCTATTACAATGTTTTTGCAATTCACTTGGCATGAGCTCCTTAATTTACATCCCTATTGATAAATTGGGCTAAACATGTTCTGCAGATGTCCCTTTCACGTTCACATTAGCTCTGATATTCGCTCCTACTTGATTCCCTGATATCACCCTGATACTTTATAAATCCAAGCTGTGAAGGTTAGGCAGCTTTGCAAGCTTGCATTTTCATATTCTAAATGGCCTGTAGTATGGGTTATATTTCCCTTTGTGCTTAGAGAAAGTGCTCATACTGATGTTTTGTCTATTCCTGAATTAAATATTGAACTTCATCAATTGTCTCACTCAAATTGTGAGAACATATTGTGCGTTCTTTCATATGTAGCAGTTTGTACAAACCGCGGATATATTGTATCCTCATCAATAATATCAACTATTGTAACCACTTTTCTCTTTTTAACATATTTTCCACAAGTCTTTCATAGACCAAAGCAGTTGGTAATCTCAATATAATATGTAGCTTTTATTTTAATGAAGTGTCTTGCTCAGCTCAAACTTTTTTTTTGCTTGTTTCTTTTACAGCAAACAGACCTTAAATTGCATCTAGTATATAGCTTCAAGCTATAGACTTTGAATGCCTTTTTGTGCAAGGCGGTCGAAGTTACAAGACCAGTTCTTTTGTCTTAAATTTTCTTAAAAGCAGTATTCAACAATTAAGCTGAAGTAAAAGACAGCTAACGCAAAATCCTAAAATATTACTTCGAACCACCATAAGTCTGAAAATTACTTGAATCAAAATCTTACTGCTGGATGAGGTAGATATTGAGAGGATGCTTCTTTAGATGAAGACCCGTGGGACTTCTCCTTAAAAATAAGAGATCTCCCATGTAAGACTGAAGAGCAGTTGCTTCAATTGGTTGTTAGCCAAGGCTGTCGTTGAATATCTTCAAAACAGAATTAGATTTTTGGTCTACATAGTAGTCTGAGGTTATAGGGGCAGGCATGAAAATGGATTTAAGGCCACAATAGATGACTTATGATCTTGATGAATGCGGAGCAGCTCAGAGCGAAAGGGCCTACTCTCTTTGTTTATGTTCATACACTTGCACTCAACCGGGTAAAGTGAGAGCATTTATTCTGGGTGTACCCTACCAGAGCGTTTCTTATCATATTGACATAACATTAGATTATGGCAGCAGCCCTTTCATTCATGTTTTATGATTGAACAATTACTGTCTTTGTTTTTGCCATTCTCCATTGATTATTTTTGTTTTCTCCCACTGCTTTTAAGACTAGCTGTAATTTGCCTTTTGAATGAAATCAATTTGAACAAATTTATAAAACTAAAGTTATAAATTTTGAGAATCTCTTCTACATTGCAAAATCTTCCATATAGATTGCTTTCTGTGCCACTTATTTATGTACTCTAATGCCTGAAATTTATCATGACTTGTTTAGGTGGCTACAATCGTGAGGAGTGTTTAAGAACAGTAGAATGCTTTGATCCTGCCACGGATGGATGGATTTTCATTGCTCCAATGAGGACTCCGCGTGCAAGATTTCAGATGGCTGTGTTGATGGTAAATGGGCAGAAGAAAATGACTATTTGTGACCATTTGAGATTATAATCTCTTCTATAATAGCTGAGCATTTCTATTGGTCATACTGTATTTTAAACTCCAGAGCATGTTTGATTTATAACATGTTTTTGGAATTAATTTTAATGAATTTAGTTTATCAATTTGCTCTCATTAATGCTTAATTTCATCTTAGTTAAATCTTCTTCCAAATGCTAAAGATTTGTCTTTTTTTTGGTTGTTGCTTAGTGGGGGTATTTTTATCCTGTAGGGCCAACTGTATGTAACTGGTGGGTCCAATGGCCACTCGGATGAGCTTTGCTGTGGTGAGACATATAATCCAAATACCAATGAGTGGACCCCTGTGCCAGAGCTCCGAACCAATCGTTGTAATGCAGGCAAGTAGGCAAGTGTTTTGTAATGTAATAATGGCTGACTTCTTTGATACATGGCTCCTGACAGATCTCTGATTGGTTGGCAGGTGTCTGTTCTTTAAATGGAAAGTTGTATATTGTTGGTGGCTCGGATCCATATGGACAGAAAGGATTGAAAAACTGTGATGCCTTTGACCCAGTATCAAAAACCTGGACAAATTGTGCTCCTCTAATTACACGTATGTCAATTCTATGTAAAATGCCATCTGTAAACAAAAAAAGTTGCTGATTCTTAACAGACATTTTGATGTAAAGTTGACTTGCAAGATGTTACATAAATCAAGCTTGTATATAAAAGTCACAATTGAAAAAAATCTTCATTGTCACTGTTTTAAAACTCTATTCCTTTGTTGCTTTTTTTCTGAAACTTCTGTACAAGTTGTATTAATTCCAAATTATTGTTTGAATATTAGGTAGACATCAAGCTGCTGTATGTGGACTGGATGGATACCTATATGTAGCTGGAGGTGCAGAGTCCTGGAACTGTCTGAACACTGTAGAACGCTATAATCCTGAAAACAACACATGGACTCTTGTTTCACCCATGAATATGGCTCGCCGTGGAGCAGGAGTAGCTGTGTATGATGGTGAGAACAAATATATAACTTTCAGTTGGCAAAATGTATCAGCATGTTGAAGTGTACAATTTCCATTTCAATGACAGTGGAGGTATAGTATAAAAGGTGGGGATGCAAGCGTGCCCAAATCTCAAAGAAACAAAAATTTTTTTATTGTATGAGAAAAGGGCATTGATTCGTCAACCACATTTGGTTCTTAATCGATAAGATGTTGTGATGGAGCCTGCACCAGGAAGCGCGCGTCCCTTATGCTTCTATGCGTAGAATTAGAGTTGCATGTCTTTGCATACGTTTTTATTGTAGGTAGAGAGCAGTTAAGAACAAACTATATGCTAGGCTTTGTTTTTGTACTCTGCACCCCTATCAATCAAGAGGTTATGCTGAACTTGTATAAGATATTAAATGCCTGCGCTGCATACAGTTTTGGGCTTCACACTTGAAGAAGGAGATGAATGCATTTGCAGAAGTAGTATAGAAGAATTATTTCCAGGAATTAGAAACTTCAATTATGAAAGAATTGGGAAAATTGGGATTCCTTTTGCTCTCCGAGGACAAGGCTACAAGGGGATTTGATGCAAGTTTTCAAAATTAAGACATCTGGACAGATTAAATGGGGAGAATATATTAATACCTTGGATAAGGAAAGTGAATGTATTATAATCTAAGTGCGCAGGTGGCCACAAATAGAAAGGAAAGTGTTGAGGCTGACAGTCTGTGGAGGAATTTAGATAGGTTGTGAGTGGGCAAAAACTTGGTAGATGAAATATAATGTGGGGAAAATGTGAAGTCACGCTATTCTGGCAGGAAGTTGAAATTGAGAAAGACTGCAGAGGGAATTTAGGAATCTCGACTTAGTGCAGAAGCAGTCATGCAAAGATTGGAAGCCATGACCCTCACCCGCATACAGTCAAATCTGTGGATACAATATGTGGGTGATACACTTGTCTTCATTAAATGCACTAAGTTAGAGACACAGCATCTCATCAACATATTCACCAGGATCAAATTCACAGGAGAAGAAGAAAACAACAATCAACTTCCATTCTTAGACGTCCGGGTAGAATGAATTGACAAACTGGGAATTCCAAGCCACAGTGTACAGGAAGGCAACTCAAACTGACCAAATCCTCAATTTCCACAGCAATCACCCCAACATCCACAAACAAAAGTGTGTAAGGACACTAGTTAAATGGGCCGCAACACACCTGAATGTCGCAAGGAGGAAGAGCACCTATGTAAGGTTTTCACTATCAGTGGATACCCCACCAACTTCATCCACAGATGCGTTCCAGATAGACAACACCAAGAGGACACAATACAACCTAATACACTGGCCGCACTACTGTATGCCAAGAACGTATTGGAACTGACAACGAGATTCCTACTACTACTAGGAATCAGGGTAGCACACAAACCCACAGTCACATGACGACAAATTCTGTGACATGCAGGACCAGTGTAGTGTACAAAATACCATGCAAGGACTGCCAAAAACATTACATTGGCCAGACAGGAAGGAAACTAGCTGTCAGGATACATGAACAGCAGCAGCAAAACGACAATGCACTTTCCCTCATTTCAGTACACTCGGACAACGAAGGCCATCAATTTAACTGGGACAATGTGACCATCCTAGCTCAAGCCAACCACAGACATGCATGGGAATTCCCAAAGGCCTGATTCTCCACCCATAGTGCAATCAATAAACATGTGGAATTAGACCCCATATACAAACCCTTGCAAAAAAGAACTGGAAATTACACAAAACACCTCAACAGACCAGATCATAAATACTGAGCGGAGTAGAACAAACTTGCTTCATCGGAGGCTGCACTGATGTTACCTAGCATGGTGACAAAATGTCAGAACTATAACTGGCCAGCAAGTCGACAACCTCGCCCACAACCTGAGCTACAAATCATTGCAAGAATCTGCAAATCACCATCGATGAATCTCAAAAAACTAGCAACTGAGCTTGGCAGGGAATGGGGAAGTCACATGACCTTTGTCTCAAATGCAAAGAAGGGATATGAGAGCCTTGGCAGAGAAGGTTAAAGATAATCCAAAAAAGATTCTACAGATACGTTTAAGAGCAAAAGAGCAGCCAGAGAGAGAGGAGGATTCCTTTAAAGATCCGCAAGATTGTCTTTGTGTCCAATCTCAGATGGAGAAAGATGAAATGAATACTTCACGTAAGTTTTTACTGTGGAGAAAGAAATAGAGGCTAGAGAACTCCAAATTGATGTTTTGAGAACAGTTCACATTACAGAAGAGGAAGTGCTGGACGTCTTAGAAAATATAAAGGTGAATACATCTCCAGGACCTGATCAAAGTGTATCCCAGACATTGTGGAAAGTTAGGGAGGAAATTGCAGGAACCTGGCAGAAATATTGTAATCACTTTCGCCATCCTCCAGTTGTGTTTATGTAATGTTTGTGTAATGTCCATGTTTGAGAGGCTGTAAGGAGAAGCCTGGAAACTAAGCTTGCAAGTGGGTAAGTTGTTGGAGGTGATCCTGAAAGATAGGGTTTATGCATTTGGAGAGGCAGTGATTGATTAGGGCTAGTCAGCATGGTTTTGTGCGAGGGGAAAAATCATGTCTCTCAAACTTGATTTGAGGAAGTAACCAAGAAGACTAAGGGTGGAGTGGTAGACATTGTTTACATGGACTGTAGTAAAGCCTTTGACAAGGATCTGCATGGTAGACTAATTGATAAAGTTAGATCACAAGGGACTTAAGGTGAGCTTGTAAATTGGATACAAAATTGGCTTTATGGTAGGTAACTGAGGTGGTGGAGGGTTGTGTCTTTTGGACTGGAGGCCTGTGACCAGTGGTGTTCCTCAAAGATTGGTACTGGGGTCCACTTTGTTTGTCGTTTATATGTTTTATCCAAATCCTTCATACAAGAAGCATGATTAGCAATTTTGCAGATGACACCAAAATTGGTGCTGTAGTAGACAGTGAAGGTTATCTAAGATGATAGAGTTCTTAATCAATTGGGTTAATGGGCTAAGGTGTGGCAGATGGGGTTTAATTTGGATAAGTGCGAAGTATTGCATTTTGGGAAAACAAACAAGGACAGGACTTTGTACAATTAATGGTAGGGCTCGGGTAGTTCTGTAGAACCGAGACCTAGGAGATCAGGTACGTAATTCTTTGTCTACCTGTGACACAAATTTCAATGGTTAAAAAGGAGTTTTGCACGCCTGCCTTCATTGCTCAGATCTTTGAGAATAGGAGTTGGGACGTCATGTTGAGGTTGTACAGGATGTTGGTGAGGCCTCTTCTGGAGTACTGTCCAGTTCTGGTTGCCCTGTTTTGGGAAGTATAGTATTAAGCTGGAGAGGGTTCAGAAAAGATTTACCAGGATGTTTGAAACGGAGAGTTTGAGATATGAAAATAGACTGGGACTTTTTTCACTGGTGTGTAGGAGGTTAAAGGGTGACAGTCTTTTGAGGTTCCCAAAATCATGAGGGGCATAGATATGTGAATGACAAGGGTCTTTTCCCTTGGGATAAGGAAGTTCAAAACTCGGGTGTATTTTTAAGGTGAGAGGAGAAGGGGGACAACTTTTAAAACAGTGGTTTGTTTGTGGAATGATCTTCCAGAGGAAGTGGTTGAATGCAGGTATAGTTACAACATTTAAAAATCATTTGAATAAGTACATGAATAGGAACAGTTGGGAGGGATACAGTCCTAGCACAGGCAGGTGGGACCAGTTTAGTTTGGGAACATGTTGGACCTAAGGCTCTGTTTTCTATGCTGTATTACTCTACTGCTATGAATGGAGTATAAAGGTAGAAATAGGGGGTTTTTCTAAAATTTCAAGGCACAGCTGGAATACTGAACAGTTTTTTGGGTGCTTATTTTGTAATGAAAGGTAGACTGCTATTAGAGACTGTCTAGAGGTTTGCTAGGCTGATCTCAAAGTATGAGATCAAAGGGTAAATGCTTTCTGACTGATCCCCATGTCCCACCCCAACAGGGCCTCGGCAGTGACTGAGTGAGTGGTGGGGAGTGTCTGTCAGTCTTTCCAGTCTTTTGAGAACTTCACAGGATAAATGTGTTAGGTATAATCTCAAAATAAGGGATTATTTTTATGACTGAGATGAGGAATTTCTTGGGTAGTGAATCTGCAAAATACTTTACTACAGAATGCTGTCAAGGCTGGGTCACTTAAAGGCTGAGAGATGTTTAATTGGTAAGTGCATTGAGGGTTCTGGGTGAATAAAGACAGGAAAATGGAGTTGAGGGTTATCGGAGCTTATTGAGTCTGCTCCGTCACTGAGCTGAGTTGCCTACTTATGGTCTTATTATTCTCTAGAAACTTCCTGTCTTGTTAAAAGGTTTGAGAATGAGGGGGTACAGGTTTATAAGAAATTTTCAAATCTAATGCCATAAATGGCTCCGGTCTGGAGTGTGCTGTCTGGCAGTCTTGTGGTGGTGGGTACAGTTGCTGGATTTAAGGGAAATATGGAGTTGTGGGAAAAGATGAGAATGGCACAAAGTCATAATGCATATTCAGAGAGTTAGTACAGAGTTGGTTGAGTAGCCTCCATCTACATCATAACAACTGTGATTATCGCTAGCAGTGACATTTGTATCTTGTATTCCTCATTGTGTGGTAGGTGCAGAGCACAAGGCTATCCTGAGGGATAATGACTATTCTAATCAAATTGTTGCTCACTATGTAGAATTTGTATTCATGAACAGGCCAAAGGCCCACTGCTTTTGCACCTGAAATTGCCCAGGTTACATCTACCTGCTCAAATAAGGTGTCCAAACAGTCCAAGCCATGTGAAGCTAGCCATTTCACAATATCTTCCTCTGCATATCATAAGTAGTATTTATTACAAATCACAACATGAATATGAAATTTAGTGCCAGTGTGAGCTTTTTAATTTACAATTTTAAACTGCAGTCCCATTTTTGTTTTATTAACCATTTTAGGCAAAAATATACAATTTGGTGTGGTAACTCTAGGAAACTACTTAATTTAAAGTAATACTTTACAGGTATACTGTGGCTTTTGTTTCCCAGTTCACTTGGGGTGTGGGGTTGACCCATTGTCTCTGGAGTTTTCGGCTTCCAAACGGACAGCTGTTCCACAAACTTCAGTTTCAAATTGTACATCTTGGACTTTCCAAGCCATGACTTACAGCATGAACAATGATGTTTATTACATTCTGATAAGCCGGGTGAGGGGAGACTCCTTTCTAGCTCAGGTTAAGGAATGTGATCAATCTGTGATTCATCCTTGAAGGTGATTGGACATTTGATGTCACCTCCCATTATCTTGTTTGTTTTGTTTCATTTTCTTTACCACCCTTCTCATACTTTTGACTCCTAACTAAACTAAGAGCCTAAGATAAAGGGTATTCTAATCTCCTCTTTGCCCATTTGTTTAGGGTCGGAAGATTGAGTTTAGGGTATCGGCCATCTGGGTTTGGTAGGATCAATGTCTGTTTTTTGGTCAAGTTCCTCATTAAATTAAACACTTATCAATTATTCTTTATTGTTCAATGTTTTTCTTGTGGTGTGGTCTTGTTTTTTTAAAACCAAAAACATTGATCTTTGCTATAATTAGGATTAAGGTTACAAGCAACTTTTTTGCTCTGTGCTGAGTGTATAGCATGTTTATTATAATAGAATTCATAAATATAAAAGGTGAAGTAATGAGGTTCTTGTCTGTTCGGTCAGTATGTACTCATGAATAAAGTCCAAAACATCTTGGTTACAAATTTAAAACATTTGCAGCTAATACTAATATAAAAATTACATGTAACCAAATAATTGCTTCTGTTCTGAATTTTAAAAAGTTAATGTAGAAGAGCTAGTAGTTTCTTCTTTTCACATCCAGTTAAACTGGCATGGTCCTTTCTCCATAATTTAATGTGTCAAGCATGTGTGCTCAAGTTCTCAATATAGCTCTGAAACAAAAATAACTGCGGGCAAGAGGCTCTTAGCATTTTGCCTTCACTAATTTAGTGTTACCTTTTTATTCTGTTCCAAACTCCAAGTGCTTTTATTTTGTCAAGTGAGGCTAAGTAAAGATCACAGGATATTGAAGTATTTAAATCTAAGTTACAGTTGAACAAAAAAGTCAATAGATTAATAGACTTGGTTTCATGTTTCACTTAGACTGTAACAAATCTCCCTTCTAGTCCTACACCAGGTACAATCAGTTTAAGATTCATTCATTCTAATACAGCTTAAGTTTCTGGAAGCTGCATATTCATATGCAGAAATCTGTCCTCCTCCAGCAGAGGTGGATGTGAACATTTGCCATGGCAACATCCTTACTATTCAGAACTGACTTGCCATTCTTCATACAATTTAAATTGGCAGAAGTTTGAAGGGACAATAAGCTTTAATGGCAGTACTTGGGAACATAGGCAAGTGTAGCCTGTTTAACCCCTTGGATCTTTTCTGCTTTTCAGTGAGATAAGGTTGATCTGTGCCCCAACTCCATACAAGCACCCTTACTTACTCTACAGCTCTTAAATTTATGTTGGCTGTTTAAAATTTAATCTAGCAAAGCAATTAAAACAGTTAAATTTGAACAGCTTGGATTTCCTCTTGAATTTTACCTGCAACAAATTAACCTTCCCTAGACCTAAACAGTTGAAATCTCTCAATCCTGTTTATAATAAATGAAATGAACATTGTGCCTAATAGATTCCACACAATTTACATTACCTCTGCCATTCTACTGAGGCCCTAGTTATAATGGAGAGCAGTACAGAATCAACTGCCAGTTGTTCTTTACCCTTCAGCCAACATTGAGTCCATTCTGATTCATTCCCTTTTAAGGATGGAGTCAGGTTCTAAAGTCCTAATCGTTGTTGTCTCAGCAATTGACTACTGTAATAATGCAATTAATTTTACAGGAAAAATCTTTGCTGTGGGAGGATTTGATGGAACCCATGCACTCAGCTGCGTTGAGATGTTTGATCCAGCCAAAAATGAGTGGAAAATGATGGGAAGCATGACATCAGCAAGGAGTAATGCTGGGGTTGCTGCTGTGAACAGGCTCCTGTATGCTGTGGGAGGCTTTGATGGCAATGCATTTCTGAACAACGTGGAAGTGTACAACCCAGAAACCAATGAATGGAGCCCATACACCAAAACAAATCTGTCCAGTTTATAAAGTTTAGCCTTTTCTTTGCAGCTTAAGTTTAGTGAAGTAATTTGTGTACTTGTTTTGGGGTGGGTGTGGTTGGGTGGGACGGGAAGGGGAGGGATGGAGAATGATTACAATTTGGATGTCTATGGTTGGGCTGTAGCTATTTAGAACAACTTAAAGCATGACTTCTGGGTTTTACTAGTAACAACAGCCACCTTTTTGGAATTGCTTATAATAATTACAATGAGCTGTAAATACTGTTGTCCCAGGATGTAGGTGTTTGTTGTGTATTCCAAGTGAGTTTATGGTTAAGTGCAAACCTGGTATGCAGAAAACAATTTCAAAATTTGGATAATAGGAAATATGTATTTTTAGAGCTTCCCCAGAGTTTTGTTTTGCAGCATTTGCACATTTTCATCATGAAGTTCTGGTTAGAAATGCAGCAGTTATGATAAATTTGAGATGGAGGGAAGGGACCAGGAAAGCAAAGAAGCAGGCGTTGTCTTTCTTGCCTCAAGTGTTTCAACTAGTCATGGATGTACTGACCAGCCTGCCAATTAATGCATTTTTGTTTGGATTAAATGTTTTATGATCACTTTTTATAACAATTTTTGTACCTGGATGAATATACTATATAAAATAAAATCAGATAGTGTTTTGAAACCATTTAAACTAAAGCTTACAACTAGATGAGGCATCAGAGTGGGACATTTAACCTCTTCAAGGAGAATTTTATGTATGTTTTGCCTCTGCTATAACTTATTGTACTGCGCTGTAAATGCTTGATAAACTTGAGGGTTTATTGGATGTGAAATTGTATTAGGATTCAAGTGAAGGATTGAAAAGCACCTGAGAGAGAATCATTTTGTTACAAGCTCTGTAGCTAACATTCCTAAAACATTAGACGACCTAGAAAATTAAATAATTAAACTCTTTGCTTCATGGGCTTTGTGTATTATTTTAAATGCATTAAAGTTATTAAGATTGTCAATTCTCTTATCAGTCCTTAGCCAGATTTGCTGACATGTTTGTGGATTACAAGTTTTTTTTTATTTTTTAAAATTTTAATTAAAAAGTGATAACTGTATGTACTAAAAATCCCATCTCTTATCCCTGCCCTCATTTAGATTTTTAATTTGCAGGATTCCAGCTCTTCGTAATTTGAAAAAAAATCACATGCTAAAGCCAAACACACTCGAACTCTTCAGTTTTTGGATGTGTTTTTAAGGGTAGGTCAAATGCAATGTAGTTTCCTTTTTAATTGCATTTGTTCATTAGAAGTTAGAGTTGTATCTAAATTCTCTAGTGTAAACATTGACTTACCTGAATCGAGATTTTAGAAAAAGAAAATCAGCTGACAAAGAAGTTAGTTGTGTTACTGCCACAATCTATTATGGTACCATAGTGCATCTTGCATTTGTTTTTATACACTAAAATTAAATAATGATTTCACATATCACACTCTTCATTCTGATGCTTTGAAATTAAAGACAATTATAAAAGAGCACAAAATTTCAAACTGTTTAAATTTGAAACTGCACTTATTTCTGTACTAAATTGAGTAATGGAAGATGTTTGTTCTGGTAGGCTTGGGCTATACAAGTTTCACTAAAATCCACCTTACTATTGC
This sequence comes from Rhincodon typus, assembly GCF_021869965.1. Taxonomy (NCBI): domain Eukaryota; kingdom Metazoa; phylum Chordata; class Chondrichthyes; order Orectolobiformes; family Rhincodontidae; genus Rhincodon; species Rhincodon typus. Next base: position 24,553,598 of record NC_063341.1, on the reverse strand, counting down.
TGACTCAAGACCTGTTCTGGTGAAGCTTTTTGTCATGGACTTACCAGGATAATTTGCAGGAAATCCCAAACTAATGTGAGAGTAATGTTATAATACTGAAAGTGCTCACTAGTTGACTGTGGACTCTTCTAGAAATGCTAGTGTGGAGTTAATAATCAACAGCTGACTGCCAAGTTTGGTCATACAGGCCTCAGTCTTACATACTAGAAACTACATATTAAGAGTACTGATCAGAATGCGTATACACCATCTGGCTTTCACCAATTTTGTTACATGGAGAGATTCTGTGGCTGAAGTGTCAGTGCAATGACCTCTGTGGTTTAAAATGTTTCAAACAATTAATGAAGTTAGCTGAATGTATTAAATTTTGTTGGGGAACATAGAAGTGCTTGCTGGTTTAAGCTACATAGTGTCACACTATTTCCTTGTGAAAAATGTTTTGTTTTTTTTTGGCTTTGACCCCGAATTTGACTATTTTTGAGCCACTTTTATCTCAGCACCCATCAAACCTTGTTTATCTTTTAATCTGAGGCTATCACATGGAAAACCTAAACCCTTGATACTGAGCATGATCTCACCCACATCAATGGAAATTCACAATCAGTATTGTAAAAATCCCACAAAGGATTAAACTTGAGATTTTTTTTTTTATAAAACACCAGATCATAATTGTGATAACAATGTAAAAGACATGCTATGTAAAAATGATTCTCAATTTGATAGCTGTTTTAAGAGATAGTGTTGCCTGACGGCTGAGAAAATAGCCATTTCACATCCACAATCTTCATTAAATTATTTTTCAAAACAAGTACTGAAACCATTTTATCAAAAAAATGCCCTCCTCTTCATCTGCCAACCATCAGTATATGACCATTTATCACACTCGCATGACCAAACATTTCTCTTAGCTTTCTAATTGGATTGATGGACTAAACTTACTAGATACTCTTTGCTCCAGGCAAAATAAGTCCTCCACATTTAAGTTGTGGCTGTGTTCCTGCAAATTGTGACTTAAGTAAATCAAAAGTTCCAAAGTCAAAGCTAGGTACCTTCAATTCTTTTTTTGCCCCAGAAAACTCAAGTTGAATACTGTACTGTACATTCCTAGCTGAAATGGGCTGCATCTGTGACACTCCCAACACATTTAAGAGCAATAAAAAGCTAGCAAAGGCACAAAATGAAAATAATTGAATGAAAGTATATATTGGCACATGTAAAGAGGTCACATAAAAATAGATTTTTTTTGTTTAATTTTAATAAGTCAGTTGTGTAGAATGAAAAAATTGGAGCTAAGCAAAGGCAGTCAAATTATAGATTGTTGCTGTCAGTAAACACTTCAATTTAAAAAAACATTTTAGATCAGGCAGGCTCCATCTAATGGCAGAAGCTAGTCAGTGCATGGAGCTACAGTGTCCCTCTGGGACAAAAGTTTGGAAACAGCTGTGTGTGGAAGGGAGGAAGACAAACAAGACCAGACAGGGAAGTCAAGCTAGGCTGTCAGGCCAGGCAAGGGCAAAGGGAGTTGATATTAAAGGGAAGTGAAGCTGGGGGAGGAAGCAAGGGCTGGAAGGATATACATGAGAGACCAGGCTAGGGAAAGGCTATTGGCCAAAAATACAAAAGTAATTAGAGGAAACAGATCTTGAAAATAAAACATTAAATAGGACAACTTAAAGTGAGGACTTCAGGTACAGCATGTATTCATTCACCTCATGTAAGAACCTATACATGTCTTGCAGCAAATTATCTAAGCATATTTCAACCTTGAATTCTACAATTGCTGCTCATGGTGTAATCTACTTGTGAAGAATAAATGATTATAAGTGTGACCTTATGGTCCCCATTTCTTGCCATGTCAATTTTCTGTCACGGTCTGATGTCTTTATCCAGACTAATCTAATGAAGCTCACTGTAAAATTAAGAAACATGAATAATCTTTCTTTCAGGCATCATCAAGCCCTCAGGTATTTGAAATCAATAAAAAATATAGTTCATGAGCTTCTGTTGGCTGTGTCAGTATTAACAAGATTTGGTGGGGATGGGGTGAAGAGTGTTCATAGGGACCAGGGAAGAATAGATTGAGTGATTACCTTGCATGAAATTATGGCACTGGCAAAGATGCACCCTCGCAATTGACTTTTATTTTTCTACAAAGCTCCAAAGCCATTAGAGGCTGTTATGCTGAGCCAACATAAAAGGCCATTCAGTTCTGCAAGCCTGCTCCACTATTCAACAAGACCATGACTGACCAGTTTGTATTTTGAATTCCATTTTCCCCATCTACCCCAAGAACGTTTGATTCCTTTGCCTAACAAAAATCAACGCACACCTTAGAAATGTTCACAGCCCACTGCCACTCACTTCTGAGCCATAGTTCCAGGCACAATCCTTTGAGAAATAACCCTCACCTCCCAGAAGGGCAACCCACAACAGTAAACATCCTTCCCACATCCATCTTGTTAAGACCATTCAAGATCTTATACACTTCAATCACTTTTCACCATTTTTCAATCACCATTCACTCTTCTAAACTATTGTGAAAACAAGTACAGTTTTTCCTCATAAGACAACCTACTCATTCCAGGTATCAATCTGCAACTCTTCTCTGAATGACCTAAACAAATTTGCATCCTTAACCCCAACACTTGGACATACTTTTTGTTAAGCTATTTGGAAACTGGGATAAATATATTTAATTTTTCTCATTGCGCAGCAGTATAATTTAGAATTTAACCATCTCCAGTTAAGCACTTCACAGGTGAATTTGTTTCCTCATTCTTTTGTAAATTTTGTTAAATGTATATTATTTTCCAGTTCTGACAATGGGTCTGTTCTTGAAATCTTGGGCTGATTTTATCACTGGTCCCCTGGCCAAAATGCTAGTGGCAAGACCCCAGCCTCACCTTAAATCAAGGGCTAGGATAGGATGAAAGTGGGCTAAGTATGACCTCCTGGGTGGAATGAAGGGGTGGCTTCTGCCTCCGATGGACAGCGTGGATTGCAAAGAAAGTTCCTTCCTGATCTTGCCTAATACGAACCTGTATACCTAAAGCTGCTCAGCTATCATTTGAGAGGGGCCTCCTCTTGCTATGGATAAAATAGAAGGGGTTATTGAGTCACCCTTAATTCACCAATCAAGGAATTCAATTGGACCAACTGTAGCTGGTCACCTGATGCCTCAAAACATTCATGGATGGGTAGGTTGGTGGTGGGCAGACAGCTCCTGGATTTTGTTGGCAACAGGGGTGAAGGTAGGAAGCTTGTGAAATTTAAAATCCAGCTAACATGTTTGTTCTTGTCACAGTTGCCGAGTGTTTCCAGAAATTTGTTTACAATAATAAAACTTGTTTTCTTTTTACTTTATTTAGCAATTTACTTATCAGACAGTTATCAAGACATCTGTTTTCCCCTAGTTCATTACAGACTCTCAGTCTGATGAGTATTTGACATTTTCAGAATTTTAACACTATCCAATAACTTGAATTGTAGACTCTGGACCTGTTTTAACCTCTGCAACTTCTACCCTGTGATTTGTTTCAGTTTGAATAGTTTCTGCAGCAATGTTTCAGTGCCTTATGCAACATGCTCATGTCATGTGCGTGAGGTGCTACTGTTGTGTTCTTTCTGTAACTGATTTCTCAAATCGGTGGATCAAGTGACACAAAGGAGGAGTCTGAGAAGTATTGAGTCTAATTTCACCAAATTTTCTAACCTATAAGATCTGCATAAAATAACTTTTAAACGTACCCATCATGAGTCTTTATGCAATGAAAGAAAGCCTACCAAAACATTTATAAAATGAGCCTCTTTGCTCAAACAAATGCTTAACATTTTGGAATATGTACTAAAGATAACAAACATGTCCAGGTACAGGTAAAGAAAGAAAAACAAAATAGAATGATCTCATGCTTAAAGGAAAAATTGGTGGGGGCAAGTGTTAAGGTTTAGTGGAGGGGAATAGAAAACCTTTTTCAGCATACAGAATGTTACAGGCTAAGCCATTTTACATACTCACAATAATGTGTCTTGAACCCCAATCCCCAACATCTCCAATGTCTCAAAACAGAAACCACCATTCTGAGCAGGACTGAAAATCTGACGTCAATCAATGCTGACTTGTCAGCTATTTTGTGTGATGTGCACGTTTCCATTAGAAATTCGATTGAAGTTTACTAATTTCATTTCATTTACAAGGCTTACAGCCACTGAGAAGTAGCATTCAGTCAATACTTGATTTAATTACTTTCAGTGACGTAAAACGGCAGTAGTTTAAATCCTTTAATCAAAGCTATTACACAGAATAAGTGTTCTCATAGATTCCCATCTCAATTATGTTAAAATTTATTTATGATGGATTAAAAAAAAATCAGATTTTACCCCTTAAATTTGATAGCTACATATTCTGGGAAAACTTAAACTGTAGGATAATTAATCAAAATTAAAATATGGATGAACTTGCAATGACTATTTTTGAATACTTTGTAAGCTGCTGAAAAAAAACTATAACCAATTAACTTTAATCAGAAAACCCAAATTCCCTGGAATATATGTTGGTGATTGAATATACTCAGATTTCTTTTCTAGGATCTCTGGTTGTGAGGAGGACCAAGTAGTGTTGTATATGGTTCCAGGTCCTAAAGTAATTTAAACTGAACACTCAAAAATATATTTAGGTTTACAGCTCATACAGGATTTAAGAGTAAAACATTAAATATAGTATTCCTTTAATAAAATTCTCACGTAATCGGGCAACATATAATTTTTCTTTATTTAAATAGCACCTTAACAAAACCTTTTGCAATTTTACCTCTGATACAGAGAATTTTATCATTCTCACAACAAGAAATGAGCATTAGTAAAACATAATAAACTAAATCCAGTTTGTTGAGAAACAGCGTATGATTGTTAAACAGTATTAAACTAAGCCTCTGCTTCTGGCCTCGAGACACAGTGCTGCATTACATTGCTCCAAATTGTAGCTTAACTCAGCCAACTGGCTGTAGCCAACAGTCAGCCTCTTCCTGCAAAGGAAAGAAATAGATTCATCTAAAAAAAAACACGTCTGGAATGCTGTATGTGCTAAAAATTACATTTTCCAAGCTTGCTTTAACAGTATATAATTTCATCCAATTCAATAAAATCCATATTTAGATATTTGTACTTACTATTTTAGTACGTGGCTGATCTGAAGGGAAATTTGGGTATTGACAGCCAACTGGTGAGAAAGCCTACAATCCACTACTCCCAGCTGCACATTAATGAAACTTTGGGTATCTTTTGATATTAACAAATCTTTGTGCTTTTCAATGCAGCCTCTGGCTACCGCTCCCAAGCTAGTAAAAAAAATGATCCTGCTTCCAGGCCCAGCTCCTCAAACCATACATCTGAGGAGGAACAGTTGCAGATTCTTGGAGGATGTACTGTCTAACCGTACTACTTTCCCTCCACCAGTGCAATCTATCTAACGAAGGCTCAGGGTTACATTTTAGTGAGCACAGCACTGGCACCGGCAAAAGAAAGAAGGGAGGAGTAAGAAATGGCTTGAGGTCTCTCACACTCAGAAGATTGCTGGAAAAACAGGTCCCTGCTAGACTCCAGAGATCCCCAGCAAGGGGCCCAAAAAAGTACTGGAGTCAGGAACCAAAAAAGAGATATTTAAGATGAAAGAATTTGATACTATTGACGTAAAGAAGAGTATTTCATTTGCAGGGGCGATCAGAATTAGGGTCCATTATTAGAAGACAGTCACCAAGAAAGCCAACAGAGAATTTAGGAGAAACTTCTTTACCTCAATGGGGAGAGGGTGAGAAGAGAAAGGAAAACTACATTGAGCTAGGTAAATACATAAGGAGAAAGTAACAGACACATGTTGATATGGTTCAATGAAGACCTTTTGGGCTGAATGGTTTGTTTCACTAGTGTCAGTACTATTTAACAATACAATATTGAGCCAGGGGTGCTGTTCTTGGATTTGGCATTAAAATGGTCTTCTAATAGTTCAGATTACGAAAATCCCACAGTATTATTGGAAGAGGACAAAAATGTTCTCATGTTGTTGCCGACATTTCTCTTGCAGCTGTAGCCAAGTTGGAAGCAAGCTTGAACCTGGAATCTTGTGATTCAAAGGCAAGTCCCACTCCAGGAATCAAGGAATACACTTCAACACAGTACTGAGGGCACAGTGCACTACTAGATGTTTCAGATGAGAAGTTAAACCAAGGGCCCATCTCACTTCTTGATTTGACATAAAAGATCCTTGACATTAATCTGAACAGGAGCAGGGGAGCTTTCCTTGAATGTCCTGGCCAATATTTATTCCTTGATCAACATCACAAAAAGCAATTACCTGATCATTATCACATCATTGCTGTTTTAATTTGCTGTGCGCAAATTAGCTGCCACGTTTCCCACCCTAAAGCAATGTTGCTGTCCTCAGAATGATGGCTACTCAAGATTTAAGAGTTTCTTCTGTGGATTTCATAGTCAGGACAGACTGATTCTTGACTTGCTGATCTTTGAGCCAAGGCTGTGGAATGTGAGTGCAGGAATTTCTTTCCTTATTTTTTGCCACTCTGTCTCATTATTAAGATCAATGTAGCTTGACAGACAGGTTATTGTCATATTGCTAAAGTGTCAAATCTCATGGTTCATATATTTTAAGAAGGTAACTTATAGTTTGTGAATTAAAGTTATTTAAAATGATACAAAGGCAAAAAACAACATTTGGAATACTGATGAACAGATTTAAAGTGATTGCAATTCAAAGGGTGGGCTATCTTAATTTAAGAACTGCAAAGTTTAAGCAGGGAACATTAAACAATGGGGGATCTTTGTGGGTTTTGGTGAGGATGTGATTTCTACAGTTGTCTTCAGAAGGGGTTTGAATTCATTGTGATTTTTACAGATCGTAAAAATTTGTAAAAGTAACTGGTAAACAAAGGAAAGTCTTAAAGTATCCATATACTTTCAGATCAAAAGACATGTCTTGAAAGGTGGTGATGTTAGTTGAAATCCCCATATGGGATATCACAGTTTTGTCACATTGCCACGAGGATAGGCTGCAGTGGAGCCCTCTTTCATTTTGGATTTATCAGAGTGATTTTTCACAGATACTAGCACTTTTATGCCTGCAGCTGGAACAGAGAGGCAACAAGAAAGCTACCCAGGACTTGTTGGCCATTAAGCAAAAACACGATGAAGCCCATCCTTGAGCTGTGGTGTCGCTAACCGTGAGGTGCTTACAGAAAGTTAGTGAGTTGCCAAGCCAAATGCTGGAGGGAGGATCACAAGAAATTTCACACCTTAGAGAACAGAGGGAACATCGCAGAATGGGTTCCAAAGAGCTGTGCCATACTTTAATTTGGTGCCAGGAAAATTGAATGAATCCTTAAGATCAAGTATTGGAAACAGAACTTGGGTGAAAACAACAACGGTATAAGGAATCTACATTTGAGATGACTGGGCTTCAGGAATAAGTGTTTTGAAAATATAATCTTGATTTCGTAGTACTTGCATTGTATGGAAAAGTTTTTGTTCAAAACATGAAATCTTGTGGATTAATTGTTTCATTTATTAACAGGAAGTTAAAATTTCTGTTGTAAACATCAATGGCCTCCCTCAAGATCATAATATGGTGTTCAGTTCAAAGTTCATTTAGCAGGAACGTTGCCTGGATGCTTGTGGAATTGGCCTTAAAAAGATGCTCATACTTGTTTGACAATCCTCCTATTGAAACTGAAGGATGAGCAGAGGTATCAGGTAGATTGTAAATTGTAAGGGAGCTATTACAGTCTTGCTTATCACCAATATGGATTTGGAAGACATCTGTTTCAGATCTTCATGATGATATGATGGAAACCACCTTGAACGGGAGTAGTTACAGATGCTAAGGAGCTGAATTTACTGAGCTGAATACTTTAATCTGGTGTGATGAATGCAGTGTTCTCAACATTTTTCATGGAATTTTCTGGCACATTGATGAAGTTGGCTATTCCCTTGAAGGTCTAAAGCTACATTATGTCTCCAAGAGAATTTCCTCAGCCACAGGATGTAGGCGATTATGGAGAATTTTATATTATTCAGGAGACAGTCTCTACAATTAAGATATGTATTTCCTCAGGAACGTTTTGCCATTTGACATTGTGTATTAGATACCCCTAGTAACTTTGGAAAAGTTTTGCATATCATGGTCAAATAATTGTATAATTTCTTGTTCATACTCTTCCCACTACATGTCCTATATCTTCCAGAATTGTCTTCGGACATCAGCTGCTGCCTTCTTGACATCTTGATTTGTTCTGCCAGGAAATGAAGGAATGAAGGCTGATTATTTTTCTTCTAGGAGTTCAGATATTAAGCAGCATTTCCATCAAACCAATCTTAGGAATGAAGAGGTTCGAACCCTACAATCTGGGCAGTGGAGTCTAGTACAGCTGATTTAATTTGATCCCAATGTTCTAGAATTGAGCTGGATATGTCAAGACTTTCCAGATTGGTCATGAGCTTGGAATTACTCTCTTCAACCAAGCCGTTTCAGGGCTGAGCTGCTGAGTTTCTTCCTCTTGGATCTTTGGGTCTTGAGACGATGGTGGATGTTCATCACAAATTGAACAAGTGAATGCTCTATCCAGCAGACATTATTTAACATGGTAACAGTGACTACCCTTCAAAAAAGTGCTTCAATGACTGCACTTTGAGATGTCGAGGGGTTGTGAAAAGCTCCATATAAATTCAAGTCCTTTTTACACCACCACCAAAAACAAATTAACTAGCCATTCATCTCACTTGTTGTTTGTGATTTCTGATGTTTGCAGCTTGACTGCGAGGTTTGTTTGCATCATAACAATGAATGCATTTCGGAAGTAATTAGTTGGTTGCCAAAAGTTTCGGCATGTCCTCAGGACAAAAATAGATTTTATGAAAGTACAAGTCTTTACTTGTATTCCATATGATCAAATATTACTGAAATTTAAGTCAAATTATAGACACATAGACATTAGGCATAAAGGCACTTCATGTAATGAGAAAGCAAACAGAAATTAACTTACATGCTCAAAAGAAAACAGAAAATATGGAACATAACCTTTGAGTCAGAATATTAATGTATAGGAGTGGCTGTTCTAAGAACATACCCAACCTCAAGTATGGATAGGTTGTCACCTACAATCCCCGCCTGTTCGAAATAAGAGCTCCAGGTGCCCTCCAGACCCAATTAAAATTTGGATAGAGCTTAGCAGGAATTAGCAGAGCTTTCCAGCTCTCTTCTAACTCACAATCATTTGAATTGGACAAAGATCAGCCCAGCTCCTTTATAACTTATTTTAATGTACATTAAACTTAGTGAAGATCTGAACTTCACATATGCTTGTAAGCTTCGAGGTTGAACACCATGAAAATAAGTGATTTCCACAGTGATCCCACTAAGTGATGCATTTTAGAGTTTTAATTAATAAAGACAAGATCTCTGCTGCTCTGTACAGTCGTCAAGTTCAAGACAGAATACCTTATATCAAATTAAGAGCCACAAGACTACAATTTTAGTCAATAATGTGTTTGTTTAGCATTATAAAACGTTCTTTACTTCTAGTTTATAATGTAATGACAATTTACAACTTGGGCAACACAGTAAATTAGCACACTGTAATTTTACCTCTGCAAGCTGAGATTGAGTCCAGTTTAGATTACCAAGAACACAGTTTAATCTCTGCTATCTGAGCATTTTTAATGAGTTACGAATCCCAAACGTAATTTCTATTTGGCAGAGGACCAAAACACAAAGTTCCTCTCAAAGTAACGTAAAACCGGCAAATTCAGAATACCTCACTGTAGGAAATGACAAAATATTTACAAGCCCAACTGGGTTTAAACCATTTTACTCGAGAAGTCAAAGTTCTTTAATTTGCATTTTTTAAAATTCTTTATTCATTCACGGGATGAGGGCGTCGCTGGCCAGGCAGCATTTATTGCCCATCCCTAATTGCTCAGAGGTCAGTTAAGAGTCAACCACATTATTGAGGTTGGTTGGCTCACCGAGCTGGTTTGATGTTTTGCAGACGTTTCATTACCATGCTTGGTAACATCCTCAGTGCAGCGTCGGTGTGTTTTCCCACCTCGTTTTTAAACTCTGGGTCCATTGAGATGGATTGCCTCACTTCCGGTTTTCCTTCGTAGTGGAATGTATATGGGGTCGAGTTCAACATGTTTATTAATAGCATGCTTCGTGGAGTGCCACGCTTTCCAGGAATTCTCTGCTTGTCTCTGCCTAGCCTGTCCCAGGATCTTGGTGTTGTCCCAGTCGAAGACGTGGTTCTCCTTGTCCATGTGGATTGAGATGAGTGAGTATTGAATAGGCAGAGACAAGCACGAGAATTCCTGGAAGCGTGGCACTCCACGAAGCATGCTATTAATAAACACATTGAACTCGACCCCATATACATTCCACTATGAAGGAAAACCGGAAGTGAGGGAATCCATCTCAACGGACCCCAGAGTTTAAAAATCAGGTGGGAAAACACACTGACGCTTCATCGGAGGCTGCACTGAGGATGTTATCAAGCATGGTAACGAAACATCTGCAAAACAACAAACCAGCTCGGCGAGCCAACCAACCTCAACACCCACAATCCGAGCTACAGATCTACTTCAAAACCTTAGAGTCAACCACATTGCTGTGGGTCTGGAGTCACATTAGGCCAGACCAGGAAAGGATGGCGGTTTCCTTCCCTAAAGGGCATTAGTGAACCAGATGGGTTTTTCCTGACAATCGACAATGGATTCGTGGTCATCATTAGATTCTTAATTGCAGATATTTATTGAATAATAATTCCACCATCTGCCATGGCAGGATTCGAACTTGGGTCCCCAAAACATTATCTGGGTCTCTGGATTAACAGTCCTGTGATAATACCACTAGGCCATTGCCTCCCCTGTGGTTATTTTACTGCAACGCTACAACTGGGAAACTATCCTAGTCCCTACAAATGATATCTTTATGGAATACAATCCACAGTTACAAATTTATTCAGTTATAGCATGCAATGAAATGAAACCGAAGCAAAAACACAGAAAATCAGATGGAGATAGATACGTGCAGGGGTAACTGAATGCCGAAGATGCTGCTGCAGTGTCAAATGATTAGATAATTACCCAATGTTGTCAAGGTTCATAAGAATTTTTCACCCAGAATTATGAAGTTCTTTTGTCATCCAAGATTATCTGGGTGATCACTTATTTCACTTGTTAAAATAAGAACTGTTTGACCAAATTTAATCAACAGTCATGAGCCTGATTTTAGCCTCGAAGCCATTAACATTTTGCATGTAAATTACGATTATCAAAACTAACATCACTGCATCAAAATTAACATCAATGAAGTGAGGTAACAATTTAGAGACTCAATACCATGAGTACCAAGATCAAGTTGCACAGACAATGCTTTTTTACACTTGCATCCAAAACTTGTTTATAACTCACCTGTACTCTTCATGACTAAAACATTCATGTAAATCCTGTGCAGAAATTCTGGTATCAGAAATATTTGTCTGCAGGGAACAAGTAAACAAAATACCTAAATAAAGCTTCCTATAGCACTAGATATTAAACAGATAAAACAGAAAAACAGAAACAGGAATAATCTCCATGGACATTTTCTTATGCAAACAAAGATCAAATAACTATTTGTTATGCATAAAACTTTATTGTACTTTTCAACATAAAAAAACTGAATAACTAAATGAATATAAAAGTATAAACGTTCTAGTTATTTTTCTGCAAGTTATTTCAATACCTCTTCATTATTTAGAAAGATGTGCAGAATTTCCGTGAGCTTCTGGAAATCTTGAACATTACTATCTGATGACAAAATTCTGAAACAACAATCAGAAAAAAGCATATTAGATAAAGTCCAAGACCAGAATATTAAATTAGCAACTCTCAAAGTTACTTCTGCAGCAAAATACAAATATGTCCAACGGTGGAGTGGATATCATCTGAAATTACTAGGAAAGTAATATCAGTATCCCATGCAGTCAAAATAGTTGCCAGGTTTAAGCTGTACTTTTTAAATTGTGAATTATTTCAGCAATTCTTCTCCACATATTTCACAGAAATGACATATTTTCCAAAATAAAACGACCAAAATTGGATAGAGTACTCTTGTCTCACCAATGCCCTGTACACCTATAGCAAGACATCCCTACTGTTATATTCCATTTCCCTTGCATTAAAAATAATGGCCCAACATATTGTAAGGGAGCAGGCTCAAACTGGTCCAATCTGAAAGCCATCCCCTGCCCTCATCTCCAACATTCCTCTCTCTGCTGCTCTGACCTAACAAGGAAAAGAAAACTCTTTCGTCAATGGATCCCCAAGGACTATGCCTTAACCACTGGACTTTAGGGCCCAGATGCAGCTGGCCACTGATTGGTCTGTACTTTTTGGTGACCCTGGTTGCCAATGTCAAATCCTGCAAAAGAATGAGACATTTGCCATCACTTGCCTTCATGAACTAATTTGCGGGTGGATGATCACGTGAGTTTTCTCACCAGTGAGTATGGCATTTAATTGGTACCTAATATGTTCACACCCGCACTTAAGAAAAAAAAATGAAAATTCCACCTACTGTTTTTATACTGGTAATTACAATGCAGATTCTGTGATAACCTGCATATGTGAGATATTTTATTTTATTAAAGGTGCTATATAAATGTAGGTTGTTACTCTCGTTCACTTATCCCTGTCAGACATGGACACAAACTAATAACTTTGAGATAAAACAAAAAGTGCCAAGATTTAGGGAGAACTGCTGATGCTGGAGTCAGAGATAACACAGTGTGGAACTGGTGGAACACAGCAGACCAGGCAGCATCAGAGGAGCAGGAAAGCTGACATGGCTGAAGAAGGGTCCCAACCCGAAATGTCAACTTTCCTGCTGCTCTGATGCTGCCTGGCCTGCTGTGTTCCTCCAGCTTCACACTGTATTAGTGCTAAGATTTGTTAGTTTATCTCAAAACTGGGAATAGCCAGAAATGCAAAGATTCCGGGCAAGTCTTTTTTTTTGAGCAAAAACGATGTGTCTCTTGGTGGGTTTGGCACAGCCAAGCTTGGTAGCAGAGATAGCTTACAGTTTCTGCTCTCCCAGAATCTGCTCAACAGCAGATTGAATTTATCAGTAATATTTTTAAAAAGCAGACAACATAACAGAGACAAATAACGTAATTGAAAATCTTTTGTGATGTTACTGTCCTTCAAAAGTTACTTCACCTGACAATGTTCTAACTTGTCAATAATGTGGCATTACCTATAACTTTTACTTTGAACTGATCTAAATAATCTAATTGCTAACCAGCATGCATTATGCACATTTATGTAGAATACAGATATCTTTCACCAGAAAGGAACAGCTTGATCATTTCAATGACAAAAATGGCAAATGAGTTCCCTAGGTCTTCCTTCCAGAGGAATCAAACAGTGGATTATGTTCTGGAAATCTGAGAAGTAGACATCAGGTCCACACTGCAGAACCTTTAAAAATAAGTTACATACTGCTGACGACATCGCTGAAGGCTTACCAGACCATTACGTCAATTTTAAGACCAATCAAGAATTTCAACCACTTCTTGTTACTGTTCTGCATATTTTACAGTCATCAGTTACAGGTCCAAAGGTTTCTCTCACACATAATTAAGGAGCCTTTTTGATTACCATTTAAATGAGGTAAATCATGTCCTCAAATGATCACCCATTAGAGATTAAGTTATATTAGGTCATCAGAACTTTAAATTTCTTCCTCTTCCGCAGTACACTCTTGAGTGAGTTGGCACTACGATGGGATGACACCTCCATCATTCTGCATGGGAATGGCTTGTTGAAGGAACTATGGAATTTTATTACTGAGCCAAAGCTGTGGACAAAGTTCTCTTGTTCTTAAATAAAGCCTCCTTTCGTCATCTTTTTACAAAAACATGAGAGGGTGTTTGCCGGGAAATATCGGAACATGAACAGCAAATACTTTAGACTAGAACCTGATTTTGTGAAATAGTAGCTATTTTACAACCACTGCTCTAGTTTTAAGTGAAACTAGCCTGGTTAGAAGAACTAATTTAGAAACAAAGCTTGTACACGTTTTTGACTGTAACACATAACTGACTCTTTGTCCACAGTGGCAAGTAGATATAAATCAAGATTCAAATAAAACTTCAGGAACTGCCTTTGGAATTCAGCTAAGAAAATACAGAAAAGGGCAGCAAAGACCAGCTGATCCATCAAGCCTATCCTGACCCAGTATAGAAATTCCTATGCAATCCCCAAAGGCAAACTAGCAAACTCAAAGAGATCATTGTGTCTGTGAGCTAACCTCAATGGTGACCCATTTGTCTTCTACATGCAAAGAGATTTTCCACACTCCAGCACTTAAAAATGTGCACTTTACGATGAGCCGACAACTTAATCCGTAATTATTCACTGACTTGTTGCAAAAATTACCTCGCAACATCTGACCTACTTTTGTGTTATTGGTCATTTATAGACACGTCCATGATTTTCTCTAATTTATATAGCTCAATAAATAATCTATACACTTGGTCACAGTCTAGTCTTTTCATTGATTGAAGACACCAATATATTCCATTCAAGTTTCACATCATTGCAAAGTAAACAATAATTCAATTCTACAAGTCTGTTCCGGTAACCAAGTTCTTCTACACTACTTATCAGGCTACTCTACAACTTTTCCAGTGTATCCATACACTTTATATATGAGGAGATTACAGTAAGACAGTAGTCACGATGTGGTGTGCCAAGTGCCTATTTAAAGGCGGGATGGTGTTTCTTTCTTCATTTTTAATTAACTTGGCAATATATCCTAACATTCCTTAGGTTTTCAAAATTGCCTAATGGCACTGATAAAGTACTGTCAATCAATTATACACGAAATTATCTACATGATACTCCCACTTAGAACACAAACCTGCATGTTTCAAATCATCCGCAGTTATTTGTTCTTTTTGTAAACCGAAATCAGCAATAGTTGGCTATTTTGCCAAACTATTTTATGAAAGCTGAAATGCCCAATGTCCAAGATTCCTTAACAATCCATACTCATTCAGATTGTTTTTCATACCTTTAACGATTTCTCCTGGAATGTTTTTCATTGGTTTGTGTTGTCATGAGATTTGAGTCTTGGGGTTCTATTCTTTGTACAGGAGTGACGGGTATTCATGTGGTCTTTAACTGTTTCCTCTTATAATGAAGGCTGTCCGAGTCTGGTAAATTTATTTACACTATTGTACATCAAACTGTTCTCCAAGTGCATCTATCATGAAAATAGACCATTGCATTCTTTCTTCACAGTTTCTTACCCACAGCTGCTTATATCATTGTTACAGCATGATGCACATCAACATTCCATAATGATATCCTATTCCCATTGTACAACACCAATATCTTAAGCTAAACAAATGGGCTTACGATCTTACATTTCTGATTTAGTTCCAATCTGTAATATCATATGCGTCGGCTCTCTCCTATGAAGGCTCCAGATCCATCTAATTAATTCACGATGCAACTAAGCTGTTGACTAAATAGCCTCCAGTACTTTGAGCATTTCAGTTTTTCTCACAGTTCGATGCAAAGAGAGGATGCTACTGCGTAGATCAGTATTTACTGACACTAATTGTCCTTGAAAAGACTGTGGTGAATGGTTTGCTTGAGCTGCTGCAATACATGGACCTGTAGGTGATTCCACAGTGCAGTCAGTTAGGGAGCTCCTCGAGTTTGGCCCACCAGCATGTTGGCGTATGGCTTTTTATTTTAATTATAAGCAGGGGTAGGCCATCCACCCTTCGAGCCTGCTCCACCAATTAAGGTCATGGCTGATCTGATTTTAACCTCCAACTCTACATTCCTGCATATCTCCAATAACCTTTCACGTCTCTGCTCATTAACACCATGTCTACCACTGCCTTAAGACTTTCAAATGTTCCACCTCTAACTTTGAAGTGATTGGGACTAGGTGGGCCTCACTGACAAGGTTCTTGATTGAGGTTGTTCACCTGGGCCAATCAGGAATCTCAGTAAACAAGGTCCACCTGGTCCCAGTTACTACAACCACCTTTCATGGAAGAGAATTACAAAGACTCACAACAACTCCCTAGTCACCGACTGCAGTAACAGCATTGTCTACAAGATGTAATGCAGCAACTCGTGGAAGTTTCTTTTATAGCACCTCCCAACCAGCAACCTCTATCAATAGAAAGACAGTAGCACTAGAAACATGGGAACACCAACCCCAACAATTACACCCTTTTCTCCAGTAGTATAAACCATTGTGATTATTTGAAATTTGGCATTCTAGTGTTTGACCTGATGAGCACAAAAATCTTCAGCAACATGCCCCTCTTTTCAGGGATATTCAAGCTCTGTACCTACAGATGAACGTTTAACTAAATCTTCCATTGTCCACCAGATCTCTTGCTTTGATAAGACGACAATAGAATAATTCTAAATACATTGTTTTATTATGTTAATGTTTCTGAATGAAGAAAAAATATAATTTGACCTTTAGCCACAGGAAATACATTTTTTCTTATTATTCTTTCACAGGTGATGGATGTCCCTGGCTAGGCTTGCAAGTATTATTGATCCACAACTGTTCTCTAGAACTGCTGCAGTGTAAATGGGATATGTACACCCACAATGCTGTTAGGAAGGTAATTCGAGGTTTTTCAACCAGCAACTGTGAAAGAACAGAGATATAGTTTCAAATCAGGATGGTGCACAGCTTCGAGGTGAAGTTGCTCAGGGTGGTGTTCCCATCTATCTACTGCCACTGTCTTTCCAGTTGATAGAGGTTGCTGGTTTGAGAGGTGCTATCAAAGACACTTTCATGAGTTACTGCAGTACATCTTGTAGACAATGCTGTCACTGTCATCAGTGTTTAAGGAGTAAATGTTGAAATGGGGGACGGGATGTCAATCAAGCGGCTACTTTGTCCTGGATGGTGTCAAGCTTGAGTGTTTTTGGAGCTGTACTCAGCTAGGCAAGTGGACAGTATTCCTTGTAATTGGTAGACGGACTTTGGAGAATCATCCCCTGGTTCTCCTTAATCATGCACTAAGTAATAACCTCAAAAAAAAACCCAATGGGTTTGTCAAATATGATTTCCCTTGTATCAATCCATGTTGAATCTGCCCGATTTTGTATTCTTTTCTAAGCATCCAGTTATCACATCTTTTGTTATAGATACTAATGGTTTGCCTATTACTGACATCAAACTAACATGTCTGTAGTTCTCCATGCTCTCTCCTTTCTTTGTGGGGTTCCATTTTCTACTTTCCAGTCTGCAGGAACCTTTCCAGAATTCACAGAATTTTGAAAGATAACCACAGTTCATTGACTATCTCTACAGCCACCTCCTGCAATACTTTGGTACGTAGCTGGTCCAGGGGATGTCAACCTTCAATCAAGTTAACTTTTCAATTACGACCAGTTCTTTATGTATACTAATTTATTTATATCTTTTCATTTTCACAAGTACCTTGATTGACTAATATTTCTGAGAGATTTTGGGTCTTCATCCATGATGACAATATTAAAGTAAGAGTTTAGTTTCCCTCCCATTTCCTCGTTCTCCATTATAAATTCTCCTGTCTCCATCTATAACAGGATTATATTTGTTGCATATAATCTTCCCTCTCTCATGTGTATAAAAAAGCTTTTAAAGTCTGCTTTTACATTACTTGCTGGCTTATATTCTTATTCTTTTCCCTTGTTATCAGTCCTTGATGTTTGATCCTCAATTGCTCCCAATCGTCATGCCTACCACTTTTCTTTCCATCGTTAGAATCCAATTCATCTAATCTAATGTGATCTTTAAAAACTTCTTTGGTTAGCTATGGTTGATCACCTCCCTTTGGGTGATTGTATCTTCAAGGAATGTATATTTTCTCAGCCATGTCACATTTCTTGGGTGACTGTCTGTGTGAAGTTTGCACATTCTTCCTGCATCTGCGTGGGTTTCTGCTGGTTGCTCCAGTTTCCTCCCACAGACCAAAGATGTGCACATTAGGTGGATTGGCCATGCTAAATTGCCTTGTAGTTTCCAGAGACGTGCAAACTAAGCAGATTAGTTATGGTAAATGTGGGGTTACAGGGATTGGGTGGGGGTTGGGTCTGGGTGGGATGCTTTTACGGCAGGTCAGTGCAGATTTGATAGGCCAAATGGCCTTTTTCCACACGACAGAAATTCTAAGATTCTTCATCCACTAGACATTGATTGCATACCATCAAACCTTACAGTGTATTTTCATAATCCACCATAGCCAACGTGCCCCTTATACCTTCACAGTTTCTCTTGTTCAGGTTTGATACCCTACTTTCAGAATTAAGTACATTATGACTGGCTGTATCAGGACTGCATTTCTTGGATAGATCTGATTCATTGTTTGTAGAATCACTTAGCTGTTTTCATATGCTGTTTCCACTGTTTGGCAGGCAAGTAATCCTATGTTGTAGCTTTACCAACTTGACACCTCATGTTTAGGTATGCGTGATACTACCCCTTTCATGTCCTCCTGCAATCTTCATTGAAGCAAGATTGATATGCCAGGTCATGGGGTTACAGATTATGGATGAATACAAATCTGGTGCTACTAATGGCACACAGCATTTCATGGATGCCAAAGTTTGAGTTGCCACATCTGTTTGCAACCTATCCATTTAGCATGGTGGCAGTGTCACACATCACAACAAGCTTATCTGCAATGTGAATACAGGACTTTGTCTCCACTAAGGCCTGAATCGTCGTCACTTCTAGCAATACTATAATGGACAGGTACAGCTGGAACAGCTAGATTGGTGTAGATGAGTCAAATCAGATTCCAGACTCTGTCTTGCAGTTTTGACCTTTAAGATTTGGCCAATTTGGTGAGTGGTGAAAATCTATTAAAAACTAAAAAGATACAAAGCCAGATACTTTGCTGGTGGGTAATGGAACAATTGAACAAGAAATTTGGTAGTACACTTATCTTGTATGTCGTTCTGAATTTAACAGGAGAGGGTGAGAAAGAGGCTAAGAGACAGCAGGGGAAGGGGGAGAATGGGAACCAGGGCTAGAAACAACATGATTGTGGGGAGGACGAGGGAAAATAATGTAGTTGGGGTGCAGGGTGAGGGGGCAAGGCTTGATATTGAAAGGAAGTCATGAAGAGATCCTAAAAATTGGGTGGCATCAGCTGGTCATGAAGTGAGAAATAGATAAGCCGACTGAAAGTCAAAATATTTTCTTTACTTCTACTCCTCTGTCCCATAGGCAGGGCGGTAAATACATATAGCTTACCATCAGGCCATTCTTATCTCCTTTCATCAGCTGGGTTTCCCAAGGCCCAGGAAACCTGTGTGGAATGGATAAAACTCTAAATGTGTGTAAACTCAAGAGGATGTGGCTTTCTTAAAATATTTTATGAACTGACCCACCTCCTGAATGTAGATTTCTCATCTGCCCTCAAACAGCTTCCATTAGCTGAAGTGGACAGGGTGAGTCCAGGATTGATATGTTACAGATTTTAACTACTCTGCCATATGTAACCATGCATTCTTGAGAGTTTAAAATGACCATCTGAGTGTCCATTGTTTAGAAGCCTGTTTTTTTTTTTCAGTTTATAGTGACCTAAATATAATTGCCTATGCTGGTTGGCATGTAGAATTCTCTATGTTGACTTATGGTCCAATTGATCATGAAGTTAGTTACAAAATCAGTCCTTGAAAACATTTAAAGTAATTATTTCTGCATTCCTAATTTGCCATTGTAGATTGAAATTCTCTCAAATGCCATCACAGTAGACGAACTAATCATTGATCCAAGTGTGGCACCACAAAACGGTAACTGCAGCTGTTAACGCAAGTCAACAAGAGCAACAGCCTGGATTTCTGTAGATTATCTGTCATTATAGAATT
Organism: Rhincodon typus; assembly: GCF_021869965.1. Lineage (NCBI taxonomy): Eukaryota > Metazoa > Chordata > Chondrichthyes > Orectolobiformes > Rhincodontidae > Rhincodon > Rhincodon typus. The sequence continues at coordinate 24,533,648 of NC_063341.1, read as the reverse complement.
GGAGAAGGCCATTCAGCTCATGGAGCCAATGTCCAACCACTCCATGCAGAAATCCAGTCAATCCCATTCTTGTCAGCCTTACAATATTGCCTCCCTCAAATTCTCTTCAATTTACTGTTAAAACAATTGCTTGTTTCCATTTCCACCGCCTTGCAAGCAGAGAGTTTCAGATCACTACCAGTCACAATGTAAGAATGTTCAACTGCATATCCCCCCCTTATCCATTGCCCAAAACCTTAAACCTACATCTCATCGTCGTTGGGAACAACCTTTTATAAAGTCATAAGAGTCATACAGCACAGAAACAGACTCTTCGGTCCAACTGGTCAATGCTAAACATAATCCCACGCTAAACTAGAACAACCTGCCTGTGTTTGGTCCATATCCCTCCAAACTTTTCCTATTCACGTACTTATCCAAGCGTCCTTTAAACATTGTAACTGTACCTGCATCCACCACTTTCTCTAGCAGTTCATTCCACACATGAACCACCTCTGTGCAAAACATTTGCCCTCATGTCTTTTTTATATCTCTCTTTCCTCTCACCTTAAAAATATGCCCCCTAGTCTTGAAATTTTCCCATCCTAGGCAGAAGACACATACCATTAACCCTACCTATGCCCCTCATGATTTTATAAACTTCTATAAGGTCACCTCTCAACCTCCTACACTCCAGTGAATAAAGTCCCAGCCTATCCAGTCTTTTTTTAAATAACTCAAACCTTCCAAAACTGGTAACATCCTGGTAAATCTCTTCTGAATCCTCTCCAGCTTAATAATATCCTTCCTATAACTGGGTGAGCAGAACTGGACACAATACTCCAGAAGAGGCCTCACCAACATCCTGTACAACCTCAACATGACTTCCCAACTCCGATACTCAGAGGACTGACCAATGAAGGCAAGTGTGCTAAATGCCTTTTTTACCACCCTGTCTATATGTGACGCAAACTTCAAAGAAGTTTGCACCCCCTAGGTGCCTGTGTTCTACAACATTACCCAAGGCCCTACTTTTAACTCTAAGTCCTGCCCTTGTTTTTATACCCAAAATGCAATACCTCGCATTTATCCAGATTGAACTCCACCTGCCATTTTTCAGCCCATTGAGCCATTTGATCAAGATCCCTTTGCGAGCTTAGAAAACTTTCTTCACTGTTATACTGAAATGACCACATCATTTGGTTAAATTTGTCCTTAATTGAAAGATAAACGCTATCCAGTATACCACGGTAAACTCTAAAACAAATGCAAAGAAATGTGACTATCTGAAATAAAAACAGAAAGCACTGGAGAAGCTCAACAATTCTAGCAGCATTTGGGAAGGAAGAAACAGAGTTAACATTTCAAATCCAATTTGACTCTTCTAGATGTTCTGTCTTTATGCCATGTAAAACACCCTTTTCTCCTCAGATAGCGGCATGGGATCTTTTATATTCACTGAGGGGCAGAAGGTTAATTGTCTCAGCTGAGATGGCATCTCTGACAGTGCAACCGTCCTTCAGGGCCACATTGTAATACCAACCTGGATTATATGCTCATGTCTCTGGGAATGGGACTTGAAACCACAAACTACTGATACAACAGATTCTGCTTGGGACAGTACATGTCAACTATGGCTCAACACTGGGACTCCTGTCTCTGAGTCAGAAGGTTGTAACGGTGATTCATCTCAGGGACTTTTCTATTTCAAGAATTTGACTTAGCTTCAAATTCAGATATTTCAGCTCACAGTTCCAAAATTCTGGATCAGATATAAAACACTTTAATATAATTAATAGATAGACCAGTACACCAAATGGAACTCATTCTCTAACATTACAATGTAAAAGAAAATGCAGAGAATTAGTGTTTAACTGCCTCTGCTCTATTCTCAGCTTTGAAGTAGTGGAGTTATCACAGGAGTGGTGCATCGGGGATTGCAAGCGCCCCATCTTGGACGCCTGAGGAAGAGTCGGTATTGTTGCTCAATTTCCTTGTTTCCATTAACTCCTTGGATTAGGTCCAGTGTCAGTCATCTCATTCCTCCAGAAAGGCCTTTCAAATTTCCTGTTCAACTTTTCGAATCTGGCATGAACCGCCTTTCTCATTTTAAAAATTTGTCATGAATTAGAAGCATAATTCGTATTCATTTACATTTAAAATAGAGGTCTGTACCATTGGTAGAACCTGAAGCTGCACTACTTCTAACGTGAAAGCATCAAGAAAGATCAACTAAAAATCAAAAAAATGTAATCTTGAAAACAAGACAATATACGAACGTTAAAAACTAAAATCTGCTGATTTGAAGAGCCAAATTAACTGCAAGTGTCTCCAGTAATAGACCCAAATCATGTAGGTCACACATTGATGAAATAAAGAATCATTGCAACATTGCTTTATAATTGAGGTTCCCATGCATTTACTCGCTCTATCCCCACAGCGTTGGAAGTTTATTTCCCTCGTATTCATCCAATTTCCTTTCACCTTCTATTTCTTTCACCTAAAACCTTAAATCTGTATCCTTCATCTTAAATTATTTTCAGTCACATGATTATTTCCCACTGACTGTTCAATTTAATCCATTTATATGTGCAGAATACAAAAGAAACAAAAGAATGTAATCTGAAATAAATATTCAGATTTATTTTACTCATCTTGATTCATATACATTGTATTAAAAGGAATTGGGCACCATGCCTTTGTATGGGTGTTGTAGTGTGATGGTTATGTTACAGAATTAGTTACCCAGAGGTTTAGACTAACTATTCAAAGAACGAGAGTACAAATTGATTTCAATAAAAAAAACCTGCTATAAAAAGGTGACCTTGAATTTTGGATTGCTAGAGAAATCCACTCAGTTCAGTCATGATCTTTTAGGAAGAAAATATGCCAAACCTTGTCCAGTCTAATTTACATGCGACTTCAGTTCCAAACCATAGTGATTGATTCTTAACTTTTTTCAATGGCACTGCAAGTCAGTAAGCTGTAACATTACTTTCTTGAAACTACCAGAGATGAGCAATAAAATGCAGACATTATTAGTAACGGCCAAACCCAGGAATTAGTTTAAAAATGTATACATGATAGTGTAATGCTAACTGCTACCAATGCGGTTCGTAATTAACTGACCCCACAAAGATGTCCTAGGAAGCCATTCAGTTGTATTGAAGCACTATGAAAAGGCACAAGACTGAAACCAAACAGACCACCCAGCAACAGCCCAAGCATTGGATTTTGATACAACAAGCTCAGTCAATTCGCGCAAAGGCTCCCTCACATATACCCGGCGACTAGAACCAAAACAGGATGAGCTATGCTGGATCAGTCAAGCAACAGCCTGACCTAGTCATGTTCTTAGAATGTACCTTTCAGCCAACATTCTAGACTTGTCCATCACTCTCTCTTGATACATGCTGTCCCACCAGAAGGACATACCCTCTAGACTGATGGCATAGTGGTATATAAGTGTGAGGGAGTGGTCCTTGAGTCCTCAACATTGACTGTGGACACCACATAATTTAAAGGTTTCGATCAAACATGGGCAGGAATACGTTGTGCTCATCAGCACTTACTATCGTCCCTCCATATATCACTTAAAGAAGCACTGCAAGTAGTAAGGGCACAGAATGTATTCTGGACTTCAGTGCCAATTACCAAGCATGATTTGACGGCACTACCAGATTTCCTTGGTCCTAACTCTAAAACTGCCAGACTAGTCTGGTGGTGAGACAGTCAATCAAGTTAGAAACTTACTGGGCCTTATCCTTACCTATGATAGTTATATCCCTCTATAACAGTGATCTTATGGAGACCCAAATTCCTTCTACATACTGAGGACGGAATGTT
>NC_063341.1:24479323-24529323 GCF_021869965.1 Rhincodon typus | reverse complement strand
CATGGAGACTTTCCTTCCCGTTAGGTGTATCCACCAACATTTAACTCTTGATGCATAGGACTGCACAGCTTCATGAATGCACATGACCCTATATAAACAGAAGTTGTTATAGAGGACAACTTTTATCTTGTTGCCCATGAGCATTTCATACTGAACTGGATAGATTTGGGGCAGATCCTAGCTCAAAACTGAGCTTTCTTGAGGCAGTGTGGACCATCAACTAAAGCAGATGGTAATATGAACTCATGGTTCAGCAAATTCCTCAATCCAGCATTACAATCAAGCCAGTGGATCAATGCTGTTTCAGTGGGAAGCTCAGAAAAACCTAAACTATTGTGACATAAGTCTCGTAAAGCTAGACTAAAGAGCTACATGCAAGCAAAGTAGCAGATGCAGCATGCAATAGGCAAAGCAATGCCATAGACAATAGATCAGAGCAAGTCTCTGAAGTCCTGTCACAACCAACAGAGACAATTAAAAAACTAACTGGAAGAGGAGACGCCTCGAACATTCCCATCCTCAATGATGGAGCCTAATATGCATACGCACAAGACAAAGCTGAAGAATCAAGCTAAAAGTGCTGAGTAAATGATCTCTTCTCAGCCTTCTCACGAGATCCCCACTACCACAGATATCATTTAACCAATGCAATTCACTCCATGTGATATCAAAAAAATAGCTGGGTACATTGAATGCAGCAAAGATGATGGAATTTGACAAATTTCAGATGTAATACCAAAGACTTGAATTCCAAAACTAGCTTCACCCTCAATTATGCTGTTTCAATGGAGTTATGATATCGGCATCTACCTCACAAAGTGAAAAACTGTTTAGGGATGTCCTATCCACAGAACAAAAACAAATCTAATCCAGCCACTTACTACCTCATTGGCCTCTCACAAACATCAGCAAATAGACGTGGAGTGCTAGCAAGCTCTACGTACCAATAATTTGCTCACAGATACTCAGTTCTTGTTCCACCAATACTATTTGGCTCTGGACCTTATTAGCCTTGGTCCAACATGAACAAGACAATTCAACTTCAGAGTTTAAGTGAGAGCAATTGCCCTCAAAATCAAATCAATATTCAAGTGAGACACCAAGAAACAACAGTAAATTGACGTCAATAGACTTCCAGGGGGAAGAGACACTATACTGCCTGGAGTCATACTTAACATTCAGGAATATTGTTGGTGGCCAGTCTTCTCATCCCCAGCACACTGTTGCAGGACTTCGCTCAGGGAGCAGTCATAAAGACAACATCTTTAGCTGCTTCATTAATGATCTTTCTGACCAATGTTATGTCAGAAATGGGGCTGTTTCCTGGTGATTACAGAATGTTCAATTCCATTTTCAATTTCTTGTACAATAAAATAGTCTATATCAACCTGCAACAATATTGAAGCTTGGACTGATCGTTGTGGAAGCAACATTTGTACCACTTGGGTGTTAGGTTCAACAATGGAGAGTTTAACTACCTCACTTTGACATTCCATGATATCCCTATCATTGAATCACACACCAATGTCCTTCAAGGATTCCATGACTTGAAACTTAACTGAACTAGACCACAAACACCACAGGTGTAAGCAGGTCAGGTAATAGAGATTCTGTGGAAAGGGAGTCTCCTAATAACTCCGCAATGTCGTTCCACTCCTACAAGGCCCAAGTTCAGGCTGTGATGGAATAATCTCCACTTAACTGCACAAGTGCTGTTCCAACAACACTCATAATGCTCGACACCATCCAAGATAAAGTGATCCACTTGATCAGCACCACGTTCATCACTTTAAAGAAGTCACATCCTTTATCAATGCAACATGAATGGAGGTGTGTACCATCCACAGGATGCACTTTAGCAACTTTTTGCCAAAGCTTCTTCAAACTCTTGAGTCAATAGATGTGAAGCTGGAAAAGTCCAGCAGGTCAGACAGCATCCGAGGAGCAGGATAGTCAATGTTTTAGGCTGAAACGCTTCATCAGTACTGGGGAGGGGGAGGCGAGCCCAGAAGTAAATAGAGGGAGGGTTGTAGGGCTAGGGGAAGGGTAGGTGGGATTGTGATAGGTGGATGCAGGTAGGGGCTTATTGCGATTGGTCAGTGGGAAGGGTGGAGCAGATAGGTGAGTAGGAAGATGGATAGGTTAGGTCAGGTCACAGAGATGAGGAGGAGGGGAAGAGCTGGACATGGGATAAGGCTGGGGGTGGAGGGATTTTGAAGATGAAGAAGTCAATATTGAGGCCATTGGGCTGAAAGCTCCCAAGGTGAAAATCAGGTGTTGTTCCTCCAGTTTACGTTTGGCCTCACTCTTGACAGTGGAAAAGGCCAAGGACAGACATGTTGTCAGGGAAGTGGGAGCTGCCACTCCCATTCCCCTAGTGACATGTCCACGCTTGGTCTCCATATTTCACCTTGAGATCTTACAGCCCAATGGCCTCAATATTGACTTCATCAGCTTCAATATCCCTCCATACCCAGCTTTATCACATGTCCAGCTCTGCACCCTCCTCCTCCTCACCTCCCTGACCTGACCTAACCTGTCCATCTTCCTACTGACCTATTTGTTCCACCATTCCCACTGACCAATCACAATAACTCCCGACCTGCATCCACCTATCACCATCCCACTTACCCTTCCCCCAGCTCCACCCCCTCCCTCTATTTACTTCTGGGCTCCCCTCGCCTGTCCTGACAAAGCATTTCGGCCCAAAATGTTGACTTTCCTGCTCCCCGGATGCTGTCTGACCTGCTGTGCTTTTCCTGCTTCACATCTATTGACTCTGGCTTCCAGCATCTGCAGTCCTTACTGTCTCCAAGTCTCAAACTCTTAACCTCTACCACCTAGAAGGACAAGGGCAGGAAGCAGTTAAGAACACCACCACCTCCAGGTTTCCCTTCAAGTCACACACAGGCCAGACTCAGCAATATAATGCCATTCTTTCTTTGTTCTTTTGTCAAAAATCTTGATCCTCCCTCTGTAACAACACTGTGTCTTCACCACATGGACTGTAACAGCTTAATGTTACCTTTCTTAATTGCAATTAGGAATGAGCAATACATGCTGACATTGCCAGCAACACCCATATTTCATAAATTAATGTAAAAAAGGTATAGACTTGCAATTTGTATCAACTAGACGAAAATGTGGATGCGAAGTTCGGATCTTTAGTGGAATTTCTTGCTTTCAAATCTTGCATGTCCAAAACATTTATTTTAGAACTCCAACGGTTCTCTTCAACATATTGCAAATTATGAGAAAATTGATATAATTATCCAGAAAGTGCTTCCTTTCAATCTCAGTAATATTATCCAAAACTCAGAGCAAGCCAGGCATCAAACAATGTGGAGAGAATAAAGGAAATAGGAGAGAATGAGTTGCAATCCCCCTCCAATATACACACCATTATTATTTGGAAGCACATTGCTCACTGTTCCTTAATCTATGCTCGGTCAAATTCTTGGAGCTCCATACCTTACAGCATCATGGGAGTATCCCTAGCACGTGGACTACCACGGTTTCAGATGACAACTCAACACAATTTTCCCAAGGGCCTTTAGGGATGGAAGACAAATACTGGCCTTGTCATCAAAACCCACATCTTGGTGACTGAATAAATAAAAGTAAAATGTTTCAACTACTATGTCTGGCAACAACACTAAAGTAAAATTGAGGTAATTGGGAACACAGAGCAAGAAACCAATACTTCAGGTCTAATGAGCCTGACAGCACAATAGAAGCCCCTAATGACTATTTCTAAAACAAAACCTCACTTTCTGAAATAAAAATCAGGTCTCCGCCTAAGATTTAAAACTGCCCTTTCACAATGTGGTCCGCTACAAATTCAAATATAACACATGGTATTCAGATGAGTTACTACTGCTGATCTTTCACATGCTCCCCAAGAATTTAAAACTAACAACAATATATGTACCTACGTTATTTTGGAATAAATTTAGAATAAAACATGAAAGAAAGTGCTGTCTTTGAATGCAAATTACTGCTTTACATCTTGAAATCAGAAGCAGCCCTGGCAACAGCCAAACCTCTAGGTATATATTAAATGTCTTGTCCTTCATCCAGAATTAAGGACATCTCCAAAATGAAATGAAAGACAAATAAAGATTTGCATTTTTACCTGGGAACATGCTATCTGTGTCATATTGCCAAGGAGATGGTTGGAGTTAAGTGAGATCATTTGTTTTGACTTTAACTTTGCTAATTTGTTAGGGCATAGCCAGCAGGTAAGACTGGATAATGTTTGGAAAGGCACCAATAAAGGTCAGCTTTGGATCTTAGTGTAGTTTGTAGCCTGAAATCAAGAGAAAAAGCCAGACTTATATTGGAAACAGAATAAATATTACATCTTTCGTTCACGATGCAGCTTGTGATTGGGATTAGTGCTCAGAGTAAGATAAAGTTGCAAAGGGGAACAAGATAACTGGAAGACTTATTGGTGACTAAAGGAAGAAGTACACAGGAATCCTCTCAATAAAGGGGAGTTAATATTATTGCAGTTGGAGTTCTGGAATGGTTTTGTATCAGTTTTCATGGTGAAACACACTATAAACATCCCAAATGATAACATAGAAGCAAGGTACTAACAGGAAGAAAAACAAGTCTATCACGAGGGACAAAGTATTTTACAAACTAATTGAAGTAAAAATGACAGGTTGCTAGGACATGATGACTTGGATCCAGAAGTTTTAAAGGAAGTGGTGGCAGAGACAGTGAAGGCATTGGTCAAATATTCCAGAACTCACTGGAGTCTTAGAGGATTCCACACGATTGAAAGATGCAAGAGTGATGTGCTCGTTCAAGAAGAAAGGGAGACAGAAAGCAAGAAACAACAGGTGAGTTGTTATGAAAAGTACTGAAGTGCATTATTAAAGAAGTAATGGCAGGAAATTTGGAAAAGCTTAACACAATCAAACAATGTCACATGGTTCTGTGAAAGGCAAATCGTGTTTGACAAATTTACTAGAATTCTTTGAAGATATATCAAGTAGAGGTGATAAAGGGGAACTGGTTGATGTAGTGTATTTGAATTTCCAGAAGACATTTGTTAAGCTATCACAACGGTTATTGCACAAGATTACAGCTCATGGTATTGGGGTAATATATTACCTTGTACTGAGGCTTGATTAACACACAGATGGCAAAGAGTTGAAATTAATGGGTCTTTTACAGGTTGAAAAGATGTAACAAGTGTAGAATCACAAAGATCGGTCTGAGGGCCTCAACTTTTCACTATCTGTAATAATGTCTTGCAAGAATGTAACATATCCAAAAGTGTTGATGATATAAAAATAGGTGGGAGGGCATGTTGTGATGAGGACATAAGGAATCTGCAAGGGGATATAGATAAGTTGAGTGAGTGGGCAAAAGCTTATCAGATAAAATTTAATGCAAGAAAGTCTGAGGACATGCACTTTGATTGGAAGAATTGAAAGATGGATTATTATTTAAAAGGAAAATGCACAGCAGAGGGATCTGGGTACGAAACACACAAAATAGCATGTAGATTCAGCAAGCAGTTACAAAGGCAAATGGACTTTTAGCCTTCATTGCTGGGGGTTAAGAGTTTAAAAATAGGGAAATCTTGTTACACCTACAGGGTGCTGATGAGCTGGAGAACTCAGTGCAGTTTTGATCCCTGTACTTAAAAAAGGACATACTGCCACTGGAGGCAAGTCAAAAGAGATTCACCATGCTGATTTCTCAGATGAAGAAGTTGACTAATGAAAAATAGTTTGACAGATTACGTCATTATTCATCAGAGTTTAGAAGATTTTGGGGAGATCTTACTGAAACGTACGAGATTCAAAGAATAGAAGATGTACACAGTTACAGAATAAGGGAACACTAATTTAAAACTGATCCAGGCATTTCTTCTCTCAGAGGGTAGCAAATGTCTGGAATTTTATTTTCAGATCACAAATTATTTAAAAAGGAGGTAGATGGATTTTTGAAATGTTGGGGACTTGAGGGCTATGATGAACTGGCATGAAAGTGCAGTTGGTACCTGGGGCAGATCAGCCATAAACTTGTTGAATAGGGGACAGGCTCGAACCAAATGGCCTACTTCTGCTCCTAATGTCCATATTAAATCCTTATCAGCTTGGCTGCAGTTTGAAACCATAGCAGCAAGCTATTGGAAAATAAGAATATTTTCTGATGTCTTAAACCACTGTGTAGGAGTAACAGGGTGGCCCGTGCTTTAGCTGTAGAATTGAGAATCATAAGGTCAGAAATGGGAAAGTCTCTTGGGCAAAAGTTATTGGAAGGACCCTAATTAAACCTGCATCTTAGCGAATAGCTGGAATATGGAAGAGAAATCAGTGAATTCTAGAGAACCATGATATACCTTTTGCGTTGGTATCACTGTATTAAGAAAAGTTAGTTTCTAGTTCTAGCACACTGGATACGAAAACAGCATGTCAGCTCAAGCATCAGCCTTACTCAGGAATGCAGATTGTACTTATCACAGCCTAAATTTGCTCTTGTTTACTGTGTTAAATCAGCAGAACCAATTTGAACAAAACACACCTTGCTGGAACAATTGAAACTTAGAGATGCTAGCCACAATCTTGAATTTTATTTACACATTATTATGAATCAGACCATCTCCATTCTACATGTTAAAGATTATAACAATCTGTTTTACCTGTCTTTGATTTCACATAACTATAAACTAGCAACTTTAACAACTGAAGTAAGGAATATTGATTTTAAGATGGTCCTGTGAAGTACTGTATTATTTCGGGCTGATACTAAGCAGTTTTTGCTCCAAACTACTGCAATGCATTATTAAAACATGCAGAGGCTATTTTCTTAGGCCAGTAAAATTCCACTCAAATATGACATTTCTGGTCAGACATTTTCTTGCTTCATCTCCTTCTTTGTTGCTGAGGTTATGGCTGCCTTTCCTGTTCCATTAGCCAACTTTTCATCTGTATTTGAGCATATTTATTATCTCTACATAAAATTCAAGTATTAACATTTTTTGCAGAAAAACTGAATATGGAAGTGAAAACAAAAACAAAAACAAAAAGAAAAAAGTGCTGGAAATAAAAATCTACTTCCTTCAGCACTTGAAAACTGGACACACTTATTGAAAGATGGAGTTAATTTATAGTCTGGCTTGCTCAGTTGGTGGATAATGGGATTCTTAATGCAAGGTCAACTCCCACATTAGGTAATTATTTTTCCAATGAGAGTGAAGTAATCAGATGCAAGTTTTCAGAACTTTAGAAGAAGGTGATCACACTGAAAAATCAGAAATGTGTAACGAAACATGACGCATACTTTCTGGGGCTATCTCCTATTCTTATCCCAAAGCAGCAGTTAACGGGAAATCCCCGCTTTCTGCCCTATGCAGAACTCTTGACGCTCCACTTGGCAACCAAGATCATCCGGGGCAGCTTTTAACAGGTCCTCACAGTCTTAGTGTGTGCTCTCATTGAAATATTCAAGATAATGTAAAGTGCTTGACAAGGTAGAGATTGAAAGACAGGAACCAAGAAGGTCTGCAGCACCTGGTATGCCCTCACATCCATCATAAACACATGTGAGGATTCTCTACCGGGAAACATTAAGGCTGTTTGATGAGAATAATCAGGAGTTCCAGGAGCCACTAAATCACAAGTGCAAGGTGTTCCTCAACTGGAAACACCACCAGCACTCGAAGGAAATGTTGCAGGTACACGAACAAATGAAGGCTGACGTCCAACAAAAACCATGATCTAAAGAACAGATGGTGGTTGGAAAGAGTGCAATAAATCCAGAAACTCAGTGAAAGCCTTGCGTGTGTAGATTCTTCAGTGAAGATCATCTAAAGGCCAAGCACGCAAAGACCTACCCCACTGTGAATGCCAGACAAAGTGGTGGTCATCAAAGATAGGGACGCAAGTCAGCACTCTTTAGAAGGAGCACTTCAAGAGTCTCAACCAAGATTCATGCCCTTGACCACATGCTACACATGACCACTCAGCACAACTCCAGCCTGGTCAGAAAGGCCATCTAACAGCTGCAAACCAACAAGGCCACCAGTACCAAAAAACAATAGAAATACACTCTCAGTAAGAATACAGATCACATTTCCATCACCTGGAAACAGGAAGGCATGGTGGATCTTCAAGACCTCATAATTGTGGTCAGCTTCAAGAAACAAGATAAGACCAATTGTGATAACCACAAAAGGATCTCCCTGCTGTACACAAGAGGTAATGTTCCCTCTAAGCAGTATGGTTGCACAGCTATTCAGAGGGTCCACGCATGCTGATCAGAAGTCTGTAAAGTGGCAAGAAGCAGAATGAAAGTGGGCCACAGGGAAAGTCGTTGCAAATATTCTTCTTAATCTCCTTTTCCCAGTAAATGAAGTGCTCCTACTGGAGACAAAATGAAGATTCTGTCCAGTAAGATGGAGTGTGAGCATGCTCTTCACAGCAGGTTCAGACAGCAGGAAGCAGTAACAACTGTAAACATAGCCCTCTTTAGCCCCTTACAGCCTTTCAATCTGTCAACTAGGAGGAATTACAGAGTGTTCTCTTCAAATTTGGCTGCTGACAAAAAATTGTCACCATTCTTCGCTTGCTACACAACAATACACAAGCCATGATCCTTACTAATGGACCCACCACAGATCCAACACGGGTGCAAATTTGGGTCAAGTAAGACTGTCACTGCACCAATGCTATTCTCCATCTTCCTCGTCGCAACACTCCATCCCATATCCACCAGTGGTTCCTACCAGAGTGGAGTTTCTCAATAGGATGAACGATACAGTGTTTAACCTACATTGCTCCCAGTCTAGAACCGCGATCACCCCAACCTTTAGCATTGAGATGCAGTACACTGGCAATGTTTGCACATATATACACTCAAGAGGCTAAGCTCGAAACCATCAACACATTCAATCAGGCACAGGAGAGAATGGGCCGTACGCTAGACATCGAGGAGTCAAAGGTTCTCTACCAGCTTGCACCCACTACTCAAAGCTGTGCCCCAATGATCAAGGTTCACAGCAAGCCACTGGACAAAATACATCAACTTTCACACTGTAGGATCCTCCTTTTAACTAAGGTAGGCGTTGACAATGAAAGTCAACATTGGTTCTAATGTGCCAGCGAAGCCTTTTCAGTGTAAGCAATAGAGTGTCTGATGTCAAAGACCACAAACCCAGTACTAAACTCATGGTCTACAGGGCATTAATGCTATCTGCCATTCTGTACACATCAGAGATATGGGCAATGTACAGCAGATTTCTCAGATCTGGAGAAAAATAGTGATGCCTTTTCAAAATCCTACAAATCCACGGCAGGTTAGGTACTCCAATATCAGTATTCCCTCTCAACCCGACATTGAGGCTCTAGCTACTATCAATTAGCCATGCTCGACAGGCAACATCATCTGCATGCCTAACACAGGACTTCTAAAACAAGTTCTCTGCTTGCAGTTTTGTCCCAGTGAGCAGTTACCAGCAAGGCTCAGAAAATACTTCAACAGCATTTCCGAAAAAAAAAATGCAACACCCCTACCAACTCATGGGAATGTCATCTTGGACTCTCAAACTGGGGAAAAAGAACTCGCAGAAGTTCCAACGATCTTCAGCATCTTCAACAGGCCCACATGGAAGCCATGCACTATGTGCAGATCCAGCACTGAACTGTTTAGTCACCTCAGGGACCACAATACTGGAACAGAACAAAGCCATCTCCTGTCTCAAGGGAGTGCCTAAGAAGAGGAGGAGATACTGAGAGGTCGTTCCCTGCACTAAGGAATCTTAATTAAGAAAGTGCAATCCAGTAAAAAATGACAATTACTTAAGACAAAGATGAGGAAGAATTTCTTCTTTCGAGGACTTTAATTTTTTGAATTCTCTGCCTCAGGGACGTGCCAGCCATGATCATATTCAATTGCAGAGGAGACTCGACAGGTCATATGGTCTACTCCTGCTTTGTATTTCTTATGTTTTAGGGAGAGGTCATTCTGTTTTATTGCCTGTGATGAAGAAAACATTTAAACTACTTGTCTTTCCTGATGTTGACAGATTATGATGTATTTTAGAGATTTGCTGTTTTTATTTAAGCTTCATGTTACTTCTTGATGAATGACAGGTTAACACAGCAATTTAAATGAAAGTGTTCATCAGTCAGCAAGTAACTTTATCATTTCTTACAGCACAATGATTCAAATTAATAGAAAATGTAGCTTAAATGAAAACACAGGAACAAAGAAATTTTACATAAAGGTATTGAAAGTTTTTTTTTCCCCCCAGTTGTTAACAAGATAATTTAAAGCTTTTTTTCATTATAATACATACAGTTTACACATGTGGTGATGGGTTTGCTTGGATTCATGCAATATTCTACAATTTTGTTGCATGATTGTTAGATCTTATCATTCAGACAAAGTAAGAGTACTAAAAAATGAATTATTGGCAGTATCAGACAGCACACACCTCACTAAATAATTATCAAATTACACTTGGGAACAAACTGCATTAAAAAACTTGCCAATTTCATTAAACATTTCTCTTGGACAGTTAGGTGCTCACCTCTGAATTCCTGCCAGTAGTTCTTTTACTGCAGGCACCAATCTTTGCAGGCTCTGAAATGCTTCCTCAGGAAGTGGCAGCTTGCTGTCAGTTACAACAGCTAATGGGTTGTGAGGAAGGTTGAAGGTTGCAAAAATTAATGAGCTGGTGAAAAAAAAAAAGCAATCTCTCAATCTCATGAACGGTCATACAAGATCTAAGCAAAAATGTTGATTTACTTTATATGAATATGAAAGATTAATATTTTATTTATATGATTGCTCACACAAGTTAATGAAAGCCCTCACTGTTGGTGAGTAAGCAGATTGTGATTTCTGGGAATTTCAATTTGGTAGTTTGAAGTCTGTCAGTCATTCAGTAAGTACCATTAATAGTTGGCTTATATTTCAAAATTTTAACTTTATAAGATAACATAACATTGCCTTTGTCAGCTCAAAGCCCAAGTAACAGTTCATTCAGTTTCTCCTGTCCAGTCAAAATGCTTACATCATAGCAGCATACAGAGTAAAGTTATTGCTTTGGGAAACAGCCAAGAATATGCTTAAATCAAAATTCCACACTGTTTTGACTAACACTTACTTATATGTTCATCAGTACACAATACCTTTTTACCTGTATTTGTTTATTATATTCCACACATTCTCAAAGGTAGCCCAGATTTGTTGAATTCTGTTCACATTTTGAGAGTTATCCATCTCTGGCGTGGAGCATCCACTGAATGGATAGAGAGTCACATTTCTTC
Source organism: Rhincodon typus (assembly GCF_021869965.1). NCBI lineage: Eukaryota > Metazoa > Chordata > Chondrichthyes > Orectolobiformes > Rhincodontidae > Rhincodon > Rhincodon typus. The sequence continues at coordinate 24,518,026 of NC_063341.1, read as the reverse complement.
CCGTATCAGGATTTAAAGGTGGCGCAACTGAAATTTCCAACTTTTCAGAAGACTGTTGTGACTTTTTTGATGATTTTGAAGTTAGTTCACTTTTGCTGCAATGCTTCACAACATGGAGAAAGAAAAATGATTTCTAACCTTAGATCCCAAATATTTACACAATTTTTACTATCTTCTTTTTGAACTTCTTCCCTTCATGAGGGAAGGTACGGACTCTTTTGCCCATTTGTGGTAACTCACTTTCAATTCATAGCCTGACAAGAGAGTCCACACCTCCCCATTCCAACACCCCTCCTACTCACTTCAGAAACATCCTTCCATGGAGCACTTTGTCCCCATTCATTTCATGTATCATATGCTTCCTTTGCTTGGGGATTTGATGCTGTGTGCACCAATTGCTGACAATGCAAAACTATTAGATCAGGTATTTGTATCCAGTGGAATATCTCTTCATAAAGCAGACTAAAGAAGTTAGGGTTAACAATTCAAACATACAAAAAAAAAGCCAGCTGGCCCATTCCACATACTGGAATCTACTCACACCATTCATTCAATCCCTCACCCTCACATCAATGCAATCACATGAAAGTAGCTAGCAAACAAACAAGGTAAAAATCCTACATGAAAAATCACTGAGCAGAGGGTGTTGACTATAATGGGAAACTCCAGAAATGTTCAGACTGAATGGATGCCCCATTCCAATATGACTCTGTCTGTCACTGGAATAGCCCCAGTCTAAAATTTCACTAATTTTACTGCCGTTCTAAGCGATTCCTGCTATTGTCTTCATCCACAACAGTATGAACTTAACATAACATCTGTCCCAATATTACAAGAAGGCAATTACAAAGTATGAGGTACCTCAGAAATCTTTTCAAGCAATTCATCTATGACAACCAAGGTGCGTGGGAGAATGCCACCGTAACCTGATCTTGAGTTGAAGGCTCGTATTAGTTTTTGGGACTCCAGCAACATCCAGGTAAGAGTAAAATGATTATACTGTGATCTTTTACCTAGATGGTTAAAAAAAAAGTATTAGGTTAAAGACAGTAAAACAAATAGTCCTTCAAAACAAATGTTAGCCCTGGGCTTTTGATTATAGGGAGAGATAGATCTACAGGTACTTTTGTAACATTGTGTCAATGAATGAACCTTTACAAAATGGCTGTTTCATCTATTGTGTGAGCCCCTTGTCAAGTTTAGACTGCAAAGGCTGCGACTATTTAAACAGGATGTAGTGAACTCCACTTGGGATTTACATAGAAGGTGTTACTGACATTCTGCCCTATTGTTGGCAACAAGGGAGATCAGATTGCAAAAAAACTGGCATCTATTAAATGAATTCACTAATGCAATGCAAAAAAGAATGACAATAGCAACCTTCAAAATATTTCTGCATTTGTTTCTTTTTTGGTTTTTCAGCATCTGGGCAACAGTCTTACAAGCAACAAACCAGTAGCTCAAAACTTTGAGATTTAATGCTAGAATCATATTATCATTGAATCCCTTCAGAGCAGATAGAGGCCAATTGGCCCATTGAGCCTACACCTTGCCACCAAACAGCATTCCACCCTAATATTTACCCTAACTAACCCACCTATCAACTGCAACCCTGGGCACTAAGGGGCAATTTAGCATGGCTAATCCGCACAGACAGACAGTCACCCAAGGCTGGACTCGAACGCAGGTCCCAAACACTGTGAGGCAACAGTGCTAATGACTGAGCCACTGTGCTGCCCTTTAACGCAATTAAATAATAATGTACATTTAAAATTGTGAAGATGTTTACTGCTTTATTTGTCTAAATGACACATTCATAAAAGCCCATCAGTAAAATGTAAAACAAAGACAAATTGTACAAATATATAGATTTAATCATTTCCCATTTACAACTAACTTATTGGTTGCCTTTGTTAACGGTAAAATTAAACACCAACAAAATGTTGCAGCCCAATCTTCAATTTTACCTTCCAATACTTTCTAATTTGTATTTGAATGACGTTTGTTAATATAGAATTCTAAAACAAATAATTACCTGTAATATTTTGTTGAAAAATGTTGTGGCAGGGGGAAACATTATACTTTCAAGAAAGTGGGATGAAAAATAATCATTTTTATTTCCACATCTTTTCTTCCCAGTTTTTTGCTTATATTTTCTTTAGCCCTTCCAGACTTCTCTTCCCTACTATGCCTCCTTTCACTTTGTCCTCTCAAACCTCTATCCAAACCATCAGTACTCCTTAAACAATCCTGTCTTGCCACCAGAACAGACAGGACTCCCCTCGAATATCTTCAGAAGAGCTCAGTGAGACACTCAATGTGGCTCATTAAAGACAACAACCTCAACACAGCCACCGAGTGTTAATCTTGCCCAACTCCTCAACCGACTCACTTTTCCCATTGCTAACGTTGTGGAATCAGCCACTGGATCAGTTCTCACTACTACTGTCTCAATTTACAAACACATCAATTAGAAGCAGGAGGAGTCTAAATGGTGCTTTGCATCTCCTCCACCATTTAGTAAGATCGTGAGTGATCTGATAGTAGTCTCAACTCCACTTTCCCAGCTATCACAACACTATCGGTAAGAGCGACCACTGCACAATCCTTGTGGAGACAAAGTCCCACCTTCACATTGAGAACAGCCTCCATTGTGTTCTATGGCACTATCACCGTGCTAAATGGGACAGGCTTCAAACAGATCTCGCAAATCATGACTGGGCGTCCAAGAGGCACTGTGTGCCATCAACAGAACAGAACTGTATTCCAGCACAATCTAACCCCATAGCCCGGCATATCCTCCACTCAACAATTACCATCAAGCCAGAGGATCAACCCTGGTTCAATGGAGAGCGCAGGAGGGCACGCCAGGAGCAGCACCAAGCATATCTGAAGATGAGGTGTCAACCTGGTGAAGCCACCTATCAGGAAGGCTTGCATGCCAAACATCACAAGCAGCAAGTGATAGACAGAGCTAAGCAATCCCACAACCAATGTATCAGATTTAAGCTCTGCAGTCCTGCCATATCCAGTTGAGACGATTAAACAACCTACTGGAGGAGGATGCTCCACTAATATCCCCATCCTCAGTGATGGAAGAGCCCAGCACATCTGTGCAAAAGACAAGGCTGAAGTGCCAAGTGGAAGATCCAAGTCGGCCTCCTCCAGTGGTCCCCAGCATTACAGATACTAGTCTTCAGCCATGTGATATCAAGAAATGGTTGAAGACACAGGATATTGCAAAAACTATTGGCCCTGACAACATTCTGGTATTAGCACAGGTAGTTCTGCTATAACACGTGTTTCGTTAATGTAAATTGGCTGCAACGCGATTGATGAACTGTGGACGCTGTTTGGATAATGCGAACTTTCTGCTGTAAAGATATAGCGATTTCCCTATAACACCATTTTCTATAGCGCAAGGTCCCCCAAAAACGCAACTATCACATTATAGGAGAAATACCTGTACTGAAGACTTGAGCTCGAGAACTTGCTGCTCCCCTAGTCAAGCTGTTCCAGTACAGTTATGACACTGGCATCTATCTGACAATGTGGAAAATTGCCCAAGTGTGTCCTGTACATAAAAAGATGGACAAATCCATCCCAGCCAATTACTGCCCCATCAGTCCACTCTCAGTAAAGTGATGGAAGGTGGCCTCAACAGTGATACCAAGCAGCAACTGCTCAGCAATAACCTGCTCAGTAATGCCCAGTTTGGGATCCACCAGGGCCACTCAGCTCCTGACCTCATTACAGCCTTGGTTCAAACATGGACAAAAGAGCTCAGTTCCAGAGATGAGGGGAGAGTGATAGCCCTTGACATCAAGGCTGTATTCGACCGAATGTGGCATCAAGGAGCCCTAGCAAAACTGGAATCAATGGGTATTGGGGGCAAACTCTCTAGTGGTTAGAGTCATAGCTGACACATAGGAAGATAGAGGTGGTCATTCAAAGTCAGTCATCTCAGCTGCAGAACATCTCTCGAGGAGTTCTTCAGGGTAGTGTCCTAGGCCCAACCATCTTCAGCTTCTTCATCAATGACCTTTCCTCCTTCATAAGATCAGAAGTGGGAATGTCCACCAACGATTGCACAATGTTCAGCATATTCGCGACTCCTCAGATACTGAAGCAGTCCATGTTCAAATGCGACAAGATCCAGACAACATTCAGGCCTGGGCTGCCAAATGGCAAGTAACATTCGTGCCACACAGATGCCAGGCTCTGACCAACACCAATAAGAGACAATCTAACCACCAACCCTTGTCATTCAAAGATGTCACAATCACTGAATCCCCCACTCGCAATATCCTGGGGGTTATCATTGACCAGAAACTCAACTGGACTCACCACATAAACAGTGGCTACAACAGCATCAGAGACTAGGAATACTGCAGTGAGAAACTCACCTCCTGACTCCTCAAACCCTGTGCACCATCCACAAGGCACAAGACAGGAATGTGATGGAATACTCCCCACTTGCCTGGATAAGTGCAACTTCAATAACACTCAAGAAGCTTGACACCATCCAGGACAAAGCAGCCCATTTGATTGGCACTACATCTACAAGCATCCACTCTCTCCACCACTGACGCCAAGTAGCAGCAGCATATACTATTTACAAGATGCACTGCAGAAATTCACCAAAGAATCTTAGACAGCACCTTCCAACCCACAACCACTTCCATCTAGAAGGACAAGGGCAGCAGATATAAGGGTGCATCACCACCTTCAAGTTCCCCTGCAAGCCACTCACCATCCTGACTTGGAAATATATCGCCGTTCCTTCACTGTTGCTGGGTCAATATCCTGGAATTGCCTCCCTAAAGGCATTGTGGGTCAACCCACAGCAGGTGGACTGCAGCAGTTCACCACCACCTTCTCAAGGGCAATTAGGGATCAGCAATAAATGCTGGCCAGCCAGCGACACCCATGTCCCAGAAATGAATAAATAATTTTCTTTTAAATCCCATATCATCTTTCTAGTGAAGAATTTATAAAACTCTGCCTTGAAAATATTCAATGGCTCTGCCTCACCATTCTCTGGGGAAAAGAATTCCAAAGATGCTCAACCCTCTGAAAAGGAAAAATTCTTATTTCTGTCTTAAATGGGAAAGCCCTAATTTTTAACAGTGTCCCCCAGCTCCAGACCCTCCCACAAGAGGGAACATTCTTTCGATGTCCCTCATGTCCCATCAGGATCTTAGGAACATATGTATAGGCATAGGCTATTCAGACCCTCAAGCCTGTTCTGCCATTCAATAGCATCATGGCTGATCTGTGCCCTAGCTCCATATACGTGCCCTTGGCCCACATACCTTAATACCTATCATTTCAGATTTGAAATGAACAACTGATCCAGCATCCACTACTGTTTGTGGAAGACCGTTTCAAATATCTGTCATCCTTTGTGAGTAAAAGTGCTTTCTACCATCTCTCCCAAACGGTTTGGCCTATTTTCTAGACTATGCCCCCTAATTTTAGGATCCCCAACCAGTGAAAATAGTTAATTTACCCTGTCTTTTGTTGTTAATATCTTGAAGACTTCCATCAGATCACCTTTCAATCTTCTAAATTCTGAGAAAATAGACCTAATTTCTTTTAATCTCTCCTCATAACCCGAGGTCTAGGTAACATTTTTGTAAACCTACATTGTACTCCCTCTGTTACGGCAGTACACAGTGGCTGAAAGTGGTTCTCAGTTGATGTAAAATGGCTGAGGATTTTTTTAGCTGAAACAGCAGCTTCCATAGTCTGCTGTTTGAAGTTAAACTATAAGATTGCGTAATTAGCTGCCTTCATAGAACACGTATATCCAAAGTAGCTAGATTAAGGTAACACACAAAGGGTTTTGTGAAATATATGCAACGGGCCCTGTGGAACAGCTACATGGAAACATCACCACCTCAAGTTCCCCTTCAAGCCACTTACCATCCTGACTTGGAAATATATCGTAGAAATATAAAGTAGATGTAGCTGCTTGTGTAAAGATAGTTAGGTAGGTACAGTACTGCCTTGAGGAACGCTGACAGAGTCACGCTGGTCCAATGTCTGGTACTCATCATGAGATAGAAGGGAAGGGTCAGACCCCACACTGATCATGCGTTCACATGATGTTAAGACCCCCAGGTAATTGTAACTACATGTCATATGTCAAAATGGAGTTAGGTATGCAGGCCTTACGGGAGTTAATTACATTCCTGTGGATATTCAGTCAAAGGCATATAGAAGAGGCTCCAGCCTATCAGCAGGGGAGTGCTATATAACTGGTGGAGGAGCTAAGTCTGGAATGTGGTTGAATACGATGTATTGCGATGGCCCAAAGATAATTGATAAGGTAAAATAAAAACCGAAAGAACTGCAGATGCTGTAAATCAGGAACAAAAACAAAGTTGCTAGAAAAGCTCAGCGGGTTCGGCAGCATCTGTGAAGGAAAAAACAGAGGTAACGTTTCAGGTCTGGTGACTCTTCCTCAGAACTGATGGTGGCTGGGAAAACGTCAGTTTATATGCAGAAAAAAGGGGAGGGGGATGGGGTAGGGAGTAAACGATAGGATAGAGCCTAAAGAGAAACAGCAGTTGGACAGACAAAGAGTTGATAACAATCAGGCTGGGAGGGTGGATAGTTGTTAATAAGGACTATTAGTGACTAACAACAGGAGGTGTGTAATGGCAGGCTATGTGGTAACACGGCCTGGTGTGTGGGGTATGGGGCTGGGACATGGTCCTAAAATTATTGAACTCTATATTGAGTCCGGAGGGCTGCAGGGTCCCGAAGTGGAAAACATGGTGTTGTTCTTCCTGCTTGCGTTGAGCTTCGCTGGAACACTGCAGCTGTATTTCGGGCCTAAACTCTCCCATGTCCTAGCCCCCTACTCCACACACCAGGCCTTGTTACCACATAGCCTGCCATACACACCACCTGTTGTTAGTCACTAATAGTCCCTATTAACAACTAGTCACCCACCCAGCCAGACTGTTATTAACTCGTTGTCTGTCCAACTGCTCTTCTCTGTCTTTAGGCTCTATCCTATTGTTTACTCCCTACTCCACCCCCCTCCCCTTTTCTCTGCATACAAACTGATGTTTTCCCAGCCACCATCAGTTCTGAGGAAGGGTCACCGGACCCGAAACATTAACTCTGTTTTTTTCCTTCATAGATGCTGCCAGACCTGCCGAGTTTTTCCAGCAACTTTGTTATAATTGATAAGGTGGTCTGGTAAACAGGATGAAATCTTGGGATGACCTAAAGCTATCCATGGACTGATCGCATAGTCTCATGATTAACCTACTGAATGTGTATGTAACAAAATAATAATAAAATTGATCTGTAACAGCCAAGGTGGACTAAAAGCAAATGTATAAAAAGTGAAGTCGTCCCTGGATAGTCCAGGGGCTCTCTCCCTACCGATATAAAACAATAAACTCTTTCATGTTTGAAGTGGACCTAGTTGTGGAGTGATTCTTTTAGTCCTTCCTCCAAGACCAACATATCCTTCCTAAGGTGCAATGCCCAGCATTGCTCCCAGTACTTCAAGTAGGGTCTAATCAGGATTTTGTATAACTACAGCATAGATTCTGCGCTCCTTATACTCCAGTCCTCTAGACATAAAGGTCATCATTGCATTAGACTTCTTGATTATTTTTTGTACTGGTTTGTGGCACTTTAAAGATTTATGTAGATGACCCCCTATGTCTCTTTGGATATCCACTGTATTTAACTTCATACCATTGAGAAAGTACCCTGGTTTATCCTTTTTCAGTCCAAATGAATAAAACACCATACCTGCTTACATAGAACTCCATCTGTCACAGTTTTGTCCATTGGCCTATTTTATTAATATCCCTTTTTTATGCTATCACCTACAGCGCTGTCTAATTTTGTGTCATTGGAAAATTTGGATATACAACTTTGGATAACAATGTTTCAATAAAATCACTGTACATTCTTCAAAACTCCAAATGATACGGGTGCAAACTTGTGTCAATCATTATTCATAATAACATCCTGCCTTCAACCCAGGAACCAGTCAAATGCACCTTCTCTGAACTGCTTAAATTGCATTCTTATTCTTAAAATCAGAATACCAAAACAGCCATCAGTCAGATATACGCTCACCAATTCTCTGTACACCTGTAGTAAACTTCTCTACTTCTACATTCCATTCTCATTGCAAAAACAACAACATTCTATTTGCATTCCTCTTCAATTCCCATAATGCCATACTAACATTTTATAACTCATGTACCAGGATGCCCAGATCCCTCTGAACCTGTATTCCGGAATCTTGCACCATTTAATGAATACGTTGCTTCTCTATTCTTCCTGCAAAAGTGGACCAGTTTACATCCATTTTGCTTTGCAGACTCCTTATGTCCTTTTCACAATTTGCTTTCCTACTTGTCTTTGTGGCATCAGCAAATTTAGCAATGCTGAATTTATCCAGTCCCTTCATTTAGATCAGTAAGATAAATACTAAGTACTGATCCCTGTGGCATTCCACTCGTCACATCTTGCTAACTCAAAATTTACGCCTACTCTCAGTTTTCTGCGAGCTAACCAATCCTCCATCCATGCTAACATGTTACCCCCTACCCCTTAAGCTCTAGTTTGGGTAGAAATCTTTTATGTAGCATCCTGTCAAATAACGTCTGGAAATCTAAGTAGAGATACCCATCGGTTCCCCATTACTTCCTCAAAGAACTCCAACAGATTGACTGAACACGATTTCCCTTTCACAAAACCGTGTTGACTCTACCTGATTACATGGAGATTTTCCAGTGTCCAATATAACCTTCTTAATCATAGATTCCTGCAATTCCCAAAAATAAATGTTAAAACTAACTGGCCTGCAGCTTTCTGCTTTCTGTCTCCTTCCTTTCTTGAATAGAGGAGTCTTATTTGCTATTTTCCAAACTCTGTAAACTTCTCAGAACCTAAACAATTTTGTAAAATTAAAACCAATGCATTTACTATCTCAAAGGGAGTTACTTCTTTTAAGACTCTAGGATGAAGCCCATCAGGACCTAGGGAACCAGCAGTTTTTAGTTCTAACAGTTTCCTCAGTACCTCGTTGCTGGTGATCATAAAACTTTTTTTTTAAAAAACAGTTTCTCCTTCCCTTTCATCTCAATTCAGAACTCCTTTTCAGATGCTATTTGAATCTTCTATCATGAAGAGATACAAGATATTTGCTTCCTTGAGGAAGGATGTAATTGCATTGGGGGCAGTTCAGAGAAGGTTCACTAGATTAAAGGCTTGATTAGGAGAAAAACTCTAGCAACTATAGGCCTAAAGGGCACCCACAAATGCATCAGGACAAAGAGGCAGTCCACCACCACCTTCTCAAGGGCAACTAGGGAAGGTCAATAAATTCTGGTCCACATCCCATGAGAGAAATTTTCAAAAATGCTACAGCAATGAGTGCCAGCACTGTAGGGCCACACCAGTTCATTTTGTTTCCTGATGATGAGGTCAGTACTGCAACCCAGGCAGCTATGTTCCCTCCAAGATACATTGTTGCTGCTCGGAGGTTCTGCACACACCAATGAATATGCAGATGTACTGACTTCTGCTTCTGAAAGTCGCTACTGCTCATAGGTCTTGGAGGTGCGCACAGCAGCAAGAAAAATTAAAGGAAGCATAGCTAATCAGTAGGATTTGGAAACATAGCTACAACCCCCAAGCGCACAGGACCATCACCTACACAAGTGACACTGAGAGGGTTATATCATATTGATATGGAATTCATCAAAACTATTTAATCCACTTGATTAATGTCCAGGTGATTTGTGATCACCTTTACCACTTCCTGGAGGTGTGCAAACTACCCTGGTAGCTGCCACAGTTCCTATATCATGGAGCACTCTCATGTACCTGGTACATTTGAGTGTCCTGGTGCCTTATAAGTCTCATTACCAGGGAACACTACTAATTACTGCTACCCACTACAACCATGGCTGATGTCACCATTGCGCAAAATCCTAACTGATGCAGACTACAGTTTCAGTGCCGCCGTGCTTCAATTGGTGGTGGAGTAGATGATAGGGCTGCTGAAGATGTAGTTCTCTAGCTTGGACTAGGCTGAGGATGCCCTGCAACACAGTCTGGATGGCAGGTGTCACATCACCCTGGCGTGCTATTAAGTTGGAGAGTGTTCAGAAAAGATTTACCAGGATTTTGCTGGGTCTGGAGAGTTTGAGTTATGAGGATAGGCTGGGACTATTTTCATTGGAGCATTGGAGGTTGAGGGGTGACATTATAGAGGTTTATAAAATCATGAGGGCCATAGGTGAATAGCAAAAGGTCTTTTCCCTAGGGTTGGGGAGTTTTAAAACTAGGAGACATATTTTTGAGGAGAGAGGAGAAAGATTTAAAACGGCCTTGAGGGGTAACTTTTTCCACACAGAGGGTGGTTCATACATGGAATGAACTGCCAGAGGAAGCAGACAGATGCAGATATAGTTACATTTAAAAGACATTTGAATAGGTACATGGAATAGGAAAGGTTTAGACGGATATGGGCCAAATGCAGGCAAGTGGGACTAGTTTAGTTTGGGGAAAATTGGTCGTGATGGACTTGTTGGACCAAAAGATCTGTTTGTCTGCCATATGACTATGACTCTATAAGCAAGCAGCTTACTGGTGAATAATAATACTGACGAAACTTCTATCACATTTCTCATGATCAATGTTTGATTCTTCTAAATCATCATATGTTTACTTTCTTCAATCATAAAACTCTCATAATGCAAATAAATTTCCATCATTAACCCAGGAGTTGTTCTCTTATATTTAACGGGTTAAAAATCAGGGCTCCAGAAAGATTGACAAGCTAACTATTAAACTCACAATACACATTGACCAAAATCCCCATGCCATTTGTTCAAAATCCAAACTCTGAGATAACTCTTATATTAGGCAAGAACTTTCAAAAGTTGAGTGGGGGCAGATGTTTGCAGGTAAAGGGATGGCTTGAAAATGGGAAGCCTTCAAAAATTAGATTATCAAGAGTCCAGAGACAGTATGTTCCTTTTAGGGTGAAGGACAAGGCTGGCAGATGTAGGGAATGCTGGATGACCAGAAGAATAAAAAGGAAGCATATGTCAGGTATAGACAGCAGAGATCAAGTGAATCCCTAAAAGAGATATAAAGGCAGTAGGAGTATATTTAAGAGGGAAATCAGGAGGTCAAAATAGGGACATGAGATAACTTTGGTAAATAGGGTTAAGGAGATTCCAGAAAGATTCTGTAAATACATTAAGGACAAAAGAGTAACTAAGGAGAGAAGAGGGCCCCTTAAAGTATCAGCATGGCCGTCTATATGTGGAACCACAGGAGATGGGGGAGAAACCAAACGAGTATTTTGCATCAGTGTTTACTGTGGAGAAGGTTATGGAAGACAGAGATCATAGGGAAATAAATAGTGACATCTTGAAAAATGTCCATTTTACAGAGGAGGTGCCAGATGTCTTAAAACGAGAAAGGTGGATAAATCCCTGGGACCTGCTCAGGTGTACCCTAGAACTCTGACGGAAGCTAGGGCAGTGATCGCTGGACCCCTTGCTGAGATATTTGTATCATCAATAGCCACAGGTGGGGTGCAAGAAGATTGGAGGTTGGCTAACGTCGAGCCACTATTTAAGAAAGGTGGTAAGGAAAAGCCAAGGACATACAGACTGGTGAGCCTGACATCAGTGGTGGGCAAGTTGTTGGAAGGAATCCTGAGGGACCGGATTTACATGTATTTGGAAAGGCAAGGACTGATTAGGGATGGCCAACATGGCTTTGTGCGTGGGAAATCGTGTCTCACTAACTTGATTGAGTGTTTTAAAGAAGTAAGGAAGAGGATTAATGAGGGCAGAGCGGTGGTCGCAATCTATGTGGACTTCAGTAAGGCAGTCAATAAGGTTTTAGAAACAGAGAAAATAGTAGCAGGAGGTGGCCATTCGGCCCTTTGACCCTTCTTCGCCATTCATCACAATCATGGCTGATCGTCCAACTCAATAGCTTAATCCTGCTTTCTCCCCATAACCTCTGATCCTATTCGCCCCAAGTGTTACATCCAGCCATCTCTTGAATACATTCAATGTTTTGGCATCAACTACTTCCTGTGGTAATGAATTCCACTTTTAGAATACTTAGTGTAAAAACAGGCCATTCAGCCCAGTGAGTCCACACTGACCCTCTGAAGTGCATCCCACCCAGACCTATCCCCCTATGTTATCTCTGTAACCCTGCATTTCCCAAGGCTAATCCACCTAACGTACACATTCCTGAACACTAGGAGCAATTTAGAATGTCAATTAATCTAACCTGCACATCTTTGGACTGTGGGAGGAAATCGGAGCACCCAGAAGAAACCAACACAGACACAGGGAGAACATGCAAACGCCACAAAGACAATCACCTGAGGGTGGAATCGAACTCAGGTCCCTGACTGGTAGACTGGTTAGCAAGGTTAGAGTACTGGGACAACTAGCTATTTGGATACAGACCTGGCTCGAAGGTTGAGGACAAAGAGTGATGGTGGAGGGCTGCTTTTCAGACTGGAGGCTTGTGACCAACGGTGTGCTACAAAGATCAACACTGGGTCCACTGCTTTTCGTCATTTATGTAAATGATTCGGATGTGAACATAGGAGATTTGGTTAGTAAATTTGCAGTTTACACCAAAGTTGAAGCTGTAGTGGACAGCGAAGAAGGTAACCTCATAGTACAATGGGATCTTGATCAGATAGGCCGATGGGCCAAGGAGCAGCAGATGGAGTTTAATTTAGATAAATGTGAGGTGCTGCATTTTGGAAAGTCAAATCAGGACTTATACACTTAATGGTAAGGTCCTGGGAGTGTTGCTGAACAAAGAGACCTTTGGAGTGCAGGTTTATTGTTCCTTGAAAGTAGAGTTGGCAGGTAGATAGGATAGTGAAGGTGGCGTTTGGCACGCTTGCCTTTATTGATCAGTGCATTGAGTATAGGAGTTGGGAAGTCATGTTGTGGCTGTACAGGATATTAGTTAGGCCATTTTTGGAATACCACATGCAATTCTGGTCTCCCCGCTCTAAGGAAGATATTGTGAAACTTGGAAACGTTCAGAAGAGATTTACAAGGATGTTGCCAGGGTTGGAGGGTTAGAGTTATAGGGAGAGGCTGAATTGACTGGGGCTATTTTCCCTGGAGTGTTGGAGGCTGAGGGGTGACCTTAGAGGTTTATAAAATCATGAGGGGCATGGATAGGGTAAATAGTCAAGTTCTTTTCCCTGAGAAAGGAGAGTCCAAAGCTACAGGGCATAGGTTTAAGGTGAGGGGTAATATTTAAAAGGGACCCAAGGGGCAATGTTTTCATGCAGAGGGTGGTGTGTTTATGGAATGAGCTGCCAGACGAAGTGGTGGAGGCTTTTAAAAGGCACCTGGATGGGAAGGCTTTAGAGGGATATAGGCCAAATGCTGGTAAATGGGACTAGATTTATTTAGGATATCTGGTCAGCATGGACGAGTTGGACAGAAGGCTATGTTTCCATGCTGTATATCTCTATGACTCTAAACAACACTTATATATATGTGTGTGTGTATATATTATATATAAAACATATATTAAAATATATATCACACACCCAACATCACAGTATTTCTTTTTTTCCTTTTTTTAAAAATATGGCCTTAATTTATGTAACTTCACTGTAAGGCAGTGTAAGTCACTGTAAGCTGGCAATAATTTCCCTCATCATGTTTACTCTATAATCATTGACTATCACTTTGCTAAAGGTTGATTTGGCTTGAGCACATTGTTTTACAGTGGATTAGAAAAAATAGCCAAGGCATAATGTTAATCTGATTAGTAAACACAGAAAGGCTCTGTTTAAATAATTAATAATGATGATGATGTTAAGACTTAAGATTTCAAAAATACTTGAAACAGAAATACACAATGTAAAATTACTCCAACAGAAGCATTTATATGAACACTCAACAGGCCACCATCTGTAATAGAGTAAGAGACAGAAAGATGTGCATTCATATAGAAATTACTACACAAAACATATTCCCCTTCCAGTGACATAATCAGCAAAACCATACTGAGGGATGGATCACGATGAGTAGGAATTATTTATTGAAGAAGTCTGTAGGGGCCTGGTCATTAAATATATTCAAGGCTGAGTAAACAGATTTTTAAATCACTAAGGAAATCAATGTTATGGATAACTGGCAGGAAAACTGAGTCAGTCATGATTTCAATGAATGGCAGAGCAGAATTGATGGGCTGCTCTTGTGTCTATGGTCCAAAGAATTATACATGTACCATGATGTACAGCACAAAAACAGCTGGGAGTTATATTACTGATGAAAATCTGAAGAAGTGTTCAAAAATAGAAAATATACCCAAACATTAACAGATTTTGGAAAGGTGAATATCTATTCATTCAGTCACGCCTGTAATTTGCAAATTTTTGATCCAGACTAAACAGGTGCTTCTCAGAATCCTAGTCCATGAAAAGGAAACACTTGCAATTATAACTTGAAATATCCTTGAAATATTTCAACTGTTTGCAGACAGCTTAAATGCACCTACATAATAGAAATGTTGTATTCTTAAGAAGTTTAGTAAACAGCTCTAAATGTTGCTTTGAAGTCTACAGCACAGTGACCTTAATCCAGCAGTAAATTGTGCTGTCTGTTATGCAAAATAATGGGACTGAAATCTGATTGTCACTTCAGAGATCTAGCTGATGAATTTGCAGTGAGAGTTTCTGTCATTAATTACACCGCTTATGCTCCCCCGCTCTGCAACTAATGAAATCTGATGTCCTGCACATACCTGTTTGAAAATGATTACTTAACATTTCCACAGATGATCGCAAATCTCTTTTCACAATTAGGCCAAACACAGCAATCCAGTGTTTCTTCATACATAGTAATAAGTCTTCCAAAGACCAAGGAGGCTTCACAAATAGTATCTGATGTCACAATCAGAAAAAGATCACAGCAATTACATCATTATTCATTTAACTTACTGTTATTTAACCAGTCTCTGCACTTTGGTAACAAGTCATAAAATTTTAAAAAGAAGTAGTGTGGTTAATTTACCTCATTTAAAACACAAGCATATTTTAATATATTACAAACTTTATAGTCCTCAATAAAAGACACTTATTAGGAATACATCAGATCAAAAACATGGATACCTGGAATGCTGCAGGCACAATTCTTTAGCAGAATTCTGGGCTTAAAATAAAAAAAGTACTGAAATGCCTGTAATTTCCACTAGTCTCATGAGAGCTCTGGTGGGATCCCTGGTGAAATTCAATTTTCACAATTTATCCAAATAGTTGATAATTAAAATTCTCTTACTATATACTTGGAAAGGCATGATGTGGAAGTGCCGGTGTTGGGCAGGGGTGGACAAGGTCAGATATCACATGACACCAGGTTCCAGTCCAACAGGTTTATTTGAAAACACAAGCATTTGGAGACTCGCTCCTTCTTAAGGTGTTAGTGAGAGATGTAGTTATCAGACACAGATTTATAAGTAAAAGATCAAAGGGTCACATACTGATGAGGATGTATTAAACAAACCTAAGATGCTGTTAAATCTGTCATCAGTTAGAAGGTTTTAATTGATTAATATGTCTATGTAAATCTCCGAATTCCGTTCAAGTCACAGTCCTGAGAGAACGAAAGGTTTTATCAGTGTAAAGAATTGACATTTTAGGTCAGACAATGCATGTCAGTGTGAGGTCTTGTTTAGAATCTGTTTGTGTTTTGGCTTGGAGTGAGACTGATTTTATTTCTAAAGTAGGAATTCATAAAATGTCACATTGACTGACCGTCTATAAATTGTGTGCTTTTTGAATGAAAGAGAGTGTATCTGCAAATACAAATTCACTCAAAAGATTCACATTTGTGTGCGCGTGGGAGGGAGAGAGAGTGTGTGCACATGTGCGCACGTGGGAGAAAGAGAGAGAGAGTGTGTGCACGCGTGTGTGGGGGGGAGAGAGACAGAGAGAGAGACAGTGTGCATGCCTATGGGAGAGGGAATGTGCACGCACGTGGGGGAGGGAGAGGGCGTGTGCGCCGCATGTGTGGAAGAGAGAATATATATGTGTGGGGAAGGGAGACCGATGTATTTCAAAAAGATAGAAAATATTGTATAAATTATCAGTAGATTAAATATATATTCTATTTCTACTGTGTCAAAACAAACGAAATTAATTATTCAGCATAAATAGTCATTTGGTCATACATGAATAAAACATTAGTGAAAAATAAAAGATATGCTGTCAAAACTTTTTCACTTTGAATTCATCAGGACAGAAGTGCAATAATCCCAGCAGGAATCAATAATGCATACTGCATGTGACAAGGGTGCTCACTGGTTGGCAAGTTGACTGCAATTGGTTGTGACATGGCCATGGAGAATGCAACTGGGAACGTTTTTGTCCACAGCATCTTTGTTTATTTCATGGAAGGCACAATGACTGAACATTTTTCTTTCTCCTATAGAATACAGGTCCCTGTGTATGAATACTTGTAGCTTCTAGAAAGTGGGCTACATTACAGAACCAACTATTGGTCTTTATCTTAAATTGGTTGGTCATGTAATTCTGAGAGCATTCAGGATTGTCAGCAAGTGCTGTCCAATTGCAGAATCACATCTGATGTTGGAATCATGGAATTCCTACAGTGCAGAAAGAGGCCATTTGGCCTATCGAGTCTGTACTGACCCTCTGAAGAGCATCCCACCCAGATCCAGCAACCCCCAACCTCACCCCTAAGTTTGCGTTATGCTGACTAACCATCTTAACCTGTACATTCCCTGGACACTATTGAACAGTTTAGTGCAACCAATCCTCCTAAACTGTACATCTTTGGACTGAGAGAGGAAATTGAAGCCCACACACAGGGACAAAGTGCAAACTCCACAAAGAAAGTGTCCACTTCAAAATAAAACCTGTCCACTTCACTTCTAGACAGAAGTAACAACAACATTTTTCTTTGGCCAATGAACCTGCTCCCTCATGCTGAGGCTGCTGCACTGCTAACCACTTAGCCACCATGTTGCCCCAGATGTTGCCAGATGTTTTATGTTCCAATTTTGCAAGCATGGATTGGTTGAGTAAAAAGGTAATGTCACCCATAGTCCTAAAGGATCCCAGGGTTGTGGTATTATTAGAATTACCTACCAGGTATCACTTAATTCATAAAACATATTCATTTGAGTGGTAGGCATAAATGATTAGTTCTTCCTGTTGTTAAAAGTTTTAAGGTATCTTATCTTTCCAGGGTAATTCGAGGTAGACTAGGCATTTTTCAAATCAAAAAGTGGAAATCTTAGGAATTCTGCCTATCACAGAAATTAGAAATACGGTGTGTGTATATGAATATCAATGTGGGTCAATGCCAAGTATGGAGGTACAATGACTGATTGGTTGTAGAAACATAGAAAATAGAAGCCTGCTCCACCATTCTTTAAGATAATGGCTGATATTCTATCTCAATATCATATTCCCATTCAGTCCCTATACCTCTTCACACCTTTAGTGTACAGAAATCTGTTGCATTCTTTAAGGTATTCGAGACTTGGCCTCCACAATCTTATGAACTCTACAGAATGACTAACCTCTGAGTGAAGAAATTTCCCCTCACCTCAGTCCAGAACGGCCTATGTGTTTCTTGAGACCAAGACTCATTGTTTTGAATCGCCACCTAGTAAGGGAAAACATCATCCTTGCATGCGGTCTATCCAGCCTTTCAAAATTTTATATCTTTCATTTACATCCTTTCTCATTCTAGTTGGCCTAGTCTTTCCTAATTCAACAATCTTGCCACCCCACAAACTAGTTTGATGATCCATTGCTCCATTTCCTCCACGGTAGGTTTATCCTACCTCCAGTAAGGAGGCCTAAACTGCAAACAATATCCGAGATATGATCTCACCAAGGTCCTGTACAGCTGAAGGAAGACATATGTGTTCCCCTCCCTCAAATCATCTTCCTAACTACTTCCTGAACCTAAATGCTTGCTTTCAGTGATTAGCACACAAAGGACACCCAAATCCTTTTGTATATCAACATTTCTCAATCTATCTATCATAGAAAACATATTTTCTATGTTTCTACAACCAATCAGTCATTGTACCATTTTGTTTCCTCCCAATTTGGATAAGTTCACACTTAGCCATGTTAAATTGCATCTGCCATGTTTTTGCCCATTTGCTTAATTTGTCTGTTACGTTGAAGCCTCTTTACATCCTCCTCATTACTCACAACCCTACCTAGTTTTGTGCGATCAGCAAACTTCGAATCGTAGAACAGAATCATAGAATCACTTCAATGTGGAAGCAGGCCATTTGGATCATTGAGTCCACACTGACCCTCTGAAGAGCATCCCACTCTGACCCATCCCCCTCCCTCTACCCGTAACCCTGCATTTCCCATGGCTGACCCACATAGCCTGCACATCTCTGGACATTATGGATGATTCAGCATGGCCAATCCACTTAACCTGCACATCTTTAGACTGTGGGAGGAAACAGAAGCGTACAGAAAAAATCCACACAGACACAGGGAGAACGTGCAAACTCCACAGAGTTGTTCAAGGGTGGTATGGGAGCATATCTGTTAACTAAGGGCAAATGGGTTAAAATTGTAATCTCATTAGGCCAAACAACAGTGGCCATTATTCTAGTTTACCTGAACACTTGTTAACTAAGGGCTAATGGGTTGAAATTGTAATCTCATTAACCGCATCTTGTTTGTTCAGTTCTCTGTAAACCTTGTTACTATTTTGTTACTATGTGTCACACACCCATTGCGTCCAACTGCCAAACGGAACGATTTGCATCTATCCAGATATGTATAAATACTATGTGTGTATTATGACCTTTGCTCTTCTCAGACCGACAGTTAGGGTATCAATACCTTGCTGTCAGCAGGAAAACCAGCCTTTGTACAAGTAAAAGATATTGTTTGATTTACAAGAACGTGGTCCTCAAAGAACCCAGTCGTATAATATTCGACATAAACTTGGCGACGAAAATGGGATACCAATAGACTGACAACAGCTGGGAACAAATGAAGCGGTTGACGAAGTTGCAAATGAACTAAAGTGACCACCAAGGTAAGTTTATAACAAGGTATAGAGCTGGATGAACACAGCAGGCCAAGCAACATCAGAGGAGCAGAAAGGCTGACGTTTCGGGCCTAGACCCTTTTTCAGAAATGGCAAGATAGTAGGAACTGCAGATTCTCCAGCATCTGCAGTTCCTACTATCTCTGAAACAATTTTAACCCCACTGCGAAGCCTCTTCTAAGGATGCCTACCCTGAAGAAGTTACCCTCCTCCCACCTCAGTGGATCTCTCTCCCACTGCAACTCTCTCATAATCTCTTCGGCCCTGAAACTGCTCGACCACTTCCTGAAGCAAACCAGGTACTACAGCCACATCACCTTTCTTAGTACCTGCCTACGGAACCAGATCATCCCCAATGGACTACAGTCCACGTTCAGGCCTTCCCAATTTGGCCCCAACCGTGACAATGTCTACATTCAGAACATTGAGATCCTTCAAAAACATTTCTCCCTGCGACTCCTGAAACACACACTCGCAGCAATGCGCCGGCATCTCCTGGCACTACAATCAAGCCTACTCCAGCTCAGAGCCTCCCTCTCCCAGACCTGCAAAGAACCTCTTCTGTTTTTTATTCTTCGTAGGATCCACAACCTGAACTCACAATTCTACTCAGTTTTATTGGACACTAAAAACCATAAGTACAGTAAACTTACTGGTGTCTACCACCCAAAACGGGCTTCCTCCCCCTCCCAAATCCCCAACCCTACCCAGGACCTTCCCCACAATGTGCCCGCCGCCATTGGCCATGTGGTCACTGTCGGAGCACCCACGGATGAAAGCCATTTCTGAAGAAGGGTCTAGGCCCGAAACTCAGCCTTCCTGCTCCTCTGATGCTGCTTGGCCTGCTGTGTTCATCCAGCTCTATACCTTGTTATCTCAGATTCTCCAGCATCTGCAGTTCCTACTATCTCTGAACCAAGGTAAGTTTACCTGGTTAGTTCCTTTGCTGACTGTTGTCTCTCCTCCATTGCTGCGGGGTGGTGCAAGTTGACAGCATCCCAGGTAAATAGACACACAATTAGGTCCCAGGTTATTTGACCCAGGTTGGGAAGGTTAATTCCCTATAAAATATAAGTATGAGACAGACTAGCAGTACAAAGAGAAAAGTCGCAGATGCAGTAAGAACTGCAAAGTATATAATTGGGAAAAGTCATGAAAAGCCAGCAGTAAAATTTTGTTCTAAGTGGGCCAAGGAAACAAAGGACAGTCCACAACCTTTTCCAGAAGAAGGTAGTCTAGATTTGTACATAGTTCAGAATGTATTGGTGTGGAAGGAAAAATATGGGCAAAAGCGAGTTGAGCCAGAAAATTGTGGGGCATGGTGCATCTGGAAGGAAGTAGCTACGGATATGAAAAATGAGTCTTTGCTTGCCTCGTGGAGGGATAATGCAAGTAGGAAAGGGTTAGTGATATGTCACCGAAATGGATTACCTAAAATGTTAGAAGAATTAAAAATAGATGTAAAAAGTTATGACAAACAAAAACAAGTAAAAGGAAAAAGATCAGAAACAAGGAAAACAAGTAATACAAGGGATATACCCCCAATTACCCTCCGAATCAGCTGCAGATAATGAGGATGACATAGTTTGTACAGCGATTGGCTCTCCAACAGTACAACGTTCCTTTTGAACTGTTTGTTTATACCAAAAATGGTTTCAGCCTCACTGTTCTAACTCCGAAACATGGCGACTGACAAAACCCTGCAGCATATTTGTCTTCGAAGCTGGATTCAGTTGCAGCGGTACTTCCTGTATATTGCAAGTGGTGACTGCTGCCTATGAAGCAGTTATGTCCACTTAAAATATTACCCTTGGTAGCCCTTTGGTAGTACATGCTGGTCATGCTGTAAAGGGTTTGCTCCTCAACGCCGCAGCACAGCATTTGACTACAGCTCGATAGGCTAAGTATGAACTTGCCCTGTTGAATGACACCACCATTGTCCATTCTGGTGTTGTAAATCTTTCTTTGTTCCTGAACCTCTCTACTAGTTGTTTCAAAAATGATTCTCCCATACCCTACCTGACTGTTTGGACCTTGCTAAATTCGAAACATCCTCGCGAGCCGTCTTAAAGGACACCCCGTTACAGAATCCAGATTTAATCCTTTACACAGATGGTAGTTCTACCAAAGGTTTTGATGGTACTAATATGATAGGATATAGCATTTGTTCGGACCTCAAAACACTGGACGACTGCCTTCTCATTTGTTCGTACAGGCGGCTGAGTGATTTGCCCTTACTAGAGCTTCCATTCTCACTGTAGGAAAGACAGTTAATATCTATACTGACTCTAGTTATGCCTTTGAAGTTGCTCATGATTTCGGACAGCTCTGAAAGAATAGGGGTTCTTGACTTCATCAGGTAGTACCATTGTTTGTTATCTGCCATATTATTAGCCAAACAGAGAGTTATTTTTAAGTGTGCAGTTGACACTGATTAACTAACCAAGTAGCCGAAGGAAACGTTCATGCTGATGCTGCAGCTAAAGCAGCTCCTCTGTCTCCTGAAGCTTTATTAGTTCCCTTTGAAGACTCTCCCTTACAGGCCCCACAACTACAACCCATATCTATTCCATCTATGGAAAAAGTTATTGAATTACAAAACGAAGCTATGAATTTGCTTGCGTCATGGATGAAGGACGGTTGCCTGCAGAATTTTAATGGAATTTGGCACCATCGGGATGGGAGAATCATTGTACCATCTACACTTGTACCCATGTCCTTAAAGGTTTGCCGTGTGTGGGCATATGCTGGCGTGGGCGTGGGTGGGGCGGGGAAGAGATGGAGGGGGGGAGGTGTGATTAGTTGACAGAATTCTATCTTCCTGGTACAGCCCAGGGGGTCCTTAGATAAAGAAGCAGACCAAATTGCAAAGACTTGCCACATATGCCAGTTGAACAATCCTGGTAAAGCAATTAAGGCAAGATGATACCATACTCCCTTGACATGGGGACCTTTTATACATTTACAATTAGATTTCATTCAATTGCCCAGTAATAATGGTTATAAATATGTGTTAGTTCTTGTTGATTTATTTAGCAGATGGCTCAAAGCCTATCCTTGCAGAAACGCAGATGCAAAAGCAGTACTTAAGTGCTCGTTGAGAGATACCTAGGTTTGGTTTTCCACAGACAACATCCAGTGACAATGGTTCTCATTTTGTTGCGCAGACAAATGTGGAACTCTGCAAAGCTTTAAGGATTAAGCAACACCTGCATTGCCCCAATCACCCACAATCGGCAGGAGTGGTGGAAACAGCAAATGGTACCTTAAACATTGCAAGTTAAGCTGACAGAAAAATCAGGCAGGCCCTGGCTGGAGATGCTCCCGACTGCTCTGGTGACAATATGAACCTTCCCTGATAAGGAATCTAAACATACTCCAGCAGAAGTTGTCTTTGGAAGGCCGCTACGAGCTCCCGATCAGGTTAAGCCTAGTCAGTTTAGAGATTTGCATGCAAAAGATAATGAAATGCAGACCTACTTGGTGAATTTAACTCATGCTATTACTAAATATCATTTACAGACGGTAGAGGTGCAGGAGGTACCACTAACTGTGGAATCATTAAATCCTGACATCCAACCAGGGGATCAAGTACTGGTTAAAAGATTTAACCGGAAGGTATTGATGCCCAGATGGGAAGGACCATACGATGTTCTGCTAACGATTCCAACTGCAGTTAAAATAATTAAATAAAATAAAAATTAAGTGGATACATTCAAATCATTGTAAAAAGGTGCCATCATGAAGCTAAGACTGTTCTATATTATCAGGATAATAGTCCTCAGGCTGGGAGTAAGTGAGGGTGAGGGTGGCACTGTATACAGATCAGACACGAATGATAGTGTCCCAACACCTACTTTGTGCCTATCCTACACTAATTCACCAGCCCCCGACTTCTGTAGGAGCTATCGTACCTACTGCATATGTGCGTTAAACCTAAGTGCCCTTGAAGATGCCACGATCTTCTGCGTAAATACTAACAGTAGCCTGACAAATACAAATTTGGCACGAGCACTATGTCTTTGTAATTTGACTGGCACCACTTTGACTAATGATAGGGTCTGCAATATTTCAGTACAACACTTGAATGGAATTAATAGTCCTCCAAGCAAAAGCAGAACTTTTACAGCCCAACAAACCATTAATCTTTATTCCCTCGACGACCTTCAAGGGCCAGGTCACGTACAACAAAGAGATTTTCAATTTAATTACACTATCCCTTGATACCAAAGGAGGAAGGTGCAAAGTAGGTAGTTGACCAGTTTACAACCTGGAAGTCCTAATCTCTACAGTGAATGGTACAGCAGGTTCATCAAGCAGTAAGGAGTAAAAACGGTTCTGTACCTTAGAAACATTAGATCGTGTGCACTCCACAAACTAGGTTGGTGGGAGCTGGCTTCCCTACTCAGGGGACTCCAATCCCAGACTGTACTCTGTGTGCACTATTACCTTCACATAGATGAGCCATATAGCCATCAACACTGTGAAGACACAAGAGATAAACTGCCAATGCGCCAAATTAAATGTGGAGGGAAAAATCAGAAGGGTCGAGAAAGTACGAGATGCCAGGAGGCACCCAAAGGGATACCCATCACTACACTGGTATATAGAGCAGACAAATAGAAGGGGACCCAGGGTAGGGTGGTCTTAACCTAGCCACTGTCATTACATAATTACAGACCAAGACGTGCATAAAGAACCAGCCAGAGATGGGTTTAGAAATGAAACGGCCTTTGATGGAGAGCCCCACGAATGTTGGCAACAATGGGCAGAACATCCTGCTACACGTTTCAATATAGTAGGAAATGTAGCCTGAATTCTATGGAAACGACCATGTGCGTGTGTAACCATACAGCTTACTTCTGGTTGCCCATTGATTTTAATGGATGCTGCGCTTTGGTGCATTACGTCCCCACCTTTTGACTCACAGGAACGCCCCCCAACTCCACCATCTGAATGGACATGGTACCACTATATGAAGTGGAGCAAGCGTAGTCTGAATTTTGAATACTCTAGATGGCAGTACTTCTTTGCTGCTATGCTACCAAACTACGGTATGGTACCAGCTCTTTATGAAATAAATGAGTTGGCACATGCATTCGCCAAGATGGCAAACGAAACTGCAATTGCAATGGGATTGGTGAACCAGGAAACATTGGAAATAAGGATAATGGCCTTACAAAATCAGATGGCCTTGGACTATGTGCAAATGCTCAAAGAGGCACCTGTGCCATTACTGGACCCAAGTGTTGCTCGTGGATTGACAACTTTCAAAAATGAATTGACAACATAACTCAGCAGATTGAGTAAGATTGGAAAGATATGGAAAAAGGGGGGTCTGACAGTGGTGGATGTGGCTGGGATCCACTTTATTGGTTAAGTATTTGGCTTAAAAGGTACAGGTCTGACAATATTAAAATGGGTAGGAATCATATTAGTAATATATGTAGCCATTAGATTTGGATTGGCCTGTTGCACTGGATGTGCTTCTAAACTGGGAAACAAGGTATCTTCAAATAAACAAATAGTTATACTGATCATGGAACAGTCTGCCAAATTGATGAGGATAATGGTGTCATGAAACTTGCTAACGTTGATCCTTCTGTCTTGCAGTAATTCGATTTAACAAGATGAACCTTTGTTGGCTGTGTTACCCGTTGACTGTCTTTTTTGCTTTTGTATGCTTGTATGCAATAATATACACAGTGCTGAACTACAACTCCAGTGTAGCAACAAGTGGGCATTATTGACTGCTACTTTTCTGTTTTAATGTGCTTTGATAAGCACAAAGGAGGGAAATGTGGGAGCATATCTGTTAATTTAGGGTTAATGGATGAAACTGTAATCCCATTAGGCCAAGCAGCAGTGACCATTATTCAACCTTACCTGAACACTTGTTAACTAATGAGTTGAAATTGTAATCTCATTAACTGTATCTTGTTTGTTCAGTTCTCTGTAAATCTTGTTACTATTTTGTGACCATGTGTCACACGCCCATCGCCTGATCCAAATGCCAAATGGAACGATTTGCATCTACTCAGATATGTATAAATACTGTGTGTGTATTATAACCCTTTGCTATTCTCAGACTTATAGTTAGGGTATCAATACCTTGCTGTCAGTAGGAAAACCAGCTCTTGTACAAGTAAAAGATATTAAACTGAAAGAACTGCGGATGGTAAATCAGGAACAAAAACAAAGTTGCTGGAAAAGTTCAGCAGGTCTGGCAGCATCTGTGAAGGAAAGAACAGAGTTAATGTTTCTGAGTTCTGAGGGAGGATCACTGGGCCCGAAACCTTAACTCTGTTTTTTTGCCTTCACAGTAAAAGATATTGTTTGATTACAAGAATGTGTCTATGTGGTCCTCAAAGAACCCAGTCATATAATCTTCAACAGTGGAATCAAACCCATGTTTCTGGCACTGTGAGGCAACGGTGCTGACCACTGAGCCACTGTGCCATCTAGAACTTAGAAATACTAAATTTAATTCCCTCAACCAAACAGTTGATATATAATGAGAGTAGGTGGGGCTCAAACACTGATTCCTTTGTACTTTATTAGACACTACCTTCGATGAAAAAAAAACCATTTAATCATGTCTGCTAACCAATTCTTAAAAGATGTCAACATGTACTTTAATCTTGCTTCTTAGCCTCTTCTGAGGGACTTAAACAAATATCTTCTGAAAATTCAACACACAGCCTCCACTGGGGTTCTCACACATCTATTCCACTAGTTATTTCCACAAAAAACCAGAGTAAGATTGTTAAACATGATATCCCTTTCATAAATCAGTGTAAACTTTGTCAACTCCCAGTGATATTTTCCAATTGTCCAGTGTGATGAAAGGTTTGTGAATAGAAAGTCACAACTTTTTTTGCAGAGCTTGGATGTTAAACTAGCGATTTATTTTTGTGAAGCGGTTTGAAAATTATCTTAGCATTTCCAGAACCATGATTTTAAACCAGTATGTGCCTCTTGGACTGTTAATAGACATTTGTTTAGACTGCAGGGGCTTATGTCAAGACAGAAAAACCATTAAGAGACATTTATTAGCTTGTTTTTGAGTTTAGATTAATTAAAGATCGATTTTATTTTATAGAAACCCAAAGAAAGCTTTTGGGACAGCATAAAGTAGCCTGTTCGAAGTCAGATGCAAGTATAACCTCCCCTAGAAAAGGGAAATTATTCAGAGCAATTAAGAAAATAAGTCATCTGAGTGAAAGGGTATAGTTTGTGAAACTAACAGACCAGGAGTATTTGGTTAGAACTCTGCAAATTATTAAAAGACTGAGGAAGGCTAAGCTCTCAGTGGGTGAGTAATCGAGGGAAAAGTCCTCACAGGTCAGAGAACCAGAATTGAAAAGAAGCAGTAAAATCAAAATCTGCATTAGGTAAGGAACTTGTGGATTTTTGAGTAACTGTGAAGTGACATTATTAGATAGTAGTTGGAATTTTGATTTGCTGTGTTTTTAAATCTTTCTAACTATGTTGTATTTGAATAGCCTGGGTTTTTTAATGTGTGTAGTAACTTTCTCCATGTTTCAGTGACATTAAAATAAATCAAAATATGATCCATTAAATCAGATTTCATTCTGGAATCATTTGAAGCATCAGTTCAGATCATAAGAAATTGGGGCTCTTTGAGAATCTGAGCTCCCGGAATTTAAGAGGGAGCAAGTGTCTCTTTTAAAGAAACAGGTGCATGGAACGACTGGACATTGGACAGCTTATTGCAAAACTCACAACATAATTAATAAATTAAATGAGACCAAACAACACTTGCTGAACAATCCCAAGTGTGTTTAGACTTAAATTTATACTAACAACCAAGTTAAGATCAACAATAAGGCTCACAAGTAGCTCACTTGCGCTTGCTAGAAGCTATGTATATTGATACACAGGGACTTTTCCTCTGTAGGAAAAAGGAACATTGCCAGTCATCTTGCATTCTTTGAATCAAGCAGAACGACAGGGACAATAGTTCCCTGTCGTTTTCTCTATGGGAAAGCCTCAACCTATCACACTTGCCAACCAATCAGCAATCTTTTCTCATGGAGTACAAATTGTTGCGCATCTTGACGTTTACCACTTTTGCATTTATCCTGATTAATGCCAGACAGATTTCAGCAGCAGCTATTTCTCCAGGAATATGCAAAAAGGACAGTGCTTATTTATTCACTGGTACAACTTTTTAAAAAATTACAGTCTTAAAACATTTCCTTCCGTACAATCCATTTAAAAATCCAATTTTTACCTCTGTCCAGAGATCTTCATATATTGTTTTCATCTCAGTTTCTAAGATGACTGACAAAGCAAGGCCTAGTGATTTCTCTAACTGACTGATGATGCCAGTAACATCCAAAGCTCGCTCTTGTGCTGATCGATGCTGATTATGTGACCTATTCAGCTCTTTCACACTGCTTACTGCAAGATAGAAAAATAATAAAAATGTCACGTGCTGTTTGAAACATAAGCTAAGATTGTTTATTAATTTCCAGCTAACCTATCAATTTATACCTGAAATAAGTTATTGTTATATTTATACCTAATTGTATAATTATTACAGAATGTTAAATAATTAACATAAAATCTTTTTAAAAATGTTACATTAATTAACTCTTTAAAAATTATGAAAACGCGTGCACTATGAATGTCACGATTTAAAAGTAGCTGTAGCTCACAGTTCACCATTCGGTTGCCATGTTTCCTACATTACAACAGTGACGACACTTCAAATTACTTCAATTGGCTGTGAAGCACTTTGGAATGCCGTGCAGTCGTGGGAGGTGCAATGTAAATGCAACTCACTCTAATGCAATAGCTTCCTTAGTCGCAAACAAAATAACAATGAACTCCAAGTCTATTCACTACATGACTCACAGAGCAATTTCAAGCAAAACAGTTGAACTTTAAGCTCAAGAAGGAGTGTGATTTTGTTGTCTTCTTCATCACTGTCTGGATACAAATGCAGAATTTTTTTTTTTTTTTTTTTTTTTTTTTTTTTTTAAAAACAGAATTGTAGAATGGTTCGAATGCCAGGCAAGTGCCAGGATTCTGCAAGAACAAAGTAGCTAGCTCCAATCCTTAGCATCTTCCCCACAGTCCTGCAATCATTTTCCTTTCAGGTGCTTACCTGATCGTTCTTCTGAAAACCACAAATGAACCGGACTCCGTTAACCTGTCAGATCATTAACACTTCTCATACAGAAAATCTTTTCTGTATTACATTTTATTCCTTAGCCAAGCACTGTGTATTTGATTTTTCCGGTTCTGATGCTTCTTCTGGTGGAAATGGTTTTTGTCTATCTATACCTCCAACATTCTGAGCAAGCTATCATTCTTCATTTCATCTATGGAGAACAAATTCACCTTCTCAGGTTTCACTACGTAACTGAAACCCTTGATCCCTGGAAACATAATGGTAAAACTTCTAATGCTCCTCCTGAAAGTCTTTACAATCTTCTCAAGTATTATGTCCACAATATCCCAGTGGAGGTCAAACCGAAGTTTTATAAAGGCTCACCTGCTTGCTTTTGTATACTATGACTCTATTAGTGTGAGTAATTGGGTTTGTGCAGAATATTGAGAGTTTGATGAGTCAGGGAAACTTTAATCTATTTCTATATCTATTGTAATCTATAAAAAAAATGGCGGTGCCAGAATGGTAGGGAGTGTTAGGACTCCTGAGCCTGTATGCTCCAAGCTGGCTGCATCCTTGTCTCTCTCTCTCTCTCCTTTTCCATCTTTTCCTGGGAAGCCAGATTAGTATCAGAGGGCCATCAGCAGCAGCATGGCAGGATTGAGTACTCCTGGCTTCAGTAGGCCCGGAGCTTGGACTCAAAGCTTGGTGCCCAGAGTGGAACTGTCGTAGGTCCACGACGGGGACTCAATGGATCATAGAGGCGAGGCCTGGTGTGGTCTGCCTGAAGGACTGTAATGCTCAACTTTTTATTATTTTTCTAAGTTATTCCTAAGATCCTGTACCCTAGGTACCTTTGTACTTAAGAGGGTACTGTAAGTGGTGATTTTGTATACTTTTCACTGTACTCAACGGGAGTACACTTGACAATGAACCTAATTACAGTTCTAAACAATTTCATTTTCTGTTTCATTTAATTTTATATTTCATGCTTAACATTTAACTGAAATTTACTGTTTAAATTCTAAACTTAATTGACGCTCAAACAGGAATATACAGGGATCTCCAAGTGGAGAGCAGCTAAACTTAGTTGATTAAGAAAACAAGAGTTCAGAGGCTGAAAACAACAAATGCTGGAGATCACAGTGGGTCAAACAGCATTCGTGGAGAGGGAGTAAGCTAACTTTTCATGACTCTTCATCACAGCAATTCAGAGGCACTATGTTCCTGTTAGGGTGAAGGGTAACAAAAACAAAATTGCTGGAAAAGCTCAGCAGGTCTGGCAGCATCTGTGAAGAAGAAAACAGAGTTAGCGTTTCGGGTCCAGTGACCACTCTGTTTCCTCCTTCACAGATGCTGCCAGGCCTGCTGAGCTTTTCAAGCAACTTTGTTTTCGTTCCTGATTTACAGTATCCGCAGTTCTTTCGGTTGTTAATTAGAGTGAAGGGTAAGGCTGAGTAAGGAACAATGGATGAATGAAGATATTGAGGTTCTAGTCAAGAATAATAAAAAATCATATATTAGATATAGACAACTGGGATCAAATGAATCGCTTGAAGAGTATAAAGTGTTTAGGGGCATTCTTAAGAGGGAAATCGTGTGGGCAAAGAGGGGCTGGCTATAAGATATCCTCGGAAGATAAGGTTAAAGATCATTCAAACAGCTTCTACAAGTACATTAAGAGCAAAAGAGCAACGAGAGAGAGAATAGGGCCCCTTAAAAATCAAAAAGATTGTCAATGTGTTCAACCTCAGGTAATGGGAGAGATACTAAATGAATATTTCACATCAGTTTTTCCTGTGGAGAAAGAAATAGAAGCTAGAGAATTCAGAAATAAATACTGACATTTTGAAAAGTTCACATTGCAGAAGGGGAAATGGTGGAGATCTTAAAAACATAAAAGCGGATAAAACTCCAGGACCTGAACAAGTGTATCCGAGGACGTTGTCGGAAGTTACAGAAGAAATTGCGAGGCCCCTACCAGAAATATTTGTATCAGCTATAACCACAGGTGAGGTGCAGGAGGACTGGAGGGTGGCTACTGTTGTACCTTTATTTAAGAAAGGCTGTAAGAAGCCTGGAAAATACCGACCTGTGAGTCTGATATTAGTGGTAGATAAGTTGTTGGAGGGGATTCTGAAAGATCGGATTTACACGCATTTGGACAGGCAAGGACTGATTAGTCCAGGGACAGTCAGCATGGTTTTGTGCGAAGGAGATCATCTCTCTCAATCTTGATTAAGTTTTTTGAGGAAGTAACCAAAAAGATTAGGAGGGCAGAGCGGTACACTTTATTTACACGGAGGCCGAGCTGAACAGCAGGGAGAGAGAAACGTACCATTTTGTAATAGCAGACTGCCACAGCCCTTAGGATAGTTTCTTCTGAATTGATCAGTGCAGTTGAAGCAGGTAAGGGGACCCAGGGGGCAGGAATGCAGGAACCTCAGCCTTTGCAACAGTCCACTAGGTTTGAGGTTCTTTCACCTTGTTAGGGTGAGAGTGAAGGATGCTGAGTGAATGGGTTAACTAGCCATGCTGCTGTGCTTTAAGAAGCCATTCCAGTCAGGGTAGCATAAATGGATGTAGTGATTAATTGGCACAGTATGCAGAGGAGGAATGACACTATTTACAGCAACAAGGAGCAAGAGTCCAAAAGACTGCATTGCTTGCTCAGTGTCCAAGTTTGGGACATCTGCTCAAGACTGGAGAGGAACTTGCACTTATATAAAATCAGTCTTTGTGGTCTCATTGGTACCAACAACATTGATCAGGATGGGAAAGAAGCCAAATTAGCCAGTACGAGAATTTAGGCATTTACTTAAGAAGGAGAAGCTCAAAGATACTGGACTGCTCGAGACTGCTACTTGAACCACATGTAAATTGGAATAATACAAATAAGATAACAGAAATGAACACATGACTCAAAAGACTGGTGTGGGAGAAGTGGGTTCTGGTTCCTGGGGCACTGACACCACCACTGGGAAAGTGGGGACTCTATAGCTTGGGTAGTCC
The DNA here is from genome assembly GCF_021869965.1 of Rhincodon typus. NCBI lineage: Eukaryota > Metazoa > Chordata > Chondrichthyes > Orectolobiformes > Rhincodontidae > Rhincodon > Rhincodon typus. The sequence continues at coordinate 24,486,748 of NC_063341.1, read as the reverse complement.
ACACCTGAACTTTGCGGGGACTCGTGTTCTGGCAAGCCACATAACTAAGGAAGTCAAGGGAATTTTGAACTAAATTGTATGGGCAAGCAATCAAATTTGAAAACATGGGGTAAACTGAAGAATAAAGATCAGGCAAGAGAGAAAGGTTATAATAGAAAAACATAATAATCGAGCAGTAAACCAATAGGTGAGGTGAGAGGTTACAAAAATAATACAAGGACAAAACTAAAATCTCAGTATTTGCATTCAAAACAAAACAAGTGAACCAATAGAATTTAAATAAAAATTATCTGACATCCATCACAGAGAATGAGACTGAGACTGAGGTAGGATGACACAGATTGGGACCTGAATACCAAAGGGTACATGACATTTAGAAAGGACAGAGTGCTAGGAAAAAGTAGAAGGATGACCCTCCTAGTTAATGATGGTATTAGAACAATAGCCTTCCATGTAGACAAGGCAAAAAATATTCAAGAGCCAAGTGGATGTTACTATAGGAGGCTTTCCTTTCCAGATAGGTAAGCCATGTGATGATCTTGCTGAGTTATTCAACTGAATCTACTAAGCTGGAAAACTCATTTAAATCCATAAAATTGCTTTCTCAAAGTTTTTTTTGTTAAAATAGTGTTGGCATGAGTTGTATTTAACTTGAATTACAGAATCCCTACAGTGCGGAAAGAGGCCATTTGGCCCAACCAGTCTGCACCAACCTTCTGAAGAGCAACCCATCCAGATCCAGCCCCTGTCCCCATAATCCCGCATTTACCATAGCAAATCCACCTAGCCAACACATTCCTGAACACTATGGGCAACTTAGCATGGCCAATCCACCTAACCTGCACATCTTTGGACTGTTGGAGGAAACCAGAGTACCTGGTGGAAACCTACACAGACACAATGTGCAAACTTTGCACAGACTGCCGCCCAAGGCAGGAATCGAACCCAGGTCACTGGCGCTGGGAGGCAGTAGTGCTAACCACTGTGCCACCTATTTCTTTTACAACATTTACTATATATTTTTTTCCTTATCTCTCCTACCACTCCCAAAGTCTTTTTGTTCATGTTTTGATAGATGGATCTGGAAAGTCTATGACCTGGTACAGAAAAACTTGATGCAAAGTTGGTGACCTTGTATTTTCTCTGTTAGCTTCCATTATATTGGATAAGCAAGCGATCTGGTCGAAGGAACTTGCCATGAACAAATAGCAGCAATATATCAGAATTATGAGGTGGTTATACTTCTTCTGTTCCTTTCATAGAATCCCTAGTGTGGAACCAGGCCCTTCAGCCCAACATGTCCACACTAACCCTCAGAGCATCCCACCCAGGCCCATCCCCCTATAACCCACTTAATCTATACATCCCTGAACATTACGGACAATTTACAATGGCCAATCCATCTAGCCTGCACACCTTTGGACTGTGGAAGGAAACTGTTAGCATGGTGTCTAGATAAACTAACAACAGTATCCAATGTGCAAACTCCATGCAGTCACCAAAGGCTGGAATCAAACCCGGGTCCCTGGTGCTGTGAGGCAGCAATGCTAATCACTGAACCACTATGCCATTCATGCTTGGTTGCTGGGAGTTGTTACAGCAGGTCAAGAAGGCAGCTCACCATCACCTTCTCAAGGGCAGCTAGGGATAGGCAATAAATGCTGGCCAGCCAGCCATGTCTATGTCCGACAAGCATGACACTGGTCGGTGGCAGGGTGTGGCCTGGTGAGGCCTGGAGCAGGACTGTAGTGGTGGCAAAGGAAAAGTTGGAGTCTCTGTAACTTATTGTTTTTTAATGAGAATGGCACTTATGCATGGCAATTGTATAAACTTTTCACTGTATTTCATATTGAATATATGTGACAATAAATGATACAATCAAACAAAAAATAAATTATGCTCAATGGGTTGAAAAAGAAGGATGAGAGAAGGCTCGTACAGAACATAAACAACATGGCAAAGAGTAACGGACTGAATGACTTGGTTCAGTGCTCTTAATTCTATGTTTGACCTGTGTACTTCTCATGTTAAGCTGGTCACTCAATATTAGCTTCTTCATATGCTAACTTTGAAGAAGATCTGTTGATAGTGTTCATACTTACAGTCGCTATTTCCTAACAGAAGATTACAGTAATAGCTTCCTGCTTGCTCAATCAAGCACATAGACAGCAGAAGATATAGGAGGAACAAGATTAGACCATTCAGCCTGTCAAGCCTAATTACACTTAAGTCACGGCATCCATATTATTGATATATATTATGAACATCTGGGGCTAAAGTGCTTATCATTGTAGTATCCCATTCATAACAGTCTGCCAATGTGAGAGCAACCAGTTAAAACTACTGCTTTTTGTTCATTAGACAATGCTTAATCCATGCAAGTACACTACATCCTATCCCATGTGCTTTTACTTTGCAAGCCAACCTTCTGTGGCTGACTTTACCTAAAGCCTTCTAAAAATTCATGTTTTCTACAACCACCTTACTATTCCCTTTATCAGTTCTGTTAAGTAACATTCTCAAAAAACTCCAACCAATTCTTCAAACAAGATTTTCCATTCATAAGCCTACGTTGGCTTTGCTCAAACAGATTGTCGTTAGCCAAGTGTTAATTTATCCTATCCCTATAATTATGCCTACTCGTGAGATAAGGATAACAAGTCCATAGGTTCTGCTTTTCTCTCTCCACCTCTTAAATAGTGGGGTGACATTTGTGAACTTCCAATCTGTAGTAACCATTCTACTGTGGAAGTTGATCACCAATATATCTACCACCTCTGGTGCGTAGAATTGGTCCCAGGAACTAACTCATCCTCAAGCCAAGACCTAAATAGTCAATGATTTTATCAAAATTTCTGGAAAACCATGGGAAAGGCTCATGATGGATTTGTTCAATTTCAGAGGGAAGATTTATTTAGTCCTGTTCCACTATTATTCACGATAGCTTGAAGTGGCAACACTTCATTCACATACCACTGACTCAGTGATCAGAACACTGAAAGGGTTTTTTTGTGATGCGCAGTTTTCCAGAAGAATTAGTATTGAACAGACCCTTCATAAGTGGGAACTTATTTATGGAGGCAGGCATTGACCAAGAGACAAGTTCTCCATTCCACCCTCAATTGAACAGAGAGATGGGAAGATCAGTCAAAATTGTAAAGTCACTGATGCACAAGAATCAATCTGGGAATTAGCTCTACTCAGATACAGAGCAACACTATTGAAAAAGTGAGTACTCACGAGAAGAACTATTGATGGGAAGGAAGCAAAAAGCAGATGAACCAATTTTAGAAAACAGTCTCAAACTAAGCATAATGTCTCAATGCCACAACAGGTAAAATAATTAGAGAAGAGCCACTGCAAAAAGCAGCGGAGGTGCTACAACTCTAGACAAACAGTGAAGACTCTCAACCTTAAGTCTGATTAAGGAATAGGAAGTCAGAAACCACGGTCATCAGAAAAAACAGGTCAACAGATATCTTACAATGTCAGAATTCCTGACGGGATATTCAAGAGGATCAGGAAGGTATTCTTACATGGTGTGACGGGACAGATATAGACAGGATGTATCCCCTGGTTGGTGAGTTAAGAACAGGGGACATGATCTCAGAATAAGGGTCAGGGCATTTATGACAGAAATGAGGAGGAATTTCTTCCCTTAAGAGGGTGGTGAATCTTTGGAATTCTCCACCCCCGACAGCTGTGGAAGTTCAATCAATGAGTATGTTCAAGATAAATTGACAGATTAAATCACCCACTCCTGTTGCTACGTTCCTATGTAAAGGGGTTGATGCTTATTATCAGACTCAATGTCAGATTCTTGCTTGGAAATTAATTACAAAAAGTCTATGGCAGCTTTTAATGAAACAGCAAAACAATTTAACCATACAGAATGAGAAAGGCACACAGAGGGCTGTAGAGGCTGGGTCATTACGTATATTAAGCTGAGGTAGACAGATTTTTAAACAGTAACGGAATCAATGATTATGTGGAAAAGGCAGGAAAGTGGAGTTGAGGATTATGAGATTAGCCATGAACTCATTGAATGGCAGAGCAGACTGTTCTGGTCAAATATTGTTTAGAAAATAAAATTAGAAAATTGCTTAAATGTTTGGCAACTCAGTCAATATCTGAAGAGTGGCTAATTTTTCAGCTGTTTTCTTTAGAGTGGGATAGAATACCCAAGTTCTGATCAAGAATCCAATTCTAAATGTTATTTCTTGCATTTTCAAAGGCTGAGAATTTCATTAATCTTCAGCTCTTATAAATTGTGCAATTCCAGCAGTTCTTATTATCACCATATCCCCAAGTTACTTTAGAAAGGAATAAATAAGGACAGCAAAATATAAGTGGGGAAGTGGAGATGTTGGTAGAGGCACAATCAAAAAATAGGCTTTGAGATGTTTAAAAATGAAAAGAGGGAACCGAGGCAGGCAGTTTAGGAAGACAGTTCCTGAGAACTGGGATGAGTAAATTGATACCTCCCTTAGTGATAATCAAAGAAAAGGATATTCTTCTTCATTGTCATTGGGTCAAAATCCTGAAACTCTCTTCCAAACAGCACTGTGGATGTCCTTCAAGAAGGCAGCTTGTCACCACTGCAATTAGGGATGTACGATAAGTGATGGCTTATTCAACCAATACCCAGATTCCATGAATAGAAAGGAACACACAGTAGACCAGGGTTAGAAGAACTGATGACGCACATGAAACAGAAGGGTGGGAGTTGCTGAAGAAGGAATGAAGCCATGGGGGTAACAGAAGATGAACGCAAGGATGCCAAATACAAAATGCTGAGATTTAGCATGCCAATGTTGTTCAATAAAGACTGGAGTTTCAGGCAACTAAATAGTAGTAACATTTTGTAAAATAGGGTAGTCAATTTTTTGGAATCTCTGATTATGCCTTTAACAAAACAATATTCAGTGAAACATAGTATATTGACCAACCTGATGGAGATTGATTGAAGGCATTAAGGTCCTGAGTGTTTGAAACATCATTGTTGGATTTCAAGTCACTTAACTCAGTCAAGAGATCAACTTTCCTTACAGCCTTGACATTGCTTACCAGGGCTTTACTACAAAGGTTTTTATCATCACTGCAAGAGATAAAACACATGTTAGCAAAAGGCTTTGTTCCACAGAAACCGTGTTATGGAACATTTCTGGAGTTGGTTTCAAGTAATTGATTAAATAATGAGCATTTTTTACTTAAAACATAAAGGACTTTTATTTTCCCTCCCAAGACAGACAACTTAAGAAATATGATGAAAGTTCATTAGATTTAGTTACATGGAATTTCTGCTGTCAGCCTGTACACTGTGAACATTGTAATGTATAGGGCACACAGTTTCAAGGGATTACAATGTTTGGTTCTATCGAGCAATAGGAGTAGGGTTTGTTTCAAGGTGCTCACTGAGAGCAATTCAAAGGCTACAGGCAACTGGAGAAGAGGAGGACAGAGACAGAAACAAGCTCCATTCAGAAAAGTACTGTTTAGCTGAACTGCTGAAAACTGAAGAACATCGTTTCTGTAGTTGCAAATGAATTGAAAAGCAAAAGCAGTTTGATACTATGGTTTGATACTACATTACGAGTCTGGGTTTTTCCAAGCTGCTTGAGAAGAAGGCAGTCATGAACTGTCTTCAGGCAACTTCGAAATAACATTATGGTAAATCATTGCTATATACTGTTGTACATGTTATACAAAGATACACTAGGCCCTGATTTATAGTTACATTAGGAAAGAATTAATCTACCTTCTCCTTGTGTTCATGTCCATTTTGTAGTCTGTTTTTTCCCAAAGAGTCTCACTCTGGTGTGTCTTAGACTCTCCAAAGTTCTAGTGTGTTCCAACTCTACCCTCACTGTGCTAGTTATACCCTGTGATGCGTAGCTCATCACTGCAGGGATGGTCCAGGGTCCTGAAGTCCTTACACAACATGCCTCAACTTTTTATACCCTCATATCATAAACATTAACAGTTACATACATTCTCAAATGAACATTACATGTTTTTTTAATCATTTATTGTGCTTTATCCTCATCTTTCCAATTCCTTTTCAAGTCTTTGACTTGATTCATCTGTGTTGAGAAGTGGTTAAAGAAAATCTACAACATGGTACAGAATTAGTTGAGGTAAAGTTGGTTCTCTTTCTTTACTTCTGTTGACTTCCTTTGGATTAGAGGTTAAATCATTCCAGCTGAAATAATTTGGCGATGTAAATGGTAGGAATGTATGAGAATTATGAACTGGTTATATTTCTACTCCACTACTAAAGTCAGATACCATTGTTAGTTCCCCTGGGAACAAGAGAAATAGTCCATCCATGCATTGTTGCTCCTCTTTTGAAGGTTGTTCCCTTGTAGTAATGACTTGTTCAAGGTTCAGTTCCAAAACGTGAATGTATCTCTTGCATTTGAAACAATTTGATTTGTTCCATCATATATTCTTCAAACTGCAGCATGTCTCCAAGATGTGACCTCTTTTCCTACAAAACAGACATATTGGGGCAGAAGACTGGATGCGGTAAGATACTGTAGTATCAGATTGCTTAGGATTTCCTATTGGTGTTAATACAAGCAATATATTGTTCCAATGAGAGGTCCATTTCCTCTAGTCAAAGCCCACATCACCTTTAAGTAGTCAACATATACTGTAGAAAGTTCTGCATTATATTTAACTTTTGTTGTATCGTGGTTCTTGAACAATTTTCTAAAGTCTGTAGCCACTATATTGAGATTGGTTGTTCAACAGTTAGATCCTGTTTGATTAAAGAAACCCACTACCTCAATTATCTAAGACATCAATTGACAATTCAATTGTAAATGAGCTCCCATTACAAGTTTCCACAGTTGCAGGCTCAAATAGTTTCATTCATGACCTGTATGCACTGTCAACAGGTTGTCCTGGAAGATGATGTCTGCTATTGAAGCATGGCCCTGTCAGTGTTGTATTTTATCTTGAAGTAAAATGTTGATCAAAAGTTGAGGTTGTCAAACCAAATGCTTTTTACTGATGTGGTGCCTCTGTAACAAATGATCTCATGTCCTTCCTATCTAACCTGTGCTGCATTTGATTTAGCTTCCAATGCTGAAGCCGATCAAAATCTTAAGAAGTGTGCTTTCCAAAACTGCCAATTCACTGATCTATCAAATGGATCTCCAAGCTTAAATTTTTCTGGTGGAAGAATTGGTACCTGTGAATTTTGTTGTATTCCTTGATGTTTGAAAGGCATTTGAAGTTGTTGATTAGTTTTTGAATTTGCAAAAATATTGAGGTTGTAGACTTGCTTGCTGAGCCAGTGTGTTTGACTGCAGACGTTTCGTCACCCTGCTACGTAACATTATCAGTGCATCTCCAGTGAGGCATTGGTGTTCTGTCCCGCTTGTTATTTATATGCCTCGGTTTGCTGGGGTGGTTGTC
>NC_063341.1:24453823-24478823 GCF_021869965.1 Rhincodon typus | reverse complement strand
GTCTCATTAGCACCTGAAGAAGGAACGAGGCTCCAAAAGCTTGTGTTTTCAAATAAACCTGGTGGACTATAACCTGGTGTCATGTGATTTCTGACCTTGTCCACCCCAGTCCAACACCGACACCTCCACAGCAATATCGCAGGTGACATCTGCAAACTTACTAACCATACCTCCTACATTCACATCCAAATCATTTAGATAAGTGATAAAAAGCAGTGGATCCAGCACTGATCCTTGTGGCACAGACCTCTAGTCTGAAAAGAAACCGCCACCACTACCCCCTGTCTTCTACCTTCGATCCAGTTCTGTATCCAAATGGCTAGTTCTCCCTGTATTCCGTGTGATTTAACCTTGCTAACCAGTCTACCATGAGGAACCTTGTCGAATGCCTTACTTAACGCCATATAGCTGACATCCATCACTTTGCTCTCGTCAATCCTCTTCGTTTCTACTTCAAAAAACTCAAACCATGATTTCCCAAATACAAAGCCATGTTGACTATCCCTAATCAGTCCTTGCATTTTCCAAATACATGCAAATCCTGTCCCTCAGAATTCCCTCCAACAACACCACCGATGTCAGGCTCACTGGTCTATAGTTCCCTGACTTTCCCTTACCACCTTTATTAAACAGTGGCACCACGCTAGCCAACCCTCCAGTCTTCTGGCACCTCACCTGTGGCTATTGATGATACAGATATCTCAACAAGGGGCCCAGCAATCACTTCCCTAGCTTCCCAGAGTTCTAGGGTACACTTAGTCAGGTCCTGGGGGATTTTTGCGTTTTAAGACGTCCAGCATCACCATCTCTCTAATATGGACACTTTTCAAGATGTCGATGTTTATTTCCCCATGTTCTGTATCTTCGATGTCCTTCTCCATAGTAAACACTGATGCAAAATACTAATTTAGTATCTTCCCCCACCTCCTGTAGTTCCATACAAAGGCAGCCTTGCTGATCTTTAATTTTCTCCCTAGTTACCCTTTTTGTCTTTAATGTATTTACGGACAAAGTATGTCTTGCCTCTTACCTCTGGACTCTACCAAGCCTGTTCTTCTTCCTTAACTGATGCTGTGTCTGACTGGGAAAAGTTATGCGATACATGTTGATAGCACCAGCTCATCCTCTCTTCTAACTTTATTTTTCTTAACTGAAGGAGCTGCAAATTCCTTCTGTTAAACATCGAATAGACTAAAGATGCAGTTTTTGGCCCCAGCTACAAACTCTTGCCACAAATTCTATTCCACTTACACCTACACTCAGGCTGAAGTAGACTAAACATTATGTGTGTCTCAGAAGATGCCAAATGTCAAGCTTCCAAACCCACATTATCTCCAGCACAAAGACGTCTGCTTTCACCATTGCAATATCTTGCATATTTCATCCTAGCTGCAGCCAATCTGCTGCTGAAACACTGATTCATGTATCCCATCCCTGGATTCTACTAATGCAATACTCTCCTGACCACCCTTCTATCCTAAACCCTCAACACTTTCACTTGCGTAAAAAAAGAAACTACCAACAGTATCATTTGTTGCTGACCCATTATTTCATATTCTTGCCAGTTTGGGAGACTTGGAATCCCAGATTCCGTCGCCAGTTTAAAATTTTCAACCTTGTGTTTAAACTGGTTTATGATCTTATGCTTTCCTATCTATCTATGAACTCCAGCACTGTTCTCTTCAACCAGATATTTTTCTTTGTACTTTCTTGTTTCCTGTTGCTTGCTTTTTGTATCATACCTACAGCTGTTCAAGTTCCAATATTTGAGAATTCCTTCCCTGAAATCACATACCTGACAAAGATTTTCTTCACACTTCCTAGTGTTAGCTCAGAGGCTGGAGGAGTATGCTGTTGCTGTAGTCACACAATTCCATGGGTTATAAATAAGATAAAGTCACTTTTTCCTGTTACCAAGACCAATTAAATACCTTATTTGTAAAGGATTAAAAACAAAAAGGGCCTATCAACCAGGTTTCTGAATAAATATCATTATCAGTTTATTATCAAAACCAAACGTAACCAATTATTTATATCTTCATTGAATAACTTGCACAGTTAATAATGTAGAAGTCTAAATGCTTATTTCTCTAAATATCCTCAAACCACATATGCTAACACACAAGTACTCTCTAGGAAAAGAGTGATAAAAGATTTCTCTGCCGAAATTGCCTTTCTTAAAAATGAACCTTTTGGCCAATGGATTTTTCTTGAAGGTGAAAAATTAAAGTGTAGAATGTACTGGAGTTTGTTGCTCTGATGTTTTTGGCATATGTGGTCAAGTCACTAATCATATATGGTATTCTGTGAAGATTTGCATACACAGCTTACAGGAAATACAACATAAATATAAGATTAAATGCAATATTTTCAAATATTCTTTTAAAAAATATGTGCATTTCACCCTGAACTTAACATGAAGGCTTTCTTTCCTGAAATTGGAGAGATCAACGACACCCCTTGTTCTTAGTAGGCTTTTCTCCAACTCCACTTGCTCTTAGCATCCCATGGATGGCTTAAAAAATTCTGAACAGGTCAATGAAAAAGAAACCATGGACAGTCCAAAACATGCACCAGTGTTCAAATCTCAACCTTAAAAATGTAAACAGAATACAAATGTTTCACTAAACGATTGCTATCATACAGTTCAGCTATTTAGAGGGCTGCCAGAGAAACTCTGATAGTCAACCAAAATGGCTTTGCTGTTGGGGTTGTTTAGCTTAGTTGGCTGGATGGCTGGTTTGTGATGCAGAGTGACACCAACAGCTTGATGTTAACATGAATGTCCTGCCTTCTCGCCAGCAACGTCGTGGTCCTCAGGTTAAACCACAACCAGCCATATCTGTCTCTAATTAGAGAGCAATCATTTCGTCCTCTGGGACTATATGACTTACTATGTTGTTGAAATTTGATGTGACAATAGGCTGGCATTGATTCTGAAGCCGTGCATTTATTTGAGCCACATAATACTTGGCTGTTGGAATGACTAATTTAGAATTGGTCTTCCAGAAATACACACATGCTGTACGTTTTGCACGTTTTGGAAGCTGATTGCATGACAATATGATAGTTGCAGCACCCAGCCCATTTAGTCGTCATGTCTGTGCCAGCTCTCTGTGACAGAAACTCAGCTATTCCAGATCTTAACCAGTACGTATGTGAAAAAGATTTCCTCAGATCATCTTTACTACTGTTGCTAATTACATTAATTTATGAAAGATTTTCTTGACTCTTAGCCTCTTAGTTCACCTGTTATTATTTTTTTTTAAATTTCCTCCAATTTAGCTGGAATTATTTGCTAGTTTACCTGTGCCTGGATGACAACCTCTCTTGCGAACTGGCTGCAAATGAGCTTTTTGTTTAATTTAAAGAAGTGCTAAAACAGTCAAGATTATTAAAATCCTTTCCCCTTTGAGTTGTGTTTCATTGATTGCTACCAAGGGTAGTGATTTTATTAAGTTAGCCTTTTTCTGGGCTTCTTGAAGTGAATGTTAGTCTTGAGGCCAAGCAGAAATAGAGAAAAGGAAACAATAGGTTTAATTTTAAAGGGATGTTGCAGTAGAGAGGTGGGGTAGAGTAGAAGAATGCTAATTCTGTTTTCATATTTCTCCATGGCGATGTCACATTTGATCAACCATTAATAGCAGTAGATTGTTCCAATAATGAATTGTTTAGGAACAACTATCGTAATGTAAGCGCACCCGGTTTAAGATTCTTAAGGGGATAAAAGGTGAGTCTTAGAAGGTGGGAAGTTTTCATTACTTGAGAGCACTTAGGATAAGCATTTCTCCACCCCTCTTGATGTATTACTTTTAACCAAGGGAGGAAGTAAGAAACTGATGTGCCAATACATGCATTGCTTAAGTCAGGCTCCAGCTGGGTGCACCGAGTTGTGATGTGTGTGGGAGAGATACATCCACATTTAGATATGACCATAAACGTCTCTTTAAATGAAGTAATGTTTTTGAGAGTGAATTGAAGAGGGCATGTGTAAGTTGTTCATTTAAAATATAGAAAAGACAGAGCCAACAATTTGTCTAAACTAACACAAAATGCTGGAAATGCTCAGATCTGGCAGCAGCTGTGGAGAGAGAAGTATTTTTCACTTGAGTAAAATTTCATACTGTTTATTGTTATCTTTATTGTGCATATCATTTCTGTTACAATCCTATATTGGAGGCACAAAATATTAACTCAGTATTCTCTTTCAGAAGCTGCATGCTTTGGATTTCTCACATTTTCTGCTGTTTATTTCTAGAAACAGGAGAGTCGTTTTTCAGTTGGGATTAGAAAAACTGGATTTTCTTCTTAAGATTTTCATAACTAATTTTCTCATTTTTTTAATAACTCAGCCTTCAATTTTGAGAATGACCATGTTGAAGATGTTGGCAATGTCACTATTGACTTGCACACTGGTGCTGACTCAAGTCAAAACTATAGTGCAGCAACCACCCCTGATGTAAATCTTGAAAACTTTTCTGAAACAATGGATCCAAATACAACAACTGGAACAGCAGGTATGTTTATAGAAGATTTTCACATTCACCACTACTAAAAAATACTATTTAGAAACAGCTTGGCCCAATCCTTTCCCCTGTTGCACCTCTAATCCCTTCTTCTTCCTTAACTTTACTCCCCTTTCCATCTGTTTTCCTGCTGTCCTTCAGTGCTTTTCGCAGGAATGTACTGCTTATATACCAACATACATAAAAGGGAATTATGTATATTGATTATTTTTACCATACATCAAATGTATGATAAATAACTATGCTTAACTGATTCCAGTGCACTAAAATATTGTATTTTTACCATTAGAGCGACACATATCGATTCAAAGATCTTTGACAGACCTGAAGAATCTTATCGGTGTTGAAGGAGGTGAGTGTTTGGCCTCGTGCGCTTCAGAGAAACAGTTAGTCTTTAGTACGCCCAATACAGACTAAGGTTTTGCTGCTGTACTGAGAGTAAATAGTGTCTCATCGATTTGTAAGTGCACGCAAAATCAGTTTCTGATTATTTGTTTAAAAAAAAATCTGAAAGGATCCTTTAAAAATAGAGTAATTGTCACTTGTTAAAAAGTGTATAAGAAATGCATTACTCAGCTATGACGGTGTTTTTGAAGGTTATTAAAATTTGTTTTGTTAAATCATTAGTGGCTGTTCATTTGTTGGCGTTGCTGTTGTTTTTCCCCTCCTTCCTCTCCTCTTTGTCGCATACTCAATTCTAAACTAAGAGTAGGGAAACCAAAGCATGAAGTTGAGAGAGCTGGTTCCTTTGTGCCATTAGTTCTTGGGATTTGATTTGCTTTTGTTCAAGACTTTAGTAGTTTGTGAAGTTTGTAACCAGATCATGCTCATTCAAAAAGGATGCCTTTCATTGTGGTATATCTTGCAACAGCCACCAGTACTTCATAAAATTTGTTGATTGTGCAATTGCATTCATTGTGTTAACTAAAATCATCATTATGCATTTCATAAAATCAAACTAAATACACCATAAGGATGAGATGTTCAGTTTCTTTCCATACTTAATATTGAAATCAATGCTTACATAACAGACATAAGTTAATTATATTAGTAGGTATACTTAGCCTTAAATAAACAGCTGATTTTTGGTGCCTTGTCACTTTCTTTCTAAGTAGTTAGTGTTAGCTACAGAAAGAGCTAAAGAGAAACTTCAATTTTAATACAGTACTGATAAGCGTCTGTTGAAAGAATGGTGACTGTGCTTTAACAAAGACCAAAAACACTTCTTATTTCCTATTAGCCTGAGATTATCGAGAAGTATGTTGGAAAGTAATTTGAAAATTTAGCTGTTCATCAAATCTGTCAGTTTGTTTTTTTAAAAACACTTTTTCAGAAAGATAATTCATAGTATCATTTTATTCTGAGTAGCAAGTTGGACAGTAAGTAGCTCAGAATTAAAACGCAATTATGCTAAATTTATTTTTTTTTGCTTTTTTTTTAAGGGACATTTGTAGCCACTGAAAAGCATGTTGTAAAACTTCCATTGTAACATCATAAATTAAGATCATGATGTGATTACTCCTTTACATCTCCAATGGAATTTGCATGTGGTGAACTGGACTCCATCTGTGAAAATATAACAGCAAGTTTTATACTATAGGTCAGGGTTTCCCAAAATGCTTCTCATCAGAACCCTATTTCAAGACAAAAAAATTCATGACCCATTCTTTGGAAAACCCTAATGCAGAAATTTCCCAGGAGCTAAGAGTCATAGAGGTTTACAGCACAGAAAAAGTCCATTGAGCCTGCGTTAGTCAAGAACAACCACCTAACTATTCAAATCCCATTTTTCAGCCTTTTTGCCCTGACATCGTAAGTGTACATCTAAATACTACTTAAATGTTGTGAAGGTTTCAGTCTCTATCACCTTTACGGGCAGTGAGTTCCAGATTCCCACCACCCTGCCGCGGCGGATGGGTGGGGGTTGGTTGGTGGAGGGGGGAGATTTCCTCACATCCCCTCTAAACCTCCTAGAGCGCCCTGGTCATTGATCCCTCAACCTGGAATATCTCCTTTGTGCCCTCTCAAGTGCAATTGCATTCTTCCTGTAATGTAGATTTCAGAATTGCATACAATACTCTACTCTAGCTGTGGCCTTTTGAAACCAGCTTGTTATACAGGCCCAGCATACTGTATTCAGGTTTTCAGTTTAACTTAGACTGCGACAATGCCTCTTTAATATATGAAAATCCGAATGGGATCTAAATGCTTGCAAGTGTATGAACATTTTATCTTGCCATGGATGCAATTAGGATGAGAACAGTGTTACTGGAATTTGGCCTTTAGATCAAATTGCATTGATGCAGTCTACATTTCAAGCTCTCTTTTTCACTTTTTTAAAAATTTCTAATTCACTGTTGAGTAACTGTGATTAATGATGCTTTGTATGCTTTCCCTAGCTGGTAAGAAGTCATGTCCTTTGTGTCCAGAAGAAAAGTTTAAACCCAACTATAGTCACAAGCTGCGAAGGCATTTGCAACATCTGCATTGGAAAGTATCTATAGAATTTGAAGGTAACTGTTTTCTTGTGTTTATGTCACAGCAGAGGAAATATTTATCGATCACGTAGTGGGTTGAATGGCAAAGGACTGTATACTTGAAAAAGATGCAACTGTGTAGGTTTTTTGGTACCAGATTTCCTCATAATGGTAGTAGAGCTGAAGTTTCTACTGTCAAACCAGTTATGACTTTTCATTCAACAAGAGAGAAACATTTTACTGGTAGACTGATTTCAATGCATTTGCAATTTTGGATGACAAAAATTCTAATATTTTACTTTGATTTGACTCTAACAATTTTTTTTTGTTAATTGTCAGTTATTTTGAATGGCTTTATCTTCAAAATTGTGTTATATGCAATTGCTGCTTCACCTTTTGCTGGACTAGTTAGCATTTTTAAGTCCAACTGATAGTGAGATGAACAAAGTATACAATGCTGAACATTAGAGAGCACTACAAAGCAGGCTGGTGGAGTTGGAAGATCAGGAATATCATCACATCATCATCTTCAAAGTCCTTGCTCTCAATATTATTTAGAGCTGGGGCAGCTGAAAGCTTCAAAGGGCTTTAGCTCATATTGAGCAACATCAGGAATCAAACTGCTTCTTGAATTTGTTCTTAGACTCTTCAATTTAGGGGTGTCTTCAATTTCAGTGAGCACATCTTGATGGTGAAAGCCATTCATCAAGTTTCACAAAGTTGACCAGAAAGATAAGTTTCCAATGACCTGATTAAGAGGAAGAACAAAATACTTGAGAACGGTCTAACAACATCTGTGCTGAGAGGAACAGAACCAACATTTTGAATTTGTGGCTCTGAGTGGCAGTGTGGACAGGTCAGGGGACCATCCTCTTCTGATCATCAGTGGGGGCAAGTGGTTAGATTACGTCAAAAACGTTTAATACATCGGGTCCGAAGAAACCTCTGACCTGCTCTTCTAGCCACAGTATGTATAGCAGGTCTAGTTCAGTTTCTGGTCAATAGCAATCCTCAAATGTTGACACTGGGGAATTCAGTGCTAGTAACGGTCATTGTCTGGCTCTTGTGTGTCGCAAATGTTACTTGCCATTTATCAGCCCAAGGCTGGATGTTGTCTAGGCTTTGCTGCCTGTGGGCACAACTGTAACAGCTTGGATGGGGGCACGGCTAGTTCTGGAGCACCAATCTTCAGTCTTAATAGTGGATTGTTATCAGGGTCCATTGCCTTTGCAGCATCCAGTGCCATTAGCCATTTCTTAATATCATGTGGAGTGCATTGAGTTGGCTGACTGACAAATTTCAGCTAGGGAGCGTCAGGAGGAGGCCAAGATGGATCATCCACTCGACACTTCTAGCTGAAAGTGGATGCACAATTACACCTTGTCCTTTGGGATGCATTGGTCTCACTCATTGTTGAGGATGGGATATACATGGGGCCGTGCCCTCCCTTTAGTTGTTTATTTATCCTCCACCATTCACAACTGCATGTTACAGGGTTGCAGCGCTAAGATCTGATCCATTTTGTGGGATCACTTAACCCACTGGCTAATGCTGCTTCTATTGTTTGGCATGCAAGTAATCTTGTTTTGAAGCTTCACCAGTTTGACACTTCATTTTTAGATATGCCTGATGCTGTTCCGGGCATGCCCTCCTGTGATCTTCATTGAACCAAAGTTAAATCTCCCAACTTTAATTGTAATGGTATTGCAGGGGATATGAATGCTTAGTTATGAGTTGCTTTTTTTTGAAACTGATTGAGAGACCTATCTCAGTATCATAAATAGTCAGTCTTTTTCTAGGAAGATTAACCCTTGAAAATTGTGTCCATTTTAGTGTCCTTCAGCTGAAGATTTGAAATGGTATTTGGATGTTGAATGAGTTGCAAAATTGTTAGGCCTGAAATTGAGCAATTGTCATAATGATTTGCATTTATATACTGAGAAGGCAAAATTCTCTATCCCAAGATCAGATCTGCCCACTTGCAAATTTAAAGTCATGAATTATTTCTCCAGGGACGTATTGAGCATTTTTGAAATGCTGGATAGGGTTAGAGAAAGGTTTACAAAAACAAAGTTGCTGGAAAAGCTCAGCAGGTCTGGCAGCATCTGTGAAGGAAAAAACAGTTAACGTTTCGGGTCTGGTGACCCTCCCTCTTTGTTTGTATTGTCGTGGACATATTGTTTGTTGCTAGTGCACTTTCAGCTGAAAGGTTTGAGTCCTGTGAACCTCCACCTTCACATCGTACCCTCCAGTCCATACAAGGAGTTTCCAGAACACTCGTTGAGCACATCATAAGGCTGGCACTTCTGAAATAATACAGATATAGTTGAAAGCCATCCAGTTGGTTTTTCTGAGGTAGTTGCTTCTGAGATTAGTTTTCTTTTTCTATCCGATGTTTCATTCAACAGTACCTTACGGAAGTAGGAAAACCTGATTTCTCTTGCAGTCTTGACATCTTTGTTCTGATAAATTTTGGTCTGAAGTTCTAGATTTTTTAACTCCACACTGCCTTGAGATGCTCAAACAGATTACGCTCCAATACCATAAATTTCAGAACTGCTCAACTGTTTTACTTTAATTCCAAAATCTCTACTTCAGACCAATTTATCAAGAAAGAATCCTGTTATTCTTTGCAGATTTTACAGATGACTGCCTGAGTAACACATACTCCTTTTTGGAATTCAAACTGAGAGCTGAAAGTTTTGTCCAGGGCATTGATAGTTGTGTTCTTCTGACTCAAATCTGCATTGAAACTTCTTTTTGATTTGAATCTATTTTATACAAAAATAATGCCCACTTGGTGTTAAGGTGCTGAACTACAACAGCATCGCCGAAGTAACTGCATGAAAATGACACAATTATAAGAAAAACACCCAATTAGCTCAGTCACTGGTCATGAAACACTGTGTATATCTCAATCACCCAGAGGTCAATTTAACATAGTGAGCAAGAGCAAGCACCATTGCCAAAACACCTCAAGTTAAAATGGTGGAGAAATTTCATTCGACCAGGGGAAAAGAATTCCTGACAACCTGATATAAAACCATTACCATTTTCAGAAGACAAATATTGAAATACATAAAACTGAAGCAGTCCACGGTACTCCTGGAAATACCAAAAGGGTGAAAGCAGCACTCCAGAAGGAAATCTTCATCTCAGAGTTATGAGATGCAGGAGAAAATTTGGTCAAAGAGGAGAGTAAAGATTAACCTCGCTGGAAAATGTTACAAATCAGGCTGATAGTAGTACTGGGCAAGTTTGATCCCAAAGTGCAACCTGGCTTGATGTGCCAGTTAGAAATTCAGGCCCCATTAAGGGGCAACCAGAACAGCTTCAGAGTGGGCTTAGAGCTGGTGATACTCATTGGACTTTGTATTAGTTGTCACAAGTGGGAAGAGCCATATAGTTGTGTGTGAGAGCACTTCAGTATATAGAAAAAAAGAAAAAGAAGAGCTGGGTTTTCAGAAGGCCTTTGTGCAGTAGTAGTGTCCCTACCGCTGAGCCAGGAGGCTTATGTTAAATTCCCACCTGCTCCAAAGGTGAGTAGTAACATCTCTGAACAGCATATTAGAAAATATCACCTGAAATTTATTGTGTTAAGGACTCTTGTCGTGCAGGGTATTAAAAAAAAAAAACCTCCAAGCCATAAGGCCCAGGTTTAAAGTCCCACTAAAAAATAAGGGGGTAGAAGATGAAATATAATTTAGGGGAGGCAGTGGTATCAATAGACTGTTAATCCAGAGACCCAGGTAATGTTCTGGGTACCTGGGTACAAATCCTGCCATGGCAGATGATGGAATTTGATTTCATTAAGAAAAAAAAAAATTACATTTAAGAGTCTAATGATGACCATGAAACCATTGCTGATTGTAAGAAAAATCCTAATAGCTTTTAGGGAAGGAAGCTGCCACCCTTACCTGGTCTGGCTTACATGTGACTCCAGAACCATAGCCAGGTGGTTGACTCTCAACTGCCCTCTGGGCAATAAAATGCTAACCAGTGATGTTCACATACCATGAATTAATTTTTTTAAAAAAGGGAGTAAACTTGCTAGTAATATGAAAGAAGATTGCAAGGGTTTTTTTAAAAGGTGGAGAGACGAGAATGGACATTGGACCACTGGAAAATGAGGCTGGAGAAGTAGTAGTGGAGAACGAAGAATTGATGGAGGAACTAAATACGATCTTTGCATCAATTTTTTTTAACTTTTAAGTTAACATTTGTCATGGGGGAGGCGATGGCCTAGTGGTATTATCACTGGACTGTTAATGCAGAGACCCAGATAATGTTCTGGGGAACGTACACCTCCTGTCACCCACCTTCCTGCAAAAAGGCCATCCCCTACTCCCAATTCCTTCGCCTCTGCCGCATCTGCTCCCAAGATGAGGCATTCCACTCCCAGACATCCCAGACGTCCTCGTTTTTCAAGGACCGCAACTTGCCCTCCACAGTGGTCGAAAATGCCTTCGAACGTGTCTCTCACATTTCCCGCAACTCGTCCCTCACACCCCCTACCCACAATAACAACCAAAACAGAATCCCCCTCGTCCTCATGTACCACCCCACCAACCTCCGGATCCAACGCATCATCCTCTGACACTTCCGCCATCTGCAATCCGACCCCACTACCAAAGACATTTTTCCCTCCCCATCCTTATCTGCATTCCGAAGGGACCACTCTCTCCGTGACTCCCTTGTCTGCTCCACACTCCCCTCCAGCCCCACCACACCCGGCACTTTTCCCTGCAACCGGAGCAAGTGCTACACCTGCCACTACACTCCCTCCTCACCCCCATCCCAAGCCCCAAGAAGACCCTCCGCATCAAACAGATGTTCACCTGCACATCTGCTAATGTGGTATACTGTATCCACTGTTCCCGTTGTGGCCTCCTCTACATCGGGGAAACCAAGCGGAGGCCTGGGGACCGCTTTGCAGAACACCTATGCTCGGTTTGCACTAAACAACTGCACGTCCCAGTTGCGAACCATTTCAACTCCCCCTCCCACTCCTTGGACGACATGTCCATCCTGGGCCTCCTGCGTGGCAACAATGATGCCGCCCGAAAGCTGCAGGAACAGCATCTCGTATTTCGCTTGGGAACCCTGCAGCCCAACGGTATCAATGTGGACTTCACAAGCTTCAAAATCTCCCCTCCCCTGACCGCATCCCAAAACCAGCCCAGCTTGTCTCTGCCTCCCTAACCATTCCTACCACCTCAAGCCCCACCCCCATCTCCTACCCGCTAACTTCATCCCGCCTCCTTGACCTGTCCGTCCTCCCTGGACCGATCTATCCCCTCCCTAACTCCCCACCTACACTCACCTTTACTGGCTCCAACCCCACCTCTTTGACCTATCTGTCTCCTCTCCACCTATCTTCTCCCTTATCCATCTTCTATCCGCCTCCCCCTCTCTCCCTATTTATTTCAGAATCCCCTTCCCCTCCCCCATTTCTGAAGAAGGGTCTCGACCCGAAACATCAGCCTTCCTGCTCCTCTGATGCTGCTTGGCCTGCGTGTTGATCCAGCTCTACACCTTGTTATCTCAGATTCTCCAGCATCGGCAGTTCCTACTATCTCTGTAATGTTCTGGGGATCTGGGTTTGAATCTCGTCATGGCAAATGGTCGAATTTGAATTCAATATATATCTGGAATTAAGAGTCTAGTGACGACTGTGAATCCATTGTCGATTGTTGGAAAAACCCATCTGGTTCACTAATGTCCTTTAGGGAAGG
Organism: Rhincodon typus; assembly: GCF_021869965.1. Taxonomy (NCBI): domain Eukaryota; kingdom Metazoa; phylum Chordata; class Chondrichthyes; order Orectolobiformes; family Rhincodontidae; genus Rhincodon; species Rhincodon typus. Next base: position 24,466,085 of record NC_063341.1, on the reverse strand, counting down.
AAGCTGCCATCCTTACCTGGTCTGGCCTACATGTGACTCCAATGTGGTTGACACTTAATTGTCCCCTGGGCAATTAGGGATGAGCAATAAATGCTGTCTAGCCAGTGACGCCCTCGTCCCATGAATGAATAAAGGGATAATGCTCAGTTTAGCAGGGATGGATTTCTAAAATGCTACTCCACTGAGGTGTGACATGAATGATTTGTTTCAAGAAGCTTCTCCACTACCAAGGTTAAACTGACTGGTCTCTAGTTGCTGAGTTTATCATTTCATCATTTTTTAAACAAAGGTAATTTGCAATTTTCCAATCTTTTACTTTAAGGAACACGCAAAATTTATGACTAGTGCTTTGGTATCCTTGGTTGCATCATATCCAGCCATGGTATTTTGTCAACATTATGTACAAACAGCCTATCTCCTTACCACTTCTAATCCTTTCAAATGTCTGAATTGCCTGCATTCACCATGATCTGCACAACAGCTTATTCCTTGTTAAAGTAGTACATGTAAGTGTAAAGTATATATTTAACACCTTAGCCTCATTGCCTGCCTCTGTGTAAAAATCCGGTTTTTGGTTCCCCTCCTCCTTTTACCACCCTTTTACTATTTACATGCCAATAAAAAGACTTTTTGGATTCCATTTTGTGATTAACTGCTAGTCTCTCTTCATGCGCTCTTTGTTCCTCATTTTCCCTTCCTTCCAAACCTCCTATATTCAGCCCGGTTTTTGGTCGTATTGTCCACCCTGTAACTGTCATTAGCCAACCTTTTTGATCACCATCTCTATTGCCATCCAGGGAGCTGTGAATTTGTTTATTCTGCCTTTCTCCTTAAGGTGGTATATTATTGTGATGCAGGTTTCCCTGCCAACATTTGCTTCCACTTGTTGTGGGTGCGACTCATTCACACCTCTTTGGAATTGGCTTTCCCACAATTAACTGTTGTTGCTCTGAATTGTTTCTTGTCCTTTTCCATTACAGTAGATTGCCTCAAATCCAGCTACCTCAAAACTGGCAGTGTCCAAAATCCATTTATTAATAATCTTTATTTTTATAATCAAAGCATGCAGTTTAACTGTATTAATTATTTTCAAGAACATGTAAGGTCAATTTTATTCATCGTGGTCTGGCTTCAGACTAGGTACTACTCTCCCACGATCTTTGACACCACACTGCCTTGCTTGATCACAACCCAAACTGCCCAACCCAAACTCTGACACAGCCTTTGTTTCAAGGAGCCAGATTTGAGTTAACGTAAGCATTGATACAATGACCACTGTCCCCAACATTTTCCCCTACTGACACGTGAATCCACTTTGCCAAAATTTTTCCCAGCATTGGCTCAGTGATTAGCACTGCTGCCTCACAGCACCAGGGAACTGGGTTCAATTCCAGCCTCGGGCAGCTGTCTGTGTGGAATTTGCATGTTCTCCCCCTGTCTGTGTGGGTTTCCTCCCATAGAGCAAAGATATGCAGGTTAGGTGGATTGGCCATACTGAAGTTGTTCGTAGTGTTCAGGGATGCATAGGCTAGTTGGATTAGCCATGGTAAATGTGGGATTATGGGATATGGTAGCGGTCTGGGTGGAATATTCTTTAGAGGACTGGTGCAGATTCAATGGGCCGAACGGCCTCCTTCAGCACTATAGGGATTCTATGAAGAACCAGTCTCACAGTGCTTCCTTTCCTGTTGAACTGGAAATATGTTGCTATAGAAAACTTTTTGACACACTTTAGAAACTTATGACCCCACTGCACTTATCAATACCGTGATCCATTCCATCTTCAGATAATTAAATTCTCCATTATAACTACGCTAGAAACTGAAGATTTCTGTTGATTTTAGAACCTTTATTTCAAGGAAGTATGACGGTCCCAATTAACTTTTACACCTGTGCCTGACTGTCGTGAATCATATTTTCTGATGTAACATTTGGGTACTGAGGATGAAATCTTTTGATTCATTTGAAGCATATACTTTGCTTTTGTCTGTGTGGTTGGAGTGAGGAATGTTGGAAGGCTCTACTTTCATTTTGTGCTCCGTTCAGCACAAAGTGTGGGACAAATTTGACAGAGCAGCTGATCATTTCCTACTGTTCATTGTTTATGAACAGACATAATGTCACCAGCACGTTCTTTTTCTGGTGTACACTGCCTGTTCATTTGAATGTGTGGTATCCTTACATTTTCTTTTGCACACTCACACCACACATGATATCTTGTTAGTAAAGTAATGGCCTAGTGGTATTGTCACTAGGGTATTAAGCTAGAGACCCAGGTAATGTTCTGGGGACCTCGGTTTGAATCCCATTCTGGCAGATGGTGGAATTTAAATTCACTAAAAATCTTGAACTAAGAATCTTATGCTGACCGTAGAACAATTGTTGGGAAAAACCCACTAATGTCCTTTTAAGGAACATAATTGCCATTGTTGCCTTGACTGCTGTCCTTACCTAGACTCCAGAAGCAGTTGACTCTTAACTACCCTCTAGGCAGTTTGGGATGGTCAATAAATGCTGGCCTAGCCAGTGCCTCCCATATCCCACGATTGAACAAACAAAAAACTTAAAGGTCTACTTGTAAGAAACCTACTTAAGACCTTCTTGGTTGCTGCACAAGTGAAGCTTTCACCTGAAACTGAGTGAGGTGATCTGTTTATGGCCAAATGTCTTCTGATCTAATCTCTACCATGTTAGTTGAAATATAACAATTGCTTGTTAATCAGGACTGCAAAGTTGGATAATGCTTGAAAATTTGTAATATTAGACTGTAATAAAACAAATTCAGATGTGTCCAAACATTACAAGCACACCATTACAACCACTACTATAACATTGTGCAATGATGACCTTCATAATTTGCAATGCTGCAGAAAATTCTGTCTCCATGATTGCATTATGGATCTACCTATAGCACATGGACTGCAATGGTTCAAGAAAGCAGGTCATCACCACTTTCTCAAGGGGAATAAATGCTGACCAGCAGTCATGCCCACGTCATCACAAGAGAATAAAAAGAACACTTCTGTTCTGTGGACAAATGCATCAACTAACTTGCACACAGCAGGACTTTGCAAACTGCAGTAAGAAACAAGGCCAAGTAGTTTTTCTTTTTTGATCGATGGTGTTAATTGGCCAATAGACTAGTAAGACTGCCTTGCTCCTCTACGAATGGTGCCATGATATATTTCACACCAAATCTGTCCATTGCTTTTACAGCCTTCCTTATGTGGTAAGCCTTTCTGGCTTGTTTCAGCTCAACAAAATAGATGACAGCCATGCTCTGGTTCATTCCTCAGGGCAACACCTTGACCTCAGAGTCAGCCTGTGTTATATATTTAAGTATGGTGGATTGTCACTTTGAGTCTGATCAAGTGATGTAATAGTTTCTTCAGCTGTCTTGGGCAGACATGGAGCTCTTTAACCTTGCTGCATATAGAGTGACCACCTCCAACATAAAGCTTTCTGTTGTTTAACACTTCAACCTCCTGGTCCTTCTTGTAACTTCACCTGCCTTTTTAAATTTAAACAAAACTTGGCAGTTGACTGTCAGTCACCATTAACTGATGCATGCTCCATGATAACGCCTCTACCAGAGTCCACTGTCGATCAATTCAGTAAAAATGTTGTTATTCCCTTTATGATGGTATGTGTTGTGGATTGTACTAATGAATACAAGGCCAAAAGCTTTGACTACGTTTCTGTGTTCAGCAGTATTCGAGTTCTGTGCTCCCACATAATTATTAATATGAACATAATATGAAAAACCTGAGGTATATCCCTGGTTCGTTAGATGGCAAAGTACTTTGTTGTCCTGTATCAGAGAGTGCTCTTTTGGGAATTTCTGGCCTTGAATTTCTTACGTGTAGTTCCTGGTATTTGAATGTGATATGCTTCTAAGCACTTCATGTGTACGAGGTGGGAAGGAACACCTTTTCTGTTCTCATGCTGCCCCCACCCCTCGCCCCGTTCCTGTTGCTTGTATTAAGTAGTCAAAAAATTGGCTTAAAAGGATAAGTATTTTTTAAATCAAAAGAATGTTTAACTAATTTTATATTCTGCAAATATTTCACCACATGAGTCAGTGGCAGAGCCCTGTTAAAAAATCTTGTTTCTGTCTTTAATTCTTGCTGATTTCACCTTTATAACAGGTTATAGAATGTGCATCTGTCATTTGTCCTGCCGACGCATGAAAACTGACCTCAATGGAGAACAGGTAACAACAATAAAAACTATATTAATAAATGATTGTTCAATTTACATCTCTCAATTAAACTGGTTTATTCATGTCTTTTGAATGTAGGTGTATGTGTGTGAATTGTCTATAGAAATTATCCAAATACAGGATTTGTTTCCAAACAAACAATTGTGGAAATTTATCATTCGTGATTATTGACCCAGGAACTGAAATTGGTCAAGTGATGATCAAGTAATATAATAACAGAAAGGTAAAATGTGGCTTGCATCTGAGTTGATATCGTTTGCTCAATCTAGTCCTTGACTAGATTATCACCTGACATTTTTTGCAGTTATACCATAATCACACAACTTTCTGTCTTGATTTCTTAATCTTTCAATAACTATATGTTTCATTCCAAGTTACGGATATTCAGTTAACTTGAATGCTGAATGCATAAAAATGGAATAAAACTGCATTAATGTATGCAATAACTGTGCCATGATTTCTTTAGGATATTGGCAACTTTTATTTAACCCCTTCATATATTGCCCACTGCATTCTTCAGGTGATTATTGCCTTTCAATTACATCTGACTATTTATTGTTGTCGTGATTAAGGACCACAGGAAATCTAAACCTGAGATATGAATAAGTTACTCATATTTTCTACTTCTTTCAACCCTCTCCCAAATATAAAAAATAGGTGCAGGTGTAGGCCATTCAGCCCTTTGAGCTCCACCATTCAATATGGTCATGGCTGATCATCCTACTCAGTATCCTGAACTAAGAGAGAACTCCTGACTCTACAAACCTGACTTTAGAAAATGGTTGCCTAGTTGTTAGACTTTTTTTTTGTCCAGAAACATTGGGCTATATCAGACTGACAGTGGGGCAGGCTTGGCCCTATACCTGGTCTATTTTGCACATTCCAGGTTTCAGAATCCTAGGTTAGCAGAATCCAGCTTGAGAGAAGCCTGATGATTTAAATAACTAACTGCCTCTATGAATTCCATCTGCATAAATCTGATACAACCCCATTTCTAACATCATGCAAATGTGAATTGCTGTGTTAAGGCCAGATGCTGTGATTTCTAGGCTAGTCTGCCATTTTTACAATGACACAGAAATATTCTCCCAAGTATCATATGATTTGTTTCATTATCCATTACCTGATCCATAGATCGGTATATTTCTAAGATGGGAAATATAGCAACACACAATCCAACATCCGTAACCAAGACCAAGCTAAAAGTTTAACATGCAAGACGTTTTTGGCTCGTGGATTTACGTGAACTCCCATGTGTGTTCAATTTGTTATGAAAAGAGATTTTTTGATTATCAGTAGTTTTAAAGTCATGCCTCTTAAAGACACCATTTTGCTAAGAGGTTGGAAGCAGTAGCGCAATAGTTGACACAATTTCTTCTTCCCTTTCTAATGTTGTGATAAACAATGAGTAGAATCTGTTGTGGATGGATCGTCACTTAACATGTCTATTGTAGCATTCTTTAACTGAAGCAAACTGCTTCAAAACCTAAAAATGTGTTCCTGTACTGCCTTATTCTCAGGTGTAGATTTTTAACCTTAATATGCAATTTTGATGACTATTAACCTGATTTCTCAATATTTTTCCAACGGTTGCTTAGCATTGTCAGGTTTTGCACTATTCAGTTGCATGTAGAAAACTGCCGTTTATTCTTTTGCCAATAGTGTTGGTGTGTTCGCTGATTGCAGTGAGAAAAGAATACATTTAGAAATTTACAGAAGTTGGAAATATCGTAATCCTTGGTGATGAAGCGTTTGCTTTAATATAGTTTCCTGCTTTCAGGTCCCGGTAAGAATTGGAGCACATTACCACTGCATTGTCTGTTCAGCTACCATTGCTCGCAGAACAGACATGATCAGCCACATAACACGACATTTGAACAAAGGAGACACAGAAGCCAGCTTCAATGGAGGTGCGTGAAGTAGGTGGGATCATTTGAAATCTGGGAAAGTTGGTTATTTATTGTCTTCCTAGTTGAGACCTGAAAACCCACTTTGACCTCAGCATTCTAGCCAATGGAATTGAAATGTCACCTGAGATTCCTGCTCCTGGTTGCTGTTCAGTGGCTTCTCTGGGAAATGTATTTGCGCAAATGTCAGCTGAGAATGGGATCTAGCTTTGTTCAGTGGCTTGTTGGGTGAATAGCTAAAGAAGGGTGTGCAATCAAGGCAAGTGAATGGAGTAAAGAGACAATTCAATACAATATCGGTGGTATTGCCACTCAAAATTTCTTTCCTGCTGACACCTGGTATCTTATTTCATTTTTTGAGATTTTTTAGGATATCAACAGACTCTAGAAGAAGCTGCTCCAGAAGAGAGGAAAGGAAACTTGTATGGAATAAACTGTGATAACAAGGTGTAGAGCTGGATGAACACAGCAGGCTGAGCAGGAAAGCTGACGTTTCGGGTCTGGATCCTTCTCCCTTCTGAAGAAGGGTCCAGACCCGAAGTGTCAGCTTTCCTGCTCCTCTGATGCTGCTTGGCCTGCTGTGTTCATCCAGCTCTACACCTTGTTATCTCGGATTCTCCAGCATTGGCAGTTACTACTATCTCTGGAATAAACTGTGTTGTGATCACAATTTGAGTTATTCTGAGATATTTAAAATAAGATGGACTGAGATTAAGCTGATTTTAAGTAAATAAATAAATCATCAAGGCAGTGTGGATCTCAGTCTGTAACTTGTTTGTGGTGGTGTATGCTGAACTATATCACTGAAACAGTAAAGCACAGGTCACAAGAAGTTGTGAAACTACATAGCATTGGGGTCGATAAACGATGAATGTGATGTCTAGTTTTGGTCACCAGTTGGCAGGAGGCATTCAAGATTCTGTGGATGCAAAAGAAAACCCAGAAGATTGATCATTCTCATCAGAAAAGAATCTGTAAAAACCCAGACTTTTAATCCCTGAACCAAGGTGATGGGGAGAGAAGCATGCACGTGTGGATTAAATATCGGAGATATGTATTTAAGATAGTTATTTGTATGTTTAGAAAAAAAGCTGTGGCACAGTTCTTCTTCAGACTTGAAGCATGACATTAGTCCAAGGTTGCACAAATTGAAACTGATGAAAAGCAAGTTAAGGATTGATGTCAGTAAGCTCCTGATGCAAAGATTGTAATTATAGGATGGTGAAGGCAAAAACCCTGGAACCATTTAAGGAACAGTCAGTTGCTGTGTGTAAGGAATCTGTCATTACAGATGACGAGCATCAAAAATGCTTCCCCTTAGTTCAGTTTATCGTACCAGCCAGAATGACAGCAAAGAGCACTACAGTTTGGTCCCTGGATGAGGAGGAACCAAATCAACTGCAGTTTGCAATCATGTATAAGATCAAATGTGGATGTTCGGTGAGGATAGGAATAAGCTTGATTCTTTAAGGTGCAATAGCCTGCTGAGGTTCAGTGCAAGGTTCACATGTTGAGACTGGCCGTGTTGTTGTGGAACAGAAATTTGTGATGATACCAGTCATAACCGACAAGGAATTGATGCCATCAGGAAAAGACGGGAAGGGAAGGAAGAGAAAATACCCAGAATGGCAACTGACCTAATCCTTTAAAGGAATCTCTTAAACACTTTGATTTTCAGAAATCTTTGTCTCATCAATGCTGTGCCTCATTTCTTGTAACTGACTTTCTCTATTTTAGCCACTAGTGGGCAAGTACAATCCACTGAAGTGCTGAAGGAAGTCGATACTGATGTTCATGTTTTTCCAAACCACCTGACTCCTCAAAAAACAGACTCTTTCTTTAACCCTAAAATGAAACCTAACAGGTAATGTATCTGACTTGTTATTCTAAACGATGAGGTGCAGCTTTAGCTTACCAATTTTAGTTAATGTACAGTTTTATTTTACAATTTTATTCATTCATTTATACAATACATATATTTTTATACATATATATAAAAACCAGGCAGGAAAACACACTGACGCTTCATCAGAGGCTGCACTGAGGATGTTACCCAGCATGGTAACGAAACATCTGCGAAACAACAAACCAGCTTGGCAAGCCAACCAGCCTCAACACCCACAATCTGAGCTACAAATCTACTCCAAAACCTTAGACATGGAAGTTAGATATTGCTGATTAAATATGTGTCTTCTATTCGTATATTTGGATTCAGGATCATTTATCCATTTTTGTGTTAATAAAGTTAGTTATAATGCAACATTCTACTGTGTAATAAGTAGCACACTTGAATGGTTGCCTTTTTAGTAAAAGACAAGTTGTTGTCTCATGAATGTTATTTAATGCATTTATTTTGAACTTCTGACGAATTATTTTTACCAGCATAGCTTTTCTATCCACATTTTTCAAAACATTATATCAAAATAATACTTTTTTCTTACTTGTTATTGTTTATGTTATAGGCAATTAATTTTCTGTACACTTGCTGTCTTGGCTCAAGAGCGCAAACCACTTGAATGTTTAGATGCTTTTGGAGCTACAGGTTTGTGAAGACTACTTTTCACTTTACACCTCACTGATACATTCCTCATCTTTAGTGGTGATCACTAAAAGACTCTATAAAATTTGAATGTTTATTCCATTTCTTCTGTCTCCCCATTCCAAATATCAAGTCCACATCAAGAACGCAGGCAGACGAACGGCTGTTGAGGTGTCTTTGCTGCAGTGGAGAGAATTCAGAGTCTTCCAAGATGACCCACTCCCTGTTCATTTTTTAAAATTTCTTTCATTGGATAAGGGTGTCACTAGCTATGCCAACATATATTGCCCATCCTTAATTACCCAAAGGACAGTTGAGTCAACCACATTGTTGTGGGTCTGGAGTCACATGTAGGCCAGACCAGGTAAGGATGGCAGTTTATTCCCTAAAGGACATTAGTGAACCTGGTGAGGTTTTCCGACAGTTGACAATTGATTCATGGTCGTGAATAGGGTCTTAATTCCAAGTCTTTATTGAATTCAAATTTCACCATCTGCCATGGCAGGATTCAAACCTGGGTGCCCAGAACATTACTTGAGTCTCTGGATTAACAGTCTAGCGATAAAACCACTAGGCCGTCACCTCCCCAATTTTGTGAAGTGTTTGCGTTTTACTGTCAGAACTGAGATTGGGGACAAACTGTTGCTAGTTTTGTTGCTAGTATTATCCTCATTCTCTAGACACTGCTAGTAAAGTGTTCTTCATGTAATAAATTAATAGAAGTTTATCAATTATTCCATGACCAATTAACTACTGAGACCTGTGGGGCCAAGTGGCTTGAGAGAGATATTACAGATTTCTTGAAAAATGTTGCAGAGCAAAACTAAACTTACCATATTGACTAAACATTTCTCATTGTTTGGTGTGTTGACAAATTGGATTTAAATGATAGGCAATCACAGATTAAATGTCAAATGATTAAAGTTTAAACTTGACATGAATGGGTGATCTTGTGCTTTTTTTAAATTATTCATTCATGGGATGAGAGTATCGCTAGCTAGATCAGCATTATTGCTGATCTCTTAACAGTCCTAGAGAAAATGGTAGTGAGCTGCCTTCCTAAACAGCTATAATCCTTGGGGTGTAGCTGCTAAAGAGGGATTCCAGGATTTTGATCCAGTGTCGGTGAAAGAACAGTGATATACTTCCAAGTCAGGGATGGTTTGTGAGGGGGGACCTTGCCGTTTGAGGAGGTAGAGGTGGCAGATGTGGAAATTGCTGTCAGAGAAGCCTTGGTGATTTACTGCAGTGCATCTTGTAGATCATGCACGCTGCTGTAACTGTGCATCAGTTATAAAGGTAGTTAATGTTGAAGGTGGTGCATGGGTACCATTCAGGGGGCTTTTGGCCCTCTAATGTGTCAAAGTTCTTGAGTGTTGCAGGAGCTGCCCTCATCCAAGGATATGGAGAGCATTCCATCAGATGCCTGAGTTATGTATGGTAGACACTGGTGATGAGTTGCACGGCACAGAATTCTTTGCTTCACCTGCCATCCTAAATAGCTGCAATCCTTGAGGTGTAGAGACACAGAGTAGTGTTAGAGAGGGAATTGCAGGATTTTGATGCAGTATATTTACATGGCTTGTTCAGCTCAGGTTCTGGTCCATGGTAGTTGACAGGTTGTTGATCGTGGGGTATTTAGCAATGATAAGACCATAAGACATAGGAGCAGAAATTAGGCCATTCAGCCCATCGAGTCTGCTCCTCCATTCAATCATGACTGATAAGTTCCTTAACCCCATTCTCCCACTTTCTCCCTGTGACCCTTGATCCCCTTGATAATCAAGAACCTATCCATCTCAGTCTTAAATGTACTCCATGACCTGGCCTCCACAGCCTTCTGTGGCAGTGAATTCCATAGATTCACCACTCTCTGGCTGAAGAAGTTTCTCCTGATCTCCAATCTAAAAGGTGTTCCCTTTACTCTAAGGCTGTGCCTTCGGGCCCTAGTCTCTCCTACAAATTAAAACATCTTCCCAACATCCACTCTGTCCAGGCCATTCAGTATTCTGTAAGTTTCAATTAGATTCCCCCCCCCACCATCCTTCTAAACTCCAATGCGTATAGTCCTCAAACAGTCCTCATATGTTAAGCTTTTCATTCTTGCGACCATTCTTGTGAACCTCCTCTGAACCCGCTCCAGGGCCAGTACGTCCTTCCTGAGATATGGGGCCCAAAACTACACACGATACCCCAAATGTGGCCTGACCTGAGCCTTATAAAGCCTCAGTAGTACATCCCTGCTTTTATATTCCAGTCCTGTCAAAATAAATGCCAACATTACATTTGCCTTCCTGACTACTGACTCAATGTGCAAGTTTACCTTGAGAGAACCCTGGACTCGAACTCCCAAGTCTCTTTGTACTTCAGACTTCTGAATTTTCTCCCCATTTAGAAAATAGTCCATACTTATATTTTTCTTACCAAAGTGCATGACCTCACACTATCTCGCGTTGTACTCCATCTGCCATTTCTTTGCCCACTCTCCTAACCTATCCAAATCTTTCTGCAGCCTCCCTACCTCCTCAATATTACCTGTCCCTCTACCTATCTTTGTATGTCTGCAAACTTAGCCAGAATGCCCACAGTTCCTTCATTGAGACCCTTGCGGAACACCACTTGTCACTGCCTCCTGAGAAAGACCGTTTTATCCCCACTCCCTGCTTTCTGCCAGAGAGCCAATCTTCTATCCATGCTTGTACCTTGCCTCTAACACCATGGGCCCTTATATTACTCAGCAGCCTCCTGTGCGGCACCTTGTCAAAGGCCTTCTTGAAGTCCAGGTAGATAACATCCATTGGCTGTCCTTGGTCTACCCTGCTCGTTACTTCCTCAAAGAATTCGAGCAGATTTGTCGGGCATGACCTCCCCTTGATAATGTCATTGAACTTCAAAGAGTGATAGTTCATTGTGTTTCTAACCAAAGCAGTTAATGCTTCATTGCAATATCAATATGCTATCCATCGCCACCAACATTTTCCTTTTCTGGGGCATTTTTATTTGTTTTGTGAAAATTTGTGCTTTTGTTTTCAGCAGTGGCCCATAGCAGTCACCTATTTGAACTGGGAAGCTGAGAATTCAGGTCCCACTTGACGGATTTGAACACTAAATATGGGCTGACATTCCAGCATTGTACTGAGGGAATGCAGCAATTTTTGGAGGTGCCATCATTTAAGCTGAGACATTAAACTGAAGCCCCATCTGTGCTCTCTGGTAGCTGTAAGAAAAATCTCGTGGCACTGTTGTGAACAAAAGTAAGGGAGTTCTCAATCACTGTCACAAAACCTGTAGTCATTATCACATTACTAATTGTGGGATCTTGCTATGTTTTAATTGTTTGCCATCTGCCTAATGTGCAATAGTGACTGCAATTCAACAGTACTTAGTTTGGTTGTAAAGTGCTTTAGTGCCTCCTGGTCAGAAGTCACATGACACCAGGTTATAGTCCAACAGGTTTATTTGAAGTCATAAGCTTTTGGCGCTTTGCCCATTTGTCAGGTGAAGGGGTAATGCTCCGAAAGCTTGGAATTTCAAATAAATCTGTAGGACTATAACCTGGTGTTGTCTGACTTCAGACCCTGTCCACCCCAGTCC